>NC_073724.1:53910246-54225246 GCF_023634155.1 Falco peregrinus | reverse complement strand
AATCCCTGCAAACTAGAAATGCACAGAATTAAATGGGTTTTGAGGTATTCTCAGTGAAAGCAGAAAGTCACTAACACATCTGTAATTGCCAAGGGGCTTATTCTTCATAAAAAATTATATACTCAGGATGCCCATGTCATCATAGCCAGTTACAAGCAAGTATTTTGCTCTTCTGCAAAACACCTGCCTAAATACACAACATAAGTGGCTGTGTTAAAGTACTTACCTCTGAATATGGAGGGGGTTTCTTTTTTGGATAGGTAAATATTTCCTTAAAAGGAAATACAATAGCAGAGTGACAAAATGTTTCCATTATGGCTCAGATAAAAAAAAAAAAAAAAAATAGTACCGCAGTACCTTAAAAGTAATTTTCTTTGTTTCTGACTTTACAGACCATCCTTCTGGAAGGGCTCAAAGGAGAAATATGTTGGAACTCAATTAGCTGTGCTAGTGAACCACCTACAGATATTCATAGATACCCAGTGTGAACCAAGTGCTTTTTTATGTGTGCCTCTCGTGTCTCATTAACATAATAAAATGCAGCATGTACCTTTTCATACTGCTGGAAGAAGCCCAAAATGGTCAGTAAAACACTAAATATAACTCAGTGACCAGTGAAATTTTCTCTGATCACTTAGTTTTCTTTGCTTTACCTTTGGTGAGCAATCAAATGAAGATCAAGGAGCTACACCTCTCTCAGATACACCTGGTGTATCTGGGTGAAACACGCATTCTTATGAAAGTGCCACAGGTCGCCAAAAGGGTACTGAAAACCTTAGGCATTGATAAAGACTGCTTCCCCTTGGCCTCAAACTCCTGCAGAAACCACATGGTATAAAGGCAGATGAGAAGTCTTCTCCTAATGTCTCAAACATCTGCAAAGCCAAACATTTGCTCAGCCTGACTGGCAGATGAAGGCAGGAGTCAGCAGGTAGATATCATTACAAGTCAGCATCTCATCATCACTTTTTCCTCTGGTGTCCCTGTTCTCATGCTTGTCCTATAGGGGACAGAAACAATTGCCTATTTGTCAAAGAAAAAAGAGGAAGAGGACAAAATAGAGGGACAAGCACTATGGAAAAAAGAAGGAAAATTCGTACGCAGAAAACTCTACCCCATTTTAGCAATTTCATAATAGGTGTGTACAGCTATCATGAAACTTATAGAATGATCCTTATTTTTAAACCTCCATTAATGTTCTTCCTGAAATTTTTTTGCTACTTGCTTTCTTATATTGTTCTTGCAAGAGCACTGCATCAGGTAAAGGTTAGTCTCACATCTAAAAGATCTTTTTTATTGGGTCATTGTAATTTTTCTTATTGATATATTCCTGACTTGAACTAGCGTATTTTCACTAATATTTTTAAATTGAGTTCACACAGTCATACTATAATTTTAGTCGTTTCAGGATAGCTTCACCTCCACATTGACTTGTTAGCACCTTATTTTTGATAATAAGGTGCTCCACTACTAAAGCTAGGAATCTTTTTTAGGATCCACACACTTTCATTTGTGTGTAGGAATCTCTGATCTCTATTTACAGTAGCTTTATCATTTAACAGATGTTTGGACAGTTACAGTCCCCTCTGGGACAGTACTGTGTGGTTTTGAACTACTCCAGAGTTGTTCTATGAATATTTTTCCTCACTCTCTTATAGTCCTGGGGGTCTGTAACAGATGCTAATTTCAGTTTCTTCTTTGTTTTTTGATAATGTAGTCTTACCCAAATTATTCCACTGCTGCCCTCATCATTATTGAATTGTATCTCACTGATTTTCAAGGTTTCAAGCAGTAGATAAGACCACATTAGCTACAGCTTATACACATGCAGCATAGCTTAAAAGTTTCATATGTGCATATGGAGATGGTGAGAGCATTCAAGAAATAGGGGCTTTTGGCAGAGAACATCCCACACCTCCTGTCCTTTCAGAAATATGCCTTGGAATAATTAGCAGCTCCATCTCAACTTCCCAATTTGCCACAATGCTCTCAGATATTATGCTGCTGCTCCACAGTTTTCAAAGGGGCTTATCATTCTGCATGCTGATCTGCTCCCTGAATCAAATGCTTAAGGCATTAAGAGCATGACCTTGAAGCATTTTTAAACAGTTTATGTTATGTGAAGGTTACCAACTGATACAGGTGAAGATGCCATATTATGTAATAGTGTCTGTGTTTACCATGCACTATATATACTCTGGGGCCATGCCAGAATAGCCAGCTTCCTTGCATCAGAGAGAATGTGAACTTTTCACAAATAAAAGCTATAATAAATGCTCAGGTCGTGCTCCAGCTTTTAGTTCAGCAGAGGCAGAAGGCAAAAACTATTTTGATAAAGTAGCAAATATTCCAATTCCAGAACTTAGGACTCCAGTGGAGAATGAAGAGGCAGACAATGCTATCTATTTATAGTACATTTTGCCTGAATCCCTTCTTTTGTACACAACAGCCATGGTCTTTCATGCAGAACCACTGTAGATGGACAGCTGTGTGTCTAAACATCTGTGATGAACAGAACTCAGATGGGAGCTTAAAAAAAGAGAAAATGGCATCAACATATTCATAAGTTGGTGTGGGAACAATGAAAGCACATATTGTAGGTCTGAAGGAAAAAGGCAGAATCAGCTTGTGAAAAAAAAACCCCCACGAAATTCTCTAAGAAATTATTTTTGCAGATGTCAGCATAAGCTTTCTGCCTGATTTAGTATAGCAGTAAACTCAGGAAGGGGACAAAAGAAGTAGCTTTGACCAACCAGGAGTTTCAAGGAAGCACCTATACATCTGAAAATCAAAATTTTAGCATAACTTGATCCAGAAGAACTATAATACCTTAAAAAGAAAATAAAAATAAGGAAAGAAAGAAAAAAGTAAACTGAATTATCTCTGTCTTGCTTGTGTATAATATCAGATCAAGATTGGACTAAAGCCAAAGGCACACAGATAATGATCTCTGAAGCTTCCAAGGTTCCATCAGTATCTTTAACTGACTTTCCATTTGTTAATCAGGCAAGTTTCATGCTTTAAAAAATAACTGAATAAAATAAAATTAAAAATCCTGTATTGCTGACCAGACATTAGTCTGAGTATCCAATTTTGTCACTCTGGCTTATAGTGATGCTACCTCAGTTTTTAAGTAGTGCTAATGATAGCTGGCAGAAGTGAGAAGATATGACTCGAAGTAGTATAACTAGTTTGTTATCAGCATCTCATTCCTGTAGAGATTGATAATGAAGTGTATACAATGCATCTTCACCTGAATTCGATCCCTATTATTCATTTAACTATTTAGATGGCTTTTAGACTGAATAAATTTTTCTTTATATTAAAATACATTGCCAGAGTAAGATAGAAGCTCTCACTTCCTTCTCTTTCTTCAAAGATCATGCATGGAACTCTAAGTAAAAAATTATGATCCTTGTCTTTCAAGTTTGCTTTTCTCTGTTCAGGAATAATTTCCTGGAACACCTAGTGCTATTCCACTGGAAAGGGACTGAAACACCATTAGGATATAATATGCATTGTAGGTATTTCCAACAGTCCTCAGTGCGTTTGACATGTAAAACTGATGGGTATTGTGAACTCCAGCACAGGCATGCATTTCAAGAATAAATTGCATCAAACCACATATGCCAGTACATGGTACAATTTCTGCTTCATTGGCTAACTGCTCTGTCTTTTAACTGTAGTTTCTCATATGCAAGAGAGTCACAGCTCCTAGAGTGGAAAAATCTAAAACTTTCTTACCTGAAAGCTATGTTATAATAATTTTTGCTCTTTAAAACTGCATACCTCTTTTCAATAATCAAAAACCCCAAACCCACAGTACACAAGAATTCTGTCTTATAAATGCATGCTTCCCGAATGACCTTAAACATAGAGAAAAAAGTCACAAAAACATTGCTTCCAACCTTTTAACTCACCATAAATGAAAAGGGGATATCTGTGAGTTATATATTTGTTATTCAAAATTAATGTATAAATTTCTGTGGGTGATTCTTGGCTTGATCGCCAGTATGAGAGCAGTCTATTGTAGTCAAAATAATGGCACTCGTATATTGAGCTGCTTTGATGGGATATAGAGGTCACACATTACGTATCCAGATTCCCTAAGCAGCAATCTCAGCTCCAATGTGTGCTCCAACATTACATATTCACATCTTCCTGCCTTCTGGGATTGAGACAGTCTTGATCAATAAGAGCTTTTAACTAAGAAATAATAGAGTAGTGCTGCATTTCCAGGGACAGAAGAAGGAAAATCTGGCAAATGACGATAAAGAAGATACGCTGAACAATCATTCATTTATTAGCCACTACTAGGATCTAAAGCCTTTCCTTGTTCCTCATCTTGCCAAATGCTGACATGATTCGAGTTTCTCTTAGACTCTTCTGTGAATCTGCAAGGGTGGAGAAGTGATTCTGCCTCTAAAATTGCAGTATTATCTTTACTGGAGAAAGTTCTGGGAGGGAAAACATTCCAAGTCCCATGTTTGGGAAGCCTGTGCTATGAAAAGGTCTTTAGTCAGTGTGCCTTCCCGTTAGGCCTGGGCTCCAGACAGCACATCCACTCATTGCATTCTTCAGGCAGAGATCGGCTTTCCTCTTATCTCTTTAGAGCAAGGCTGCATCTGCCCTTGTCTGAATATGGGGATAAAACCCTCTGTCCATTGATATGCCTTATTTCACATCATTCACAGTCATAACTGAAATGGAAGAAAGCCCCAATGACTCAGTCTGAAGCACAGGATTGTCTCCATCATACAACATTGTTCCCTACCTTGGAAATTTCCAGAATTTGAAAAGGCAAGACCCTGAAGAACTTGATCTTCCTTGCTTTGGGCAGAAGGTTGGACTGGAGACCTCCAGAACTCCCTCCCAACTTAAATTTCATGCACAGAGTAGCAAAGAGTTTTGTTGGGTATTGTATAGCTTCAGAAGAATAAACAGAACACTTACCTTTAAAAGGTAGAGTCAATGAATATGGTAAATTGATAGCTGATTAGCCATATCAAAACATGCCAGACTTAGACCAAACATAAATAGAAAATAAAAATTAGAAACATGGATGTAACTGCAAAACATGAATACAATGAACCAAACAGCCATTGTGCTAGAATAGGAAGATATCTTTCATTGATGAGATGCACTGATTTTTTTAGAAAGGGGAATGCTGTAGATGAATAGATGTAGGCTCAAACATATTATTAGGTCACAAAATGATGACAAGCTGCCGATCTTGTGCAGCTGCCAGAAACATGTTTGTGATTCTGGAGTATATGAAGTGAGGAGGGAGCGCAACCAGGGATCAACAAGTATTAACACTCCTACACAGGACCTTGTTTAGAACACTGTCTACAAATATGTTCAAGAAAGGTACATTTTAAGTAGAACTTATAATGAGGTTTATTAATATAAGGCAATGGAGAGTTCACTGTTTAAGAAGAAACTAGAAAACCAAGCCAAGATGGAGCTAATAGGAGAAAACCACAGTACTTGTTCATAAATGTAACAGCTGATAAACAATAGGAAAGAGAAAATGACCCACATATTCAAGGCAGAGCATAAACCAGGATAAATAAATGTCATCTGGAAACTAAAAGATTCCTCTCTGCAAGGGAAATAAGCTTCCAATGGAAATTTGCAACCATTTTGGGCAGAGGCTATGGTGAATAAAGGGAAATTTCTCTAGTCTCAAGGCTGAGTTTGATAACCATCTCAGTGAGATTACATTGTGATGTTGCTTTTTGTAAGGACATTGAAATCAATGATCCAAGATGCCACTGCTAGTCCTATGCTCCTCCTGACAGACTGCAGTCATCAGGACCAGAAGGGTTCATCTCCTTTCTTGGGTGATTCTGAAAGCAGGGGCTCTCTAAGCATGGAATATCATTTCAGGACTGGTGTGCAGCCCTCTACTTGTACTCCACCTTGCCAAAAACTGAGCAGTGAGGCAGGAAAAGCAAGTTAATGAGTAAGGAGTTGCACACAATACCAAATTGCAAAAGTGCCAGAGTAGGACATTTTCAAGGATTATGAGTATCCACCTCCTCTCTGAAGCACAAATAAAAAAATCATAATTTCATTATGATTTCTACACACAGCATGTCCTGTAATAGAAAATGCATGCTCCATTTCCAAAAGACTTTGTTTAGTAAACCTTTTGCATTCCCTACTCTATTTGTTTTTATGTGTGCTTTACTGAGGTGAATGGAAGTGGATGTGGAATTAAAAATACAAACTCTTTTTAAAAAATAAATACAATTTGAGTAACCTTTTTTTCACTCCTAATTTTTGGAATTGCTTTTCATTCATGGATAAAGGCTGAGGTCTTGTAGGAAAATTTGTCAACATTAAATTTTTCTCCAAGACAAAGGACACATCATTCTGTGCAAAGGAAATGCATATTCTGTACAAATGAAAATTATAATGGTAAGAGAGCTGAACACAAAAATACTTGGACCTTCAGAAAGGAAAATGTGAAGAACCAACTACAGCACTTTTTTTTTTTTTTTTTGAATGTAGTAGTCCATCTATCTGAAACTAAGTCAGAACAAAAAATTGCAATAATCTTTAAATTTGTTTTCATATTCCAAACTTCTCTGTTGTGCTGAAGGAAGAGGGGTCCAGGCAGTGAAGTACAGATTTACATGGATATCCTTCAAAGCTTAGCAAAAGCAGCTCAGTTTGCTTTTCTTTCTAGCAAGAAAAAGAGGACACTTGTGTAGCAACATTTCAGAGCAGTGAAAGAGCCATAGCCAGTTACAAGAAATAAACTGTGTACTACAACTGCTAGTTTCTGATTCAACAACTACAAATACAGCCATTTTGGGAGGGGGTTATCCTCCCATATCTTTGAACATGTTCCTCTAATCTAACATTGACCATTTTTATCAAGCCTTGTTACTGTAGGTTCTCTTTACAGATAATGTATTTTCAGAGCGTAGATCATGTCATATATTTTAACTATTTACAGTGGGATTAAATGAAGTATTTCATTATACTACCAACTATTCTCCCATGGCTATAGAGTCTAGAGACCTAGCTTAAACGTAGATGTCAAGATTTGGTTAAGGAAATCCCTACCTCAGTGACCTGTTTCTCATGAAACAATGAATCAATCCTACTATCCCAAAGAATCACTTTGAAGCCTACAGTCTCTCATTCAATGTTTGCCTTCACACACTGCTCACCACCCTAGATGCTCAGTGTGCCGATTTGTTTGTTTTTGATAAATCCAGGGCAAAATCACAGTTGTTACTGCCACACATTTTAAGTGTAATTTTTGCAGTTAAATGAGTTTAACATTGCCTAAGAGTCAAAAATAAGACATGACAGGTGTCAGGAGAGAGGCCCACAGGCAGCAAATTATACAAAACCCCCCAACAATGGTGATTATTAGAACTGAAATGGATATCTAATAAATAAAAACTAAAAGGTAATATGATACAATGTCTGTTGTTAAAGCAACCTGTATCTTTGATATATGAAGAGCAAGCCTGAACCATAAGGAATCAGAGATCTGGTTCTCTTCATCTGAATGACAGTTGAAAAGATGAAGCTGCTGGCATATAGGTGGTATGCAGAAACAGTTCAGAGGAGCCTTCAAGTTCAAATGCCCACCTTGGCTTCAGGGACCCTCAAAAATTCCTGATCGTCAGACTTCTACTAAGTAAAAATTATTTTACAACTATGTAAGTCCAAAATAGTGAAGTAAGTACTCAATGAGTTTTAAATATTGAATAATACATAGTAATACTTCTGATTAAGTAACCATTTTGTTCAGCGATTACATTTAGTTTCCCCAGTTGGTAAATATTGATTACACAGGATACAGCCATTTGTTTCTGCTAACCACTCTGCCCTTGTAAGTATAAACAGCAAGGACAGAGCTTGCACTCCCCTCTTTTACATAGCATTGGGCTGCTACGCATATTGTACGAAGATCCATGACACGGTAGTGATGTACCTTTTGTTGCAAAGTAAACAGGTAGTGCTCATAAAGTTGTCTGATACTTGGGATCCTTTCTCTCTTCTTCCTGCAGGCTAAGTTTTTACATAACTGCTAGAAGTGTCATGAATACCCTACATCTTAATAACTGACTAATAATTTTACATAACCTATTATATTTTGTGGCAATCTTGTTTTTTCATTTCAACGTACTTTAAGCAATAATTGATAATTGCTCTTTCAAATTTCTTTGAAGGCATCCTTTGTTATAAAATGAGGAGAAATAACCATAAAAAAAATCTGTAGATATCTACTGGACATATTACAGAATTGGGCTGCACATGTCTTATATTAATGTTTTCCTATAAGGAATAAAAAGGCACTCAGTTGTGGTTTCCTGTGGATAACTAATTCAATCCCATGTGTCTAGTCATATGTTCAGACAAACTTTATCCTGAAGCAACAACAGATCGCTATCAGTGGCTCAAAAACATTCTCTTTATTTCAGTCACTATTTTTTTTATTATTTTTTTTTGTTAAGTTTTAAAGCATAGCGGCACAGGCCTGTAGTCTCCACTGTGGTACTTGCAATAAAGGTTGTGCTGTTATAGAGGCAGACAGGTGTGGGCCCAGAGAGGTTGCTACAGTCTACTCACAGTCTTACAGTGATGAGATCAGGCTTGCTGAAAGTTGAAAGCAACCACTGAACGACATACATGCAAAAAGTTATGCTTTGCTTCAGCTATAGTTTAGGTTGAATAGTGATCCTGCAACTTTTCATCTTTTGGTTTCTTATATGCCCCTGATTCTGTCCAGAAAATGTCAGTATCTTTCAGTTAAAGATGCTTTGTAGCCAAGATCAGATAGATCTTTGAGTTCTTTCCATATTCTGCTGCTTATTCTTTGGACAATTTTGTCCTTTTTCTGCACCTCTGTCTCATATCTTTAATGTGTCTAAATTGCTTCAAATTCCTAGAATGAAAGAATATTATATTTAAGTTCAAATTATTTTCTGCATTTCATTTTTGCTATGAAGTGCGGTTTTACTGATGCAGAATAAAGTGAAAATAACTTGTATGCTTTCTTGTTCTTGACGTGCAGAACCTATTCCTCAAGCACAACAGCAATATGATTAATAAAATGGTTATCTTTCATTTATTTTGAGTGATAGATAACCTGGTAAAAGTTTTCCGTAAATAATACAGTAAAAAATCATAACACATAACAACTTATTAGATGATGTTTCTAATTTTATGCCTATCTGAAATAACATGCTGTCTCATTTTAAGTCTGTAAATACATACAAAGCGGAAAGCTTCCGAAAGGTGGTATTTTTTTTTAACTACCATCCAAACCTGCTTCAGAATTATACAAGGGCAGAAAAACAGTCATATTTAAATTGGCTATAAACAGTGCCTGATTATAATTTATAATCTTTAACAAATGCAGCCATTTTAAACTATTAAAAAGTATTTTTTCTTTAAAGTAGCTAAGATTAATATTTTTCCTAATACAAAATTACATTTTGTATTTCTAGTACTGTTGTTGGTTAGTTCTTATTATTCATATCTATTTGGGTAATGTCAGCAGTATATTTAAGTACCTACGTATTTTCCTGAAATGTGGAAAATGGAATCTTATGCTGAAGAGTCGACAATGAACTTGTCATGACTGTCCACAATCATTAAAATAAGTGGTGTGGTGATTATTTATATCAGACAAAGATCTACCTCATTTTCTAACCAAACTGGAATTCAGCAGACTCAGAACAAAATAATATAACCAGACACTGTCAGCAGAAGCAACTATTGCAGCCGTTCCTCCAGGAAGGAACAAGCTGCTTTCCCAGCCAGCAGGGACTCAGCACCCTTGTAGATGTAGGTGATTCTCCCATCTCCCATGCACATACCAGTGTTCTTGATCTTTGAGCTTGACCATTCACCACATCTATCTTCTGTACAACATGTCCAGGACATCATCCTTTTTTGAACAGGGCCTTATTAGCATTAATTATGATTACAGTCACATTATTCTCTCTGGCCTTGAGACACTGCCCTACTCATATCAATCTAGACTGTTGCTGTAAGATTCACTCTGCCAAATTCATCAGTGCCAGTCCTCCCTCACCTTTGCATCCTTCCTTGGGCTTGTCGTTGACTACTGCATTAAATGTAAATTTACACACTCAAATCGCCTTACTGTCTATCTTGGGCTACTTTTTAATTTTTATTCATTACTGCTAGGAAGCAAGAGTTGGTAAATCACTGATGCAAACATCCATTCTCTCATTTGTAAATTTCGGTGCAAGCACCAATGTGTTTTTGTCCACGTCATTCATTTAGACTAAAGAAGATTTCTGTGGAAAAATATTAAAACTAATTCATTATTCAACTTCCAATTTCTTATGAAGTCATCTTCTGCAGTGCAGCTTAGAAATCGATTTGGTCACTGGGTCTACTACCTATCACAATAATGTCTGACTGCTTCCTTGCACTTGGTTATTTATTTGAATCTATTTCTATCATTCTCCATGTCTCCAGTGTGAGGATGGTCTTTGCGATCCCTGTGCACTACCTGGCCCTGTAGAGTTCTAGTTCCTTTGGCACTATGCGAATGCAAACAATAAGCAACAACATCCACGTAAGATTTCCACAGGTCAGGTCAAAACCATCAGCAGCTTCATGGGACAATGCACCCTGTAGTTGTAGTACTCTAAATACCAGGATTACAGACCTGGAAGCTCTTTGGCATTCATGGATCCAGCAGTTTGGACCCATTCTGTAGAACACAGCCATCTTGTGCTTACTGAAGCTTAACTCTTGCTACAATTGAAATGGAGAGCGTAACCCCTTAAAAAAGCAACCACAAAGGAGCCACTGTCCCCATGAACTGGAGATAGATGAGCACGCTGAACTCTGTTCCATGTATCACTTACATATTTCCTGCTCTGTACAGTGCAAGCTGTATGTGCCCAGCCACTTGTTTCTTTTAAGGCAAATTTTATTTCCCCTGAAATAGACTTGACTCACAAATTAATAATCACACAGTTTTGAAATACTTAACATAAAACTTTAATAAAAACCACAGCATTTGTAAAGCATGTCAGCTTGAAAATAAAGCTAGGTATTTCAATAGCGCCCAAGTGTCCTATTTAACATTTTTTGAATAGAACATTCATTTCAAAATTTCTTTCCAAAGTGAAATTGCATTTAGAGAAAATCATTAATAAGGAAATGAAAATGAAATATTTAAATTGAATTGAATAAAGTAATTTGGCCCAAAGCATTATGGGGAAAATTTCATCATTTTGTGAGTAAGAAACCAGCTTTTGCTAGTTCTTTTTTTCCTGTGCAGTAGAGAAAGGTGTTTGGTTTTTTTTTTCATAATGGAATTTCTAAGACCATTTTCAGCCTCTAATCGGAAATCTCATTTTTTTCACTTTTGCTGTACTATCATATTTTGTATAAAACACAATGAGCTGGATAGAGTTGCCTCAGTGATAATCCTAGCCTCATCCAAAAATCACAAAATATTCATTTTTTATTAAGGTTGATGTGACTATGTTGACAATCTTGGTTATTTTTGAGGGGAGGAACTAAAGGAAGTGAACAGCTTGTCAACTAAAACAGGAACAAATAAAAGGTGTTCATTTTAAATTGAACACAGAATTTTGATTTTTTCCTTGCACCAAAACCAGAGCAAACGACTCGGAAATATTTTGTTGATACTTCTTCCTATCCAAACTCAACTGTATTCATTTGGACACTTGTACATAAAAACTGAAGGCGTGAAGAACATCTGTTTTGCAAATTGCTAGAAGACACATTTTCCCCATTAGCTAACCATTCTGGATTTTATGCGTCTATGTACTCTAACAGAACAATTCAGCTTCCCTCTTCTACTTGAAGCTTTGGAACTATTCAGCTCCCAGGAGAAGGTCTACAATTGAGGCAGTATATTTTTGTAGGATAAGGTGCTGATAATTGAAGATTAAGACACTTTTCCAGGAGGGTAAGGAATAACCAGTCCGGAGATCCCTCTGTTTTGAGTGATTATCTCAGCAAAGAGTCCTGGGTAAAAATAGCTTACTCTTCTCATTGGCTTGTGAAAATATAACCCTCCTTTCTTCGCATGCAGTGGCCAAGACTCTACAGAACATATGAAACTATTTTTTTTTCAGAGAACATATTGTCTAAGTAAAACAAGGATAAAAGAAACCAGCCCTATGCCTTGCAAGTTGCCAAGTGAACTTTCTTCATTGCAAGATTATTTTGGGCATAGACACTCCCACTATGGCAATTAAGAACTCCACATCTTCAGTTTGATGTGTTCAATACTCAGCATTAAAACTCTAATCTTGATATCCCCTCTGGTAGCATGATATAGTGGTACAAAATTACTGCAATGTCTATGAACTGTACTGGATTTGAATCTTCTAGAATGTGCTCCCTGATTGAACTATAAATGGAGAGCAGCTAAGGAGAGATTAATTAACTCTTCATTTCCTAATAAGGAAGATGTGTGATGTGAAGCTAAACATTTTCTGTAGAGAAATACATGCCAGGTGTTATTCTTCATCTTCCAAAAGGCAAATATAAATATTTATCTGTCTTCCTAGGGAACAGTTTTCAAATAAAAACCAGGTATATAAGATATAGATTTTAATCATGGACCAGTTCTGAAAATTCATTGCAGATTGCTTGATGCAAGGACAGTTATGTGTGTGGCAAAATATACAAAGAAACTACAGCTAGAAATATTACAGGAAACATGAAGATTGTAACTGCCAGGCAAGGACTAATTTATATTACAGGGGAATGAACACTCCCACTTCTGTTTCTATAATGTTCTGAAACTTTCCCTTCAATCCAGTTCATACTGTAATTTATTTTTTTTTTTATTCATTCTGAATTTAAACATTTTAAATATCAGGGTCTGCTTTCAGAATCAGAACAGATTCTCTTCCTCCTATTTTTGGACTTCTATGCAAGAGCTTGAACAGGCATTAGGTTGAAGCCATTACTAGACCAGATAGATCAATTAGATGTAAAAAGTAAGACATTAAACTGGATGGCCTTCACCTAAGAGCTCTGGAGAAACTCAGACTTGAAATTACAGTACTCTTGACCAAGATCTGTAAGCTACATTACAAAAAGCCACTGTGGCAGTAGACTGGCATACTGCCAGTGCAACTCCCATCTCAAAAAAGTCTCAAGAAGTGATCCTAGGAAAGACAGGCTTCCATCTCTGGTAAGAGGAAGTGTAATATCACTGAGACTATAGACAAACATGTTCTATGGAAAGAGCTGGATTTCTGTAAAGAAAATACTGCCTCACTACCCCACTGCACTTCTATGGCAATGTCAACAGAAATGTAGATATACTTGCACTTTTAAAAAGTCCTTGACACCAAAGATTATTAAAGAAGTTAAACTGTGGCTTAACTAGTAGAGAGGATCTTTTATGGATTAAACCTGATTAAATTATAGAAATAAAGTGCCCTATCGTAGAACTTCATTAGCCAAATGTTCTTTGGTTTTCTACATGGAAGTCATTAGTGTCTCCCTTCAACTGGTGCTTGGGCTGTTTTTTTCCAATTTAGCCATCAGTGATCTGGAAAAGGGAGGGGAAAGGAAAATCTTCAGCTCTGCAGATGATACTATTTTTTAAAATTTTTTTTTTGAGTAGTGAATTGCTGTGCAAATGTTGAGGACAACACAAAAATGAGTGGCCAGAATGGTGGCAGCTGTGGATAAAAATCAAGGTAATCCATCCAGGGAAAGCCAGTGATTCTACATTCAGAATTGGTGGTTACAACTCAGGAAAGCCATAATGGAGTCTCCATAAACAGTTCTCTGAAAGAATTGGCTTGATTTGCAACAGAAGCCAAAGCAGCAACGTGAATTCAGCAGTGAATAGATTAAATAAGGTTTGTTTGATGTTTTTTTTTTTTAAATAAATTAAACTGGCATACATGTCAAAAATTAGGAGATTGATTTAAAGGATAATCAGAAACAATTGTAAAATTTTTGAGTTTAGGAGGTTTTTGTTGTTATTTCTGTTTATAGCAGATTTATTTCATTTAATTGTAAGCTTTCTTTAATATTTAGAGTTATTTTTCTATCTAGAAGACCTTCTTCTATCTCCCTTACAATATATTTTTAGGAATATAGGCACATGTGTAGAAAAACAACTCAATACATTGAAGAATCCTAAAGTGAAATGAGATAAAAATGCTTCTTATACCCACAAATAAATTAGAATCCTGAAAAATTTCAACTCCATTCCTAAATGGAAAAAGTAAATAGTGAAGACTATTCTGCTGTCCTTCCACACAGGGCTGTGGCAATGCCAATGAGATATCTGGTAACAAAGCTCAGAGGGGCTGATAAAGCAGAAAGCACAATGGGAGACTCTGTTCACCTTGTGGGTAACTGTAACATCAAGGCACAACACAATTTAGGCAACACACTTGGAATAGCTAGACAGAGAATTCACAGCAGAAGCGATATTTTATTTAGTCCTGAAACAAGCCCTGGCTCAAAAAGTAAACATCAAATAGTTATGGTAAAATAGTGAGCATCACATAGTCAAACTCATAGTAAATGTAAATTACAAAAAGACAATGAAAACTTATTACAATATTATTTAATGTCAAACAGGAGGACAACATAAAAATTAGAGAAGTAAAATACAGATGGTGAATGGTTTAAAGACACAATATTACAGTAAATATAAATAAAAATGAATGTTATATACTAAAATAAATGAAAAGATCTCTATTGATTGCACCCAAACATAAAGAGAAAAAAACAGTAAAATTAACACCAATTGAAATCTGTCATGAGCACTTAACAGCTATTTTTAGACAATAGTCTAATTATAGAAGTTCCAGATATTAAGAAGAAAGTTTCTTACAATCTTTATTCAATTATTCAAAAAACTATTGATATTTTCAATTATTCAAAAATGGAAGCATTGTCCAAATGAAATGAACTCTGGAAAGTTGAGTTAAAAGTTAAGGCGAGCCCAAAAGGTTTTGATAAATCTCTTCCAAACCCCCTAAAAATAGCATTAAAACTTTTTCAAACAGCTGCAGGAAGAGATTGGTCATCAGAATGACCTTGATACCAGAGACATGAGAAGTGGCAGACGTATAATTTTTCAAAAGAGTTTTGGGGAGTTTGGGGAAATTACAGGTCAAAGGGAAGTGAAAAGAGAAGAGAAAGAGAGAGAAAGAAAGAGTGAGAAAGAGAGCAAGAAAGAGAGAGCGAGAGCGAGAAAGAAATCTTTCGCAAGGGGAAATAGTGCCTCTTAAGAAGTTACTAGTGGTCCTGCGGATGCTGTTGAGAATGTGCAGGGTGCGTGTGTATGTGTGTATTGCTCTACAGCCATCTCTGCCTCCCCAGATTTCAGCATAGAAGAAATTTTTGGGATTATCACTGGGTACTTGACATATTTTTGTACTTCTTGACTTCCTCCACCAGCCACCACTAGAAACAGGACACGAGGTTAGAGAGCTTTGTTCTGAGCCAGTACAGCTATTCCTATGTTTGCTTGTGACTGATCTTGCTGTCTCTACCAGAGCAAATTTGTGATCATGGTTGGCCGTAGCTCAATCCTTGCCCTCCTACATGAGTATAAACAATGTCATCTGCACTGATATCTGCAGCAGACAACCCTCAGGGGCTGTGTGCAATCTCTGCTGGTACCCCCTGAAGCGATTCCTGTTCTGTACAGCATTGTCAGCCACTGATAGCACCCAAACAGGGTCCAGAAAGTTGTCAAGTAACTGTTTGCTGCATCCAGTTTCACTTGCCAGAAGCCATCTCTGGCATCCATGACTGAAAAGACTATTGTGTTCGCTTGATTTGGCAATATTTCAGTGACTGTTGGCAGGGAACAGTATAAGCACTTTAGTATGCTATTGAGGTCTTTTGGATTGATGCAGATCATCAGTTTGCCTGTCTTTCTAACTGCCACCATACTGCTGATCCAGTCAATTGGCCTTGCAACTTTTTTCAGCCACCTTGTTCCATGACAGTTTTAACTTTCACCTTGAGCTCTGCTTCAAATGTCAGTACTAGCATTTTATATATAGCTGATGCCACATCATCTTAACCTTGCAGACCTTAAAAGCACTCATTATCTACAAACCTGATCCCTTGACCAGAGACTATCTTTTAATAGTCAGAAAAGTAATATTTCAGATGTTTCCCCTACCCTTAGTTTGCTCCGTAATGCTTTGACTTTGCAATAAACACTCCCGTGTCCCAGCGAGTAAGTTCTGCACCAAACAATGGATTTCTGCATCCATTCTGCTATGGGAAAGATCAGAACCTAATCCTTATTTACATGTGAGCACTTCAGCCTAGCTGTTTCATTAAAAAACCACATTTGATTTGATCCCACTGTAAGAAAAATTTCCATATTGCTTTATTTTTTACAAAATCTGCATAGTTTACCCATTTTCACCATGCAATTGCATTCCATTTAGTGAAGGTTTTCCTTTGCCAGTTGCTTGTCATTTCTCATATTCAGTTTCTGAACCACGTTATTTTCTTGTTGCTGCCATTGCACATACATGCTATATATTATTCAGACCAGCTTCATCACAGGTGCTCACTTTTCTCTTTTCAAGCACTTATGCAAATTAAATCACCAGTGTAATTTAGAATCTCTTCACTTGCATGTATGTGGTCCAAAAATTGTCTCATCCAAGTTACAACTACTCACAGGGTGACACCACCACCTTGCTCTTAAGCAGGACTTTTAACCACTAGACCTCACTGCGTAAAAAAAGAGGTCAATATCATTATCACAGTTTTATAAGGGTGCTGTGTAGGGGTGAAGTGTCTTGCTCAAGGTCATCTAACAGTTTGGTGGGAGCAGAACTTAGGTCTTGCGAGTTCCAGTCTAGTGCTTTACCCAGCAAGAAAACCTGACACTGCTGAAGACTGAGGGCTCCCCGTCCTTGGCCTGTTCTATTAAAACGCTGCACTGGCATTCATATAAACCATTTACCAAGGGTAACATCCATTTGTTCTGCATCAAAAAGCAAGAGAGATTGACACATACATAATCTTTTCCTATATGTGATGGATTGATCCTTGACTTAGGATCATTTCAGTTGCCTCTTTGTAGTCTCTCCATTACAACAAGAATTTCCCAGGCTTTCTATGCAAGATGAGAATGGAAAGCTGTTAAACAACCATTTCTCCCGTTCTTCCTGAGGAAACTTTTTACTGCCAATCCAAATTTGCAACACCTGCAGTGTCGAAAACGAAGGCTTAAAGGCGATCACTGAACATTTATGTTTGTCATATGGTGATTTAAAAACACAAAAATCCACACAGCATTTCTTTAAACATTTTCCAGAGATTTTTTTTTTTTCAAAATATCAACATGGCTAAGTACAGTGCACACACCTCAAACACAGGTTTACCTATAATATTTGTGGCATATTGGGATAACAATGTCTGAGGGCATTTTTTTTTTTATTTTTTTTTTTTACTTTCCAAGGAGGAAAGCATATTTGTGCCCAGTGATGGCTTCTTGGTAGAATTTCAGAAGTATGAAATAGGCCTCCTTTGTACTGACAGACCCTAACAATACTTTGCATTTGGAATATACAGTGTTCTAACAGCAGCCTTTCATTGATACATGCTGCTTGTGTGACAAGAACTTTACTGAAATCCTGAGGAGGTGATGGTTCCTGACTTTATGGGCAGCACACAGGAATCTCAGCCTGATTCACACACTGCTTCTCTCATTCAGGTGATGCCTGAAATAGCAAAGAGGTGGTCCTGCTGTCAGGAGGATTGTGTCGATTTGCATAGGTCCACTTACAGGCACACTGATTCCTGGTGTTCCCAAGCTGGGCTGGCCTTTGGAAGATTTAAGCCCAGGCCAGAAGGAAAGACCTGTATTGATGTGGTCCTGTACAACAAAAGCCTTGAAGTTTGCTGGAGACACTGTCCCGGAGTTTAGGAAGAACTTTGATCTCGAGCAAACAGATGACAAACCTAGAAGAGGCACACAAACCTTTTCCTGAGGCGAGGAGGAGCAGCACTGCTGCAAAGCACACGGACCTCAGCAGAATCCCTACCCCAACACAGACCGCAGCATGCCACCTATGTACATGTGCAGAAACTGATTAATGGGCTGTCACTTTATTTGTTGACTGCTGAATTATTTATACTTATAAAGTGTTTAATAATTTAGAGCTGATATCTTAACAAATTACAGCTGAAAGTGACAAGGGGAAGGTGGCACAAGAGTCTCACTTGAGATCAATGCCCTTGTTCTCAGGGCACTTTGGAACACGATTTCTGCTGACTGTCATCAGCGAAAAAAGGAAGGGGGAAGTATGTTGATTTGGTATTACGTGTTAAATAGAGAGAACTGCATATTTCAGTAATCAAAGGAAAAAAGTTGCTTTAAACCAAAAAGAACATGAAATTACTCTGAAGAAATCTACATTTCCATATGAAATGAAAATCATTGTCTTAAAAAAAAAGACTAAATAAAAGCTAATTACAGTGTTTGTTTTTAAAATTTTGTCTCAAAGCATTTTATCCATCTTTTCTTGCCACAAAGGATTTGGATACATATTGATTTTGACCTGCATGCCACATCTTTACAAAAAAGCAAAGTCATCTTAATACGAAGAGGTTATTTTTTACTGTATCAGGATGGAAACAAAATTACCATCTACTGGCTCTATGTGAGTTAAACTCAGAGAGTGCATGAGAAAGAGAAACATAAATTCTGATTTCTAATGAAATCCAAATGCTAACCAACAGAAAGAAAGGCTGGCTGAGTCAAACTAGCTGAAAACAAAATTCCTGTAAAAATCCTCTATATAGGTAAATAACATTTCACTCCAGGATGGTTTTTTCTTCACAGACATTTTTATAAAAGAAAAAATACTTCAATGTAAATATCCAAAATAGTAAATTCCATTCTTTAAGCAGGAATTTCCTGGGTATTAACCCACTCTATTTCCTTTAAATACCACAAGAATGCAGTGTCTAGTAGATTCATATTTTGGTGAAACAAATTCTTAACAAAGGCACGAGGCTCCTATGACAGAAATTATACTATCATTGCTGCAGACAGAGACATTTTTCAGGGTAATCTCTGTAGTGATGAGCATAGTTTCATCTTGTAACCCAAATTCTACAATGTCCACAGTAGAAAAACAAGCTGTGCTAGCCACCGCTGAATTCCAGTAGCACTGTATATCCATATACAAGATACTGTTCACCAGTGCAAGACTGACCTCTGCTTGTATTCGGCTTGCTTCAAGCAAGCACCATATGTCTTTCCATCACAGCTGTACAGGCACTGTGGCCTTGAACAGTGTAAATCGTATCCAGCTCTATCTGTCGCTACTCCCCCCCCCCCTTCCCCCCCCCCCCACCCCACCCCCCCCCCCCCAAGATGTTTAGGTGATCAGTGTTTCCTGCTTTGGTGCAGGCAGCTTGAATCCTAATGTTACACATGCAGTAGAAACTTGGTTTCATGGTATTTCCCAGTATTAGCTTCTTCAACATCAGTTGCTTGCTTTCTCTATGTGATTTAATTGCTGTTTATCTCCAAGGAGACTTTTATGTGTGCATGCTGCCAGCTGGACTAGGATCAGTAGGTGGCCATTACTGGACATTTGGGAGCAATGACTTGAATTAAGGCCAGCTGAATCCTACTAGCAGTATTTTCATTCTGCCCTCAGACGCAGGCTCACCCATAGTATTTCTTCTGCACTACAGACATTTACAAGACTACACGGTCCCGCAGCAGACTTCAGCAAGAACAAGGTCTAGTCAGCTCTTATTCTTTCCAGAATTCTACTAATGACTCCAGGGCAGAAACCTGCTCAGCTACATCCTAAATTCCCTGTAGAGAGCAAGTGGTGAACCATGTTAGAGGGACATCCTGATCCTTGGTGTTCATCTCACAAGTCTAGCAGCTGTGCTGCCTTGAGCAGGACAAGAGACACATGTGTTGTCTCCCTTTCTTTGTACCGTTGAACAATTTATTAAGAAAGAAAGTTATGCAACAAAACTGCGTTTTTTGTGTTGTTTTTTTTTTGTTTGTTTGTTTTGGTTTTTTTTTATAATGTATAGGTTTCCCTGTAGTGGTACTATGCTCACATCAACAGATGGGAAATGTTCATGAATGACTAATGCTGCTAAAAAGTTTTTATGGTATATGAGTGAAAAATGGATAAAGGAGGCATAAAGTTAGCATGAATGACAGATTTTGGCTGAGAATTTCTGTTTTTTTTTAAATTTCATTACCCTCAATTGTTGAAGGGTACTATCTCTTTTGGTATATATTTTCCACTTCTGGGTTTTCTAATATGAAAATGCTCTATTTAACTGTTCCAAGAGTACCAGAAACATATAAAAATGGACAATAACTTTTTATCTTTTGAGGTGTGGAATATAATAAGTGAAAAACAAGGATCAGTAGATTTTTGAAAATGATGAAACAAAATCATATTGAGTTGTTGCCCTCCCAAACACTTTATTCTCAGAAATACATCATTTCTACTGTTTCTAACCATATTTTTTTCTTTAATCCAGATTTTCTAGTATTACAGGGTGGACAGCCTATGGAAAATGTGAGTTTTTCATGAACACATGCGCTGAACCACCTTCATGATTTAACTAGGAGGCCATAATTATAATTTCTTCCATATTAAATCTGAATTATTAAAACTGGGCATTAGAGTGATCTCAATGAAAATTATTGCTTAGGTAAGCATTACAGAAGTATTTAGAGCACATACAGATGCTCCAAATAGTACAAAATGCAGCATCTTACCTACTACGGCATAGACCACTAAAGCACTCAAGGTCTTCAGCCTGATCTTCAGGATCCCCACTGCGTAAGATCTCTGCTATTTAGAAGGCAGTTTCGCCTCCCCTCCTCCACAGCCTAGGATAGTAAATACGACCAGCAGGAAGCCTGGAACTGACAGTATCAATGACAGAGTAAAGTCTGAAAGAGCATGGCACAAAGCTTTATTGGTCACAGGAGGTAGTCAGCTATGGCATTCCTTTCCTTCACAATTCACATGATGCCCTGACACCACTTCCTTGAAGATAGCATTCAAAAAATACCCATGAAGTCTAAGTATAACAATAACATATCAATTACTTACAGACTCAGGAACATGAACAGGATATTAAAAGGGAATTAGAGAAAATACAGTCTTTCAGGTAGGTTATTGTTCTCTGGAATGCAAACTCGTAAGAAGTGTCTGGGATTAGCATCAGCCTAGTAGAAATGAATCCTGGTCAGGAGATGGTACAGAAAGCATCCCAGACATTGACTTCTTGTTTCTTTGAAGCCCATATTTCACTTCCCAGTACAACACTGTGCGTGCATATTCATCAGTCGAAGGTCCAGCGACCTCTTGGCTCTGCACTGCACAACAGAAATTTCAACGATTGTGTGAAATCCTACCCCCAAGGAAGTCAACATCAAGATCCTTGTTTACTTCTTTGGGAACAGGAATTCACCCATGATGTCTTGTTAAGTTCTGACAGGTTTTCAGGATGCAGCATGCTTTTTGAGATGAATCAGTAAGTAGCGTGCTGCTTTCTTACACTCTCATTTACTTGAAACAGAGATAGTTTTACACTGCACTTCTATTACCCTTGGCAGCCAATTTTCTCCTTTGTCCACTCAAATGCAACTCTCCATCCTTTACGTTTTTTTCTACCAATACATTTTTATAGAACAACATAAAAATTGTTATTAAAAAATCAATGCTCTGCTATCATTTATGGTTTACGTTCAAAAACTGTGGGCATCTTCCCTCAGCCGGCCCAGACTTTCTTCACTGGTTCTGCACAAGTGCTTTCTGAGACTGCAGAAAATTCACATAAAGCCTCTAACCCCCATATAATTTCGTATGTTAGTAGTCTTTGTCCACTGATATTTTTTTTCTTTTTTTTTTCTGTAAACCACAGTTTCACCTGCCAGAAATTTTAGACAACAGCAAGTGTCATTAAAAATTGGACTGGACAAAGCACTTCAGACTATGTTGTCAGTAACAAATCTCTCCTAGCAGAAGGGAGGAGTTGATGACCTAATAGTTTTTTCACTGTTTTAAACCCTTCAAGTTTGAGATGACTCAGTTCCCTGACTGGTCCTTGACAAATCTGTGACACATAAGAAAATAAAATAAATCTTCAGTGACCATCTGCATAACATAGTCCTGCTTGTTAGATGGGAGCAATTCCCTTCAGGTTATGTTTAATTTAACTTGGTATGATAGGTGATGTGGCAAAAAGTGCTCTAAATGAAAACTTCCCATCTGCAGTGTTGGTTAGTATAGTGAGTAATAACATCTCATGTGGCTTAAACATTCAGATGAACTAAACATGCATGTTTTTCCTTTTGTGGAGTGTCAGGGCTTGGCACTCCATAGCAATGCAATGGGGGCAGCTGGTTCCTTCCTGCAGCTGGACCAAGGTGAGCTGGGCAGTAATGAGGCAATGGCAATGAAAGGAATTTGAGGCAAAATAAATCTCATTCTGGAAAATGAGAAATTATTCATATTAATGATAAGAAGTTACTCCTTTTTAAAGTTCAAATGATCAGGTCTGAATTTCTCATGGAAAAGGTCAGTACTCCTTCAAATTCACTGAGGCTGGGCATGAATAACCCCAGTGATCCCATCTCCAGGAAAAATCCAGAAGCCCCAACACAGTCATATTTGCTAGTATGTATTTTCATTTGTGGTCAGAAATGAAAAGTTCCACCAAAGAAGCAATTGGTTCAGTCCCCAAAGCCTGTAGGTGTAGAGCAAACCATGAAGTGAGGAGTGGATTACATGAGCTCAGAGCAGACAGTGGGTCCCTGCTGCCCTCTCCTGCTCTGTGGCACTAACAGGTCACACTGCTCAGGTACCAGGCTCTGCACTAACTGTTGCTCTCTCTCCATCACTTCTAAAATGACTTTTTCATGATAGGGGAATGGTTACTAGACTGCTCCAGCTAAGGAAATGATGGCATCTAGACATCATCTAGCAAAGGTTTCACGTGCAGCAAGGGCCTATCCAATACTGTTTGGACGTAATTAGTACCTAAGCACACGTTAGGATTTGTCTCCAGGTTTCAGCTACAGAGCTGAGCAGTGAGAACTTAATGATTGCAAGCATTTGAGATCCTACATATCCCTATTAAAACTGGAGCACAGAAATCCAGCTAAAATTATGTAATAACCATAGTAGCAGAGATTTCTGTTCTTCTTTGAAGCTAGAGACAAACAGACATCGTGTAGTACAGGGAGTTACTACAGTAATTAGCCTTTTTTTTTCTGAATGCTATAGTAAACACTTTCAGAGTAAAATTCAATGCATAATCACTGCTGGTCTAAAAATGACAGCTGTTCTGGAGAAGACCGATGTATACACCAATCTCTCCTGTAAACTATTCCATTTCCTTCAGTTGTCCTGAATTTTTTCTGCCAATCTGAGTATGACTCAGTTCTTTTATGTGTGTTTTTATCTTTCACTTTTAGCTTGTAGCTATATCTAGATAGACTTCTTACTCTCTTGCTTTTTTTTCAATAATAATAAGTGGACAATTTAATTCAGCAGCTAAGACATCAGTCAGACAAATGCCCAGGAGAAGGTATGAAGCAGGCCACGCAAAATTCTGGCACATTATTTCAAGAATGTTGCCAAAATGTTTTTCAAGGATTAAAAAGCCCTTTCAATATTAAAGTAAATAACGGCTACCTTACATGGCTCTAATTAGGAACAGACTGAAAATGGTCTGTGATATTACTTTAAAAAGTCAGGAGGTTTCACCAGGATTACATATAACAAAGAAACATCACAGGAAAGAGGTGGGAAGAGTTTACTGCTCATGAGAAAGCCTATTTCTAATTTTAATAATGAAAACATCTTCCTATTAATAACAACAGAAAAAGCATGAAAAAGGTAAAGAAAAATAAACAAATGACCAAAGCTGTAGGCACATCGGAACAGACACTGTAGTATGAAGAGAGCATGAAACCTGAAGGGGGCTTGCATTTTCTCATCATTCCATTTCCATTGCTGGGCAACAGGCATGAAGAGAAAAAAGTACTATATTTTCCTCAAAATATCCTCCCTGGAATGTCAGGAATTGACAACACCAACACAAAGGGAAACAATGGCTGATCTCATGGTTCTGCAGTCATCCTCTTGCAGGCTTCACTCAGCAAAACAAACCCTTCAGGTCGCACAGTCCTTGGGGGCCACGCATTAAAATAACTCAGTTATATTCACAGCCTCTGTTTGTCCCTCCCAGACACCTTTGTAGTGGCATCAGCATCCTCCTCAGAGGAGACCATTTTCTCGTTCTCGTCCCAGCTGGAGAATAAGTGCTACATTTGAGGTTATCAAGGGGACAGGCAGTTAAAGGACAAAAACCAACAACAATGAAGTAATGTTAGCATGAAGGCATGGAGAATACCCAGGAAAACATGTAGGCTGACTTTTCTTTGGTATACTTAATTTGTCTGTGGGCAGATTGCCACAAAGGGGAAAAAAGAAGAAGGGGGGGGGAGAGAAAACCTATACTTTATTTATTATTTAAATAAACAGTTCTATGCTGCTTCCATTTTGTGCTCAGTTTTATAACAATATGAGTCCATTTCCCCATCATCCTTTAATATCTATATTGTTTAGGACTTTATATACTGTATGATTAGTTGGCATTGGTACTGTTCAATCTGTACTAATCTGTATGCATTTATATTGTGTGAGCAGTTCTCTAATTGGTTTTCATCCAAGTAATCCCACAGAGAATAAGGTTACATGCTGAAAAGGGCTGAGGTGAGAGAGTGGTTAAAAGGGGAGTGCAAACTCTTTTCCCATCCTTATTAAGAATGCTTTGCACATCTGCATTTTCTAAAAACATTTCTAAACTCCCTCTCTGTGAATAAGCATAAAGTCTATTCCACAGCAGAGAAACACACAGAGAGAAAATGAACCTGTTTCAGAGAACCCCACCCATATCTGCTTTATTCCTCCCATGCTTCTTTACTTCTTGGTCAGCTAAGGCTGTGAAAAGTAAATACTACAGTTTACAAAAGGGGAAACAAAATTATTAAAAAACAAACCAACCCCAAAAAGAAAATACCTCTTGGTAGAAAATATCAAATTTAGTTTAAATAAACAGAAAGCCTATAGAACAGAGACTAAAGATCTTTTCCTAAAGGTGACTAACAGAATTGCAAAAAAATAAAACAATACAAAAAGCCCAAAAGCAAGCCAGCATCTTCAAACTTAGCTGCTTAAATTCGTATCTGGCCAACTTGCTTAAGGATAGCCTAAATTTCAGATATCCCTCACACAAAAATTTCTGAAACATTTTAACAAGTGCTGCAGGTACTTCAGGTATTTATTTTGTAAATGCTGATGAAGGCACTTGAATTTTTAGAAAATATGTATTCAATTATTTCATTTAATTGCATAACAGTAAGACACTTTCATAGTCCTGGCTGCAAGGGCATTTGTTTGGTTGAGTTTTTCAAAAGGTGTTTTATATTATCAGTCACACACTTCCCAGAAAAATGTTATGGAAGAAAAGTAGATGGAAGTTACTCTCTTTTTCCTTAAATGTGAAGAAAAGTCTTAATTCTCCTTTCAGAACTACACATTTAATTTTACAAGTACCTGAATACAGTCACTGTCTTTATCACCTCTAGCATTAGCAATGTTTTTTGTCATGCTTAGATCAAGTTCTAGCTTTGATTATACATTTTTTTTTCTTTTCCTTCCAGAAAAACTCAAGTCAACATACTGAAACCTGAATGTAAGACATACTTTCTATACATACCCATGCCCACATTCTGAGCAGGCATTAGAATATTTATTTTAAAAACACAGGGCCTGCTTACCATATTCACAACTTTCAATGGCTGGATTTTAGAAGAGCCTTTTTGAAATGAAAGTCTCTTGCTACGGTACATTCTTGCTAGCGAGAAAATGCAATTTCACTACATATGGCTAAACAAAACTCCTTTTTACCGCTTAAGAAAAAGGTATTCTAAACTGATTTTCTGGATTTAAAAGTCAAGTAAAAGATAAAGTTTTAGATTTTGGTCAGAACCCTGTAGATGACAATTTTTCTTCAATTAGTTATCATCTGGTCTGGGAAATGAACATTAATCTGGTCTAAGACAGACAGTTGTCTCGGTAAACTTAGCAATGATTTACACCGAAGGACAATGTAAGCCCACAGTTTCCCTCCCCCATGTATGAACACCACCATGCTTCATTTCTGCATTATCTTCTGGTAACTATCTCTGGAATATTCTTAAAAGCTGCTAACATGATACATTAGAATTCAGGCATGTGACAGATACAGAATTAAAGTTGACCTTCTCTGTCAGAAAAAATAAACAGTAACCATTAGCAGCTTTGTACCTCTGCATTTAACTCCCTATTTTCTGCCTCCCTAGTCTGGGTCCATTAACTGACTGGTGCAAAAAAGACCCCCGGCAACACTGACTCCCTGTGGATATATTACAATCTCTGGATATTACACTTGACTATAGCCTTTTCTCCACAGCCTAATTTTACATTTGAAATAATTCACTCCTGAGTTGGTCACACAGCAATAAGGTAGACAAGAGTTGCCAAAATTCCTTAAAAACTTGCTATGTCCGTATCTCTGTTAACAACCTACAGTTCGCCCTGGGAGCTGTTAAGAATTTGTATTGACATTTGCATTTTCATGATTTTACTTCAAATTTCTGGCTAATCCTCGTCAGTTATAGTAAGAACAGCCCTTTATTCACCTGACAAGCTATTAAGAAAGTATTTTATGGGGAAAGTATCCATTAAAATATGCAGCTTCTTACCAAACTTCCAAAAGTTATTTTTTGTTATTGCATAATACAGAGAATTTCACATCTACTAAACTTTCAGAACATCAGGATCCTTCAGAGTAAATAAGTTAGTTAGATGACTTTCATATTAAATTTGATGGTAAGAAGCACAGTATTTTACCACCAGTTCACACAAAAACACCTACTACACAGAATTAAATGAAGAATTTATACACAAAACAGAAGTGATTTTGAAAATGTCAGTGCTGCAATTCTGTCATGAACTTTGAGAAACATGCAGAGTAAGACAGCACTCTTGTATTTATTTTGACTATTTTCCAAGCACCTCAGTATGATTTGGAGGCTCACCACATAAGCATATCCTGAGCCCAACTAGGTGTTGATGGCAAAGTAAATGTATTCCCACCTCCATTTTCTTTGAACAGCTGCAGGATTTTTCTATTGCTCTCTACTGGGATTGTCCCCATATTTTTCTTGTGTTCAGTAAGGCGTGGTATATCTTTGAGAGAAACCTACCACACTAACAATTAGATACAGTCTGTATTAAATTGCTGGTGGGACAGGACTTATTATCTTTCCCAAGATTAAAATATATACCCTGAAATCAGAAACTCTCTTGTCCTTTGACCTAGGAGCAATGGATGATTTTAATTCTCATTCCATCTGCACTGTGGTGAATGCCGTTTCTTCTTATTTTTATATTTTGCTGTCATTTTCATATTTATTCTCTGCAGTGACAATATTTTAAGATCTGCTTCTGGTTTTTAATGCACACATAAAAAAAACAAAAACCAAAACCAAAAAAACCCCAACCCACCCTTTTTATAAATTGATGCAGGTTGTTTATAGAAAAGAAGACATACAGAGAACATCTGAAAGTTTTCAAACAATATCACACTTTCCATAATGCCAAATGTAATTGTACTACCCCGTTTGCAATCATCCTGGGGACTTCTTAGCACCCCACTTCATATTGTTTTATCTGACTGATTAGACACCAAACCACCTTCAGAAGTCTTGCGCAGAACAGATGCAGGAAAAAAAAAATTTGTTTCTGCCAAAAACCTCATAAGCTCAAGGGCCGTTTAACTTAGCTCAGTCACTTAGTTTATTTTGCATTAGAGGAACTTCTCATTTAATTTACCAGTCTATAATAGGTAACTTTTTCAATATGAAGCTAAAGGTCACTATTATATGTAAGGAAAATTAAGCCAATGTTCTTGGTTGCCTTACAGTTCTCCTAGTTCAACTACTCCAATAAATGAACATGTACAACAAGCCGAAGGGCTTTTTATTACAAATTTAATTCATTTCTCTAGACAACTGTGAAATTTGCCATTGACATTAGTCATTACCCCAAGGCGAACTAAAAGATGATCTCAGTTAATAAATGATCCTTAACAAGGAACGCTCCTATCTTCTGTGATATTGGCACAGGCACATTTTATTAATGCAGGACTAGCTTCCTGCCAGAACACTAGCATTCACGACTATTTGGTGTGCTTGTTTCCTCTTCCTGCTCCTGATATTAATAATTATGCAACGGGATAATTAGCAACACAAAGAGACAGTACTATGTGCTTGCAGCTAGATTTTCAGCACGTTAACCTTCTGGGAAATAAAGAACAGAAGCAAAGAGTCTAGCCAAATAACCAATGCAGGTTGATTTCACAGTGTGTAAAAGGCTAATTATCTGTGAAAAGTCTGACCTCAAGTAACAAAATTACACAAATGTGCAGGCATTTTATCTTAAATAAAACTCAGATGCACTAGTTCATAATGTGAGGAGTCATGGTTAATAACCATCTTCCAGAACTATTTATCTATATATAGGTTTATAAAATTAAAAAGAAATCCAAGAGAGAAATGACAGTCCCCTATAAAACGCCAACCAGTTATCCAAATACCTGCAAAGGTAGGGTCAAATAAACGCCCCCCATCCCCCAGCCATTGCAATGCTAAAAAAATATATACCCAGCATGTGACAGAAGTAGGTTAAGTGCATTTTGTTTACTGGAGACAGGCTACAATAAAAAGCAGAAAATATTACTACTTCTTTACAGATACCATGTGTAATTCATTCTGATATAAGAATATTTATCCACTAGCAGTAATAACAAACCACAATTTTTGTCATGAAAAAAATAAATTGTATTTGCAAAAAGCAAACACATTACGGAGTGTGTAAAAATGCAATATTCCCATTTTCTAGTCAGAGTTCCAATTTATTGAAGTAACAGAGCAGAAAATGCACTGACAGCTGTTACATTTTATTGCGAATTAGTATATACGTTTTATATCCAGTGAGCAAATGCATGATACATTGTATTCCAGTAATTGCCACTGGCTTTCCAAATGGAAACTGAATGATCTTAGTGCAATTACACTCAGGAGAGTAAGTGTAACAAGCTACAGTTCTACATTATAGCTCTTTAACAATACCAAGAATTTTACTCTGTTTTAAAAAAATAAAATAAAAAGGTCAGACTGTATACATAAAGACAGAAATATATATTTATCCATCTACAAATGATAGAATGAGTATTTCTGGTATTCTGCCTTAGATTTGGTTGCTTATAACACAGCCTATATGTTTCAAAAAGTTTGTGAGAACGACCCTTAAGTTTTCTACTAGTTCAGTTATTTCTTCAGCATCGATAGTTTGGGGGATGGGGGGTGGGAAGAGGGGAATGGACAAAATGGTTGGAAACTTCGAACACATAAAATCAAAACTTCTCATTTCACATCGGAAATTAATGTTTGCATTCCCTAGACCACGCCCTGATTTGCCGGTACCTTTGCATAGAAAATACAACATTTGCTTTGAAAGATTTAACACATTAACTTCAGATGTAACATTTTAAATGTTTGCTACCACAGGTTTTTTTCCCTCCCCCAGTTATCACCTGAGATAGTAACACTGCAAAGAGAGCCGATGTGCTGAGAAATTAATATTTCAAATGCATTAAGGGGAGTGGGGGCAGGGGGGAAAAACATTTTTTTTATTTTGATTTTTTACTAACCTTCATAACATATTTTAAACCATTTCGTTGGGCAACCAGTCTTGTGACAGCTTCTGCACCTTCAAGCTGTAGCGTAAAGCGCTCAGTAAAGCCGGCAGTCTCCTCCCCTCTAGTGGCTACCAGCTCTCCTTGCAGCAAACAGAGGAAGAGAAAGGCCTATAGAAGACCACCTCAGGGCCATTTGTGTCATTTTTCTAAGCTTACAAGGGGAGGGAAAGGAAAAAAACAAAACACCCAACTCCCCCCCCCAAAAAAAAACCAACCACCACAACCCACGACCAAACACAACAGAGCAGGCAGTCTATCACTGCAGCAAATAAAATTTATCAGTCATTTAAAACAATATGTTAGTAGTGACTACAACTTAATCAACACCAACCTGCTGACATAGATTTGCAATTTGAGCAGGTTATTAGTGATCGAATTAACAACATGCCACAACTTGTATCTGATTTATTAAAAGGAAACTGACTAATGCAACAGGGCTATAAACAACATGCACGGAGACATTTTTCAGGCACGCTGACTACTGCCGTACAGCTCACGAAAAAGCAGAGTTAAACAATCTATGTGAATTTTGCCTTTTTACATTATTGCATATTGGTGTTACTGTGAAGCATGGGGATCTACACCATAAAACTGTATCCCAGGGGGTCAGACCCTATACAAACGGGCACAAAAATATTAGTCCTGCCACATGTAGTAAAAGAGCTCCATGGGAGGGGGTGGCATGGGGAAGCAATGAGAAAATACAAGATACTGAGGTAGGTTGTGATCTCAGCAATGCAGTAACCTAATCATTGCCAGCTTTTTCCTTTGTAGTCCTCGTGACAGAGGATTTTAAGAAGGCATGAGAAGGAGAACTACAAAGTGGGGCAGCATGTTTTTTCTGGAGCTTACTCAAATCTCTTCCTAAGCGTGTAGGGTAACATGGGAGAAAGCCCAGCGTTCCTATGTAGCCCACAAGTAGTCGGTACTTGCAGTACTTTTACGGGTGTGGGCAAATATTGACCCAAACGTACAAAGAAGTCTCTATAGAGCATGGATTTAAAATTATTTCACTTTTCAAAATCTGTTCCTGAACACATTTTGCTTCAGATCCCACTCTTTGCTTCTGTATCAGGCCCATGCATGGCCACCAATATAAAGCTAAGACTTTTCATAGCTTTAGACAAAACAACTTATCTTAGAGAAGCATTGTAAACACAGCTAAGCATAAACTGTACAGATTAGATTTGGTAATGTATCCAAGTCCAAGGGTTACCTGACCAGGTTTTGATTTGCGCCCGCTTCTAATTCTGAAACAATTAGTTACAGCCCAACTAGTGGCCTGAGAGCATTTTCATGAGAAACAAGAATTTAACATAAATCCACATAACCAAGGAAATTCAGAATTGAAGCTGTCAATTCTTAGGCCCAATAGAACACATAAAGAGGCTTGTTAATGCTGAACTAATTGGCATTCTTGGCTTGACAGTCTCAGCAGAGAGACCAAGGAGTGAATAAGCATGGAGACTAAACTACCCTCTCACTCACAGGTGGTCTCTCTAGGTTAGGACTAAAGCACATTTGGAGATGAAGAAGCGAAGAGAAAAACGTACACCAACAGCACTGTTTAATTCACGAACAGAAGGTTTTAGCCTGCACTGAAGGCGATGCAACAAATTCTTAACCAGTGGCTATTCTTACAGCACCGGTTAGCCTGCAAATAAGCAAAGATTTTGGTTTTCTCTTAACAATAGTTCATGTTTTAGAATGAAGGGGAGAGGCTGATATCCTCCAGCCACCTCCAACACCATGTTAAATTCTGTGGAATTGTATGAAAAATCCCAATCTGAAAAATGCTGTATTCTGCAAACTGACCATCATAATCACACTGTTTTCAAACATGTACTCAGGGGAAGAACTTCACCTCTACCTCCTTGAGGCTGCTAAGTACAGGCCAGGGAGTAAGTGTACCTGTAGTCGTAGCCCCTCTGATGCACAGTACATCCCATGCAAAAGTGTTTCTCTGGCTATAGTCAGGGGGTGAAGATGTGGTTTTACGTGATGCTCGAGCCCCTGTTACTTAAAGGTATGTCTGTAGTACTCAGCAAGCTTCCCAAGGTTACTGATGTATTGTTACCTCTGGAAGGGAGCAATAAGGAGGTAACAATATATTTACCTCAGGAAGATTGGTGCTGAGCAGTTCCCCATAGAACACTGTAAAAAATCTCTTATCTTTGCCACTGAAACTGCTGGATTAAAAGAGAAAGATATTGAAAATAAGATGCACAATATTAACACTGAGAGTCATTAATCACTGGGGAAAGTTACCAAAGGCCATGGTAGGTTTTCTTTCAGTGGGAGTCCCTAAATCAGTATTGAATAGTTTTTTAAAAGGTACATTCTAGTTCCATGAAAGTCATAAGGTTCAATGCAGAAAATATAGGATGAAATTCAATGATCTATGTAATACAGGAAGTTAAACTAAAATATTGTCATGCAGATTTCTAGACTTAACATGTGTTAATTTATTAATTTTAGCCCACAAGAAAAAAGGATGCATCTATAATAAAAAAAAAAAGGTTTGGGCAGAATGAGACATCTTGACAGAATAGTTCCTCATCTGATGTAATATCAACAGAAATTAATGAGGCAATCTTGATCCTACACATCTTAAATGTAACTACTTACAAATGACACATTCTTAACTCCTCAGATTTCTTCAGTTGCCAGGTTTTCTTTCTTTGTCTAAAGTATTCTCAGTGCAGGAACGGAAGATGGTGACAAAGGCAGTCCCAGCTCCTGGGGCCATCTGGCTCCTGGGACTGTTCAGCCCCAATGCAATTTTGAGCAGCCTCAGGGCTGCCCTAACTTGTGCTAGCTTGTAATCATACCCTGTAGCTGTTACACCAGCTGAAGAATAGACGGGCCACAACACCATCCATACACCTCTACATTCGTTCTTCTGGCACTCCCCAAAGCATGTTCCTTAAAAAAAGAGTGGAGAGACAGAGGAGGTCAGCAGTAGAAAACAGACTTTGTAATCAGAATCACATCTCCTTATTGCGGCTGAAATAATTTATCTAAAACAAATTGGTTTACTCTTGTTAGCAATAGACTCAAAAAAGATAGAGGATCTATGCCTTCTTGCAAATGAGTAGAATTCCATACTAATTTTAAATAAATTATTTAACTATGGCACTTAAAGACATCAACACAATCTCTTATGAGGAATGTAGACTAAAACATTTATAATTCTTCCCTTTCTGAAGAGCTTGAGCTACTCAAAGCAGGGAAAGAAAAGCAATTCTAATTTCATGAGACACAAACACAAAGTCTAATGGTATTATTTTAGAAATATGACCATAATTTTCACAGCTTTTCTGGCCTTTCAGTAAGGAATCTTCAACAAAGAGATAAACAAACTGAATCCTGCAGTATTAAAAATGAAAGGTCACAGGTTTGGCCATTGATATCACTTATACTTTCTATACTTTTTTAATATAAGAAACCAGATGCGGTGTTCAGTTCTCCAGTATGTCAGCTGTTTTGAATTTTCCCAAAGATACATTCCCTTTGCAGAAGCATTTGGAGTAGAATTTCTGACAAAATTTGAAAATAATTTTTAATAATCTAAGAAAACTGCATGATTTATTTATCAGCTGTGCATGAAGCTCTAAGGGCCGAGCAGTTTGTCCATCGTCATTTTGTTCTGCAAAAGTGAATGTCTTCTAATAACAGAAGAGTTATCAGAAACAGATCATAAATGGTTCAAAATTGATCCATACACAGCCTTGTCAAATGGGGCTGTTAGAACTCAGCAGTCTGCATAGATAATTTTACCGGCTCAGGATTTAAACCTTCTAATGAAAGAATTTCTTGTTTAGAGTTTCTGACTGTTATGTATGTGAATGCAACACACATCTCTTTATCAATTTTACCCTGTGAGGAACAATTTTAACCCAAAACTAATTTTTTTTCCCTTCAAGAGAAAATAATGTAGAAATAGATGCTAAATGTTGCACTCTGCTGCTTCTTTGTACTACGTGTCAAACCAAATTCTACTTCCAATGTCCATGGGAGATAAAGGGTTTAATCATTTTGGGAATACCTTGGCTCATGTGCCCTCATTTCAGCTGAAAGTACCACGTGGCATCTGAAAAAACATCTGTAGCCTGGTTAACTCTCGGAAGCTTGTTGTCCTGCCTTAACAGTTATGCACCAAAACCTATCCAATGCATTTCTTGGGATTTCCCTCATTTCTCACACTACTTATAAAAATGGAGGGTATTCCACATTTTCTAAGAAATGGTTCAAACAGGGAGCAAAACATTTAGCAGAAGAAAACACACAGTGAGTCATCGGATGAAACCCCGTTCTTGTATTATTCAGCATGGCTAGAGATAATAATGGTCTTTCCACACCCAACCGATTGGAACAGCAACAGGATCATGATGAAATGAAAACCCAAAAGCAGATTATGAGCAATGTGAAGTAGTTATTTCTTTCAATTACTTTAAAATACACTGGGCAGTAAGTCTGAGGAACTGTCTTTTCAGGGACCTAATGAGCCAAACAGATTGCTTCCTTTAGTACCCCCTTAAACATCCTTCTAAATGAGTCTTACTCCTGAGAAGACCAACTGGTCAAAAGGGAATACACACCCAGCAGCAACAGCAACAGAAAAGAGCAGATCCATTTTCAGCTGCTCAGTAGACCACATTATAAACCAGTGGAAACGGAGGCTGCTTACTGCTATTGTACTTGCCTGAACAGAGACTTCAGGATGTTCTGCATTTTTAACAATACACACAAAGAAATGGATCAAGTCCTAGCTATTGCTCATGGGCAAAAGAGGAACATATTTAAGATTTTTCTGCAGATGAACGCGGGGGAGGCCAAGAAAAATATAATATAGCCCTACAGATGCATAGTAAGTAAATCTTTTTCCCATATTGCAGTATCATATGCAAGGGAACACATTTGCTCCAGGATTGCCAGTTCACAGAAGGATCAATGCACAGACAGGATCGTAGAACCCCGTGTGAACCGACGGAGCTTTCCAAATTCAGGGCAGATGAAAGGGAGCAAATGATCTATGCAGTGCCAAATCGTATATGGTGCTATAGATAGCTGATCAATGCCAGCCATGTAGCAGACCCTTGCTCTGACAATCTGAAGGTCTGCTCAGGTGACTACAAATGGTAGAAGCAAAGAGAGAACACACGGAGCACAGCGTGGGCGTTATAACTAGAGTGCTGTAAATTAGAAAGGCACACATTTGTAATTGGCATTGCTGACAAAGAAGTGGCACTAAAGTTACAGATGGAGTCAGAGCTGATGCTGGAACAAGCAGCCTAAATAGCTTGTCACTCTGAGCTCATTAAGAAGTAAAATGCAGATCAGGGAACAGCTAAGCAGCTGGGTCAGGTTGTTCATTGGCTAATTTAGTCTAAACAAGAAAGAGGGAAGGCATGAAACATGTTCTGGAAGAGTGTAAAAGAAAGCAAGGAACCAGAAGGGTAGGGGTGGCCAACCACTTGCTGCAAGCTGAAACACAGCTTAAGAGAAAACAGCAAAGCCAAAGGAAAAAAAAAAACACAACAAAACAAAAAACCCCAACAACCTTGAAAAACAAAACTCCAAACTTAAATCAACCTTCTCCTCTTCTTTTTTTGATATTCCACTAAATAAACAAAATGCAAAAAAATTGGGGTTTCAGCTGTCTCAAAAAATCATTGGAATCCAAGAATCAAGTAATCAGCAACACACATGCCAGTCAAGCATACAGCTATCCACGGCTGAAGACCGACACTGACATATTCATACATATGTATGAGCGTCAGTATTTGCATGTCAGTGCTAAGCATGTAACAATGCAGGTACTTGGGTTAGAAAATTTGGCAAAAAAAACCCTCTCTCTTTTCAGAACTGAAGCCAGACCTGCCACCACTGCAGTCAGAAGGCCTGAAGGCAAGGCAGCTCGGAGCCCTCTTCTCCCCAGATTACGAACCGCCCGCTCACCTTCTAAAAACAGGATTGCAAACAGGATGTCCCATCCAGCACACTTGAACCCAGGACTCTCTAGGCTCAAAAGCCTGCCAGAATCCCTCCACAGACGCACCTAGGCTACACATTTACAACAGGTCCCCTCCCAGGGTTGCCTTGCTTGTTGCAGTCCTATTTTGTAGGCATTCATTTTTCTGTAAGGGCTGTGTGGAATTAGCGTGCAACAGAGGGGAAGGCTGGTACAACAGCGTTAACTAACTCTTCTTTGTAATTAAAGGCGTAAAATCTGCTCCACACACAATCTTTATTTAGGTAAATTTCATACCCGATAATCAGATCTTCTATGAAAGAGAAGGAAACAAATGAGCTAGAAATTCGTGATCTGTCATATTTAGAAGCCATCATCACTCAACGCCAAGATGTTTTTTATGCATGAGCATGTAGGTATGGGGATTGAAAGGGACTCTTCTGTAATATTTACATCTTTTGTGATCATTATCATTCCCCTAGAATAAGTTTTGTGAAAGGCTATGGCTTTTAAGCAATATTATGTACTATGATTGAGCCATGCAAAGGAGAACAGGTGAAGGAGAAGAAACCAGAACCTCTGCCTGTATATGGGATTTTCCTTCCTGCAGAGCTCCTGGGGTCCCCAGGCATTGCAGAAGATATGTAAGATCTCAGGACAAAACTCAGAATTATCTATACAATTGTCATGATGCTGGCAAACTGTTGTGAGACAGGTTATGCAAGAGGTTTCCTACTCCAGGTCCTCTTTCTTGAGATTATAGTGTCCTCTCTAGCATTACCAGCCTCCCTGATTTTTTCCTTGTTATTTTACACCCCTTTGTTTTATCTACAGTGAATAAATGTGTCAGTGCTGCTAGAAAGGCAAGTTGATTTTTAGATTTAAGAGAAAAGGAGCTAAAAGTTGAGAGCTTTCTCTGTGAGGGAACTGTTATAACGTTCTATTATCCCTGCAGGGATGGAAAGAAATTCTTGTAAATGTTACTTATTTAACAGAATATTCTTAAACAACGTATCAAACTACTTAGTGAAATCATATGGACAAATCATAAGAGACGTGAATTGAAATGATTAGGGCTTGTTTAATTTCTTGAAACCAGGACATTTCCTCAACTTCATAATACGGATTTGGGTTACATAGTCTTGAAATAACTGCTGGATCAGTTTTCTGTCATGTCTGTTGATATAATACATAGCTAGCAGATAAAAATTCAGCTCTCTGAGTAGGGCATACCTCCTATTTTCCTTTTTTTACTGGTTTTATTTTTTGTTTGTTTCTTGAAAAATTTCTCTCTACTAATGTGCCTATTGAGATAATTGTATTGATATTTTAAAATGTCATTATTCCCCATACAAATACTTTGCACAGAGGAAGTTTTATCAGACTCTCTATATGTCCCTTTCAAGACATATAGAGAGCATTATAGTTTTATTATTCATATTCTTTTTAATATAGAGTTGAAACCTAAAATAAAGAAGACTTGATGCATTTCTATAGAATCTGAAAAGGCAGGGGGAGGGCAATAAGTCTCATTTGTGGTGGTAGAATGACTCTGTCTCAATAGTTATTGCAGAAAGAGATTCCTTGGACAAGTAACTCCACTACAAGTAGCTCAGAGTGACTGAGACTGCAAACAGTGGATGTCCTCAAGGGGTAAGGTGTCATGCTGAGAGGTGGAATAGCAGAATTTGATCTACTATTACTGAGCAGTGATATTCAAACCCTAACAAGAACAAAAGACAGGATGATTTGATGGATGGAAAATGGGGCTGAAAATTAGTGGTCCTGGACTATATTCTTTTTCTGACATACAATTAAGATGAAATTCTCCTCTTCTCCCAAAGACTCAGGAAATCCTTAAGGAAATCAACAACAAAAAAGGGACTTTTATTATGATTGTTCAGAATTTCATATTGATAGTCCACACCTCCTTTAGCCACCCCCTTCTCCAAACAGGTATCCAAAATTAGCAGGCGCTTAAAAAATTGAAGCTAGTTTAAATGGAGATGCTAATGTTTCCTCTTTTCACAGAAGCCTTGGAAATAGCTAGTATTTCTAAGATGTTTGGAGACAACTAAATGGAAAGTGCTTTAGAAATGCAGATTATTGTTGGTATTATAAATCAATGTAATTTGCATTTTCTTCAGTATTATTCTCTTTTTGTGCTATTTGTTCAAATTTATAACTTTTGTGTATTTATGCATCAAAAATTAATAAAAAGATTTATTGAAGAAATGACAATGTTATAATTGCTCCAATTGGAAAATCAGTACAACTTCACAGACAACAAAGCAATATGTTGAATTTATGAACCCTGTCTCACTTATTTACATTTAGCATACTGAAAATATTTGAACCATTTAGTTGATGGATTAGAAGCATATTAGATTAATTAAACCTATATTACAAGTATCCTTTTCAGAGTTTATATGCTTCTTATATTGGTTGTACTTAGAATACATGTGTTCTAGAAAAACTTGTATGTTATTACACCTCAGTTCCACAAAAACAGTATTTCTAATTTCAGTACCATCTCCCACAGTCTTTCAAGTAGGTCTGAACTGTACTGGAAAGTTTTATTGTTCATTGTGACAACAGGAGTGTTATTTTTAATTTTCTGGTTTAATATAAAAGCTCCTATAAAATCTTCCACTTATTTGCCCTCTGTTTTCTCCATTAGAAAGCAGGATTTACAAAGTGAACCTTTGCTAATACAATTATTTTCCTTCTCAGCCTGTGGAGTTTAAGATGCTAAAGATAACTGACTACGTCTCATGTTGCACTGGTACCTTATTTCTAGTTTTGGGGTTTTTTTACTAAACATCTTTGACCCTCTCTTGCTGCTTCTGCAGAGGTCTGGGTTGGTGCGAGTGTTGTATCAAACATCCCAAGTTTTCCTCAGCTGTGTCTCATGAAACAGGGATTAAACACATCATCTAGGGATGATGAAAATTACAACTTTAACCAAAAAGCTTTTAAGCCGTGAAGTCTGCATTGCAAGTAGAGGTCAAGAGTGATGCAGTTGCTAGAGATGGGTTCAGGTTCAGCAGAAAGTAGGCAGTGATTTTGTTGCTGTCTTTTCTAATGTTTCCATAGCTTGCTGACAGCTTTAATGTGTAGTCAGACACCCTGGCAGTTTAATACCGAATAGATTGGTTCCAGTTTCCTGAAATCATACGTGCTTTGTGTGGTTGTAGCCTACATTCAGACAAAATTTCCCTATCGGAAAGATCTGCCCTAAGAGATATGACTTGTAAAATTCAGTGTATCCCAGCCATGAATCGAGCTCATTGCTGTCACATTTATCACTTCAGAACCATGACAACATTTTAATGGAATTAATCTTTAATAGAATTAAGTGTTTGTGAATTGCCTGACTTTATTTTGCACAAAGAAACCAATGGAAATCTATCTCAGCAGATCATATTAACCTACAAATCTATGATGCTAGATCAGTTTCAAGCTAGAAAACCAAACTGAAATCTGTACATTCTTAATCAGAGAAATTATATCTGGCAGTTCAATTATATGTGCAATTACTCATACTTCAATCATGAGAGATACAAAAATTCAGTGTTTCATGCTATGTAAAAAGGAAATGCATATTTATGAAAAAAATATTTTTATCTTTTATTTTTCTTTAAGAACCTTCTTGAAGGGTAAATTCATAAACTACAGGGCAGGAAAAATCTTGCACAATACCCCTGATCCCTTGTCTGAACAGTTTTCATTACACCTGTGTAGTATGTCTACTAACAGATTCATTATTTTTTGTCACATGCATTGCTGCCATGAGTAGTGAGTTGTGCAAACAGCAATGTTTAGGTACCATAGTAATCTATCAGAAAAGATGCAACTTGCCCCAAAGTGCTCCAAATCTACTAAAAATTCAATAATTGCTTAAATGGCTGAGATCAGCAGCACCTACATTTAAGAATCAACGCTATACATTGTCTTCTACCATGCATAGCTCAACTATATGTCCTTACTTTGTTCCCACATTTACCTTTCAGAAAAAAATCTGTATTCAGAGCAAAATATACTAAAACTTGTTCTTGCTAAAGCAAAAGCCATAAAAGACCTTTCAGTTTTTCCTAGCACCAAAGTAACCCAAATAATTCTTTCCTCACATCTGGCCAAAAGCTTTCGTGGTAGGAAGTTGAAGAAAGAAAGCCTATGCTGAGGTCCCGCCAAACCCCATGATCAAACATGATCGGTTTGTCTATTCCCCACTGAGATAATAATTGTCTCCTACTACAAGGAACAGCAGCCTCAGCTGCGAAGGTTGTAGTTCAAACACTTGTTAGAGCACAGAATGGAGGGTTGTCACAAACATACAAAAATATGCTCCGGTTTCCCCCTTTCTTCAAAAATCCAGTGGCAAAATCAAACATTTAAAGTTAGAAAACTCCAAACAGAGAATACCAAAATACATGAGGGCTTATGAACAATTGTGTGCTATTTTCCAACTGGGATCCTACTTCATTCAGTACACAGGATGAATACGTAAGGGGGGGTATACACAACAGTTTTAAGGGTATGTCTATAGTGAACAATACTGCACTGTGAGAAGATACCCAGCTGGCTCTGAAAGTAGAAACAATCACACTATAAAAGGGACCTAATTAGTCCCAGTGAAAATACCATATTCACATAGCTATACTGCTTCCTATACATGAGCTAGTATACCTGTGTGGCATAGCAGTGTGGCATACACATATCCTCTCTTTTGGGACTATCTTGAATAACCTTATGTGAAGTGTATGTGGATGTGCCCTACATTTCTCAATTATCCCAAGTTCTTAATTATCTTCAAGTGCTTGCTATCGGAACTCAACATTTTTAAAGAAGAGTTTATCAGTAGGTAATTAATATCTATTTATCTGCAGGCAATTAATATATCCTTAAGGTATTCAAGAAGAATAGTGATTTTCAGCTACCAAGAGTGCTTTAAAATAATTTGCTTTTTTCAGAAGATGGGTGTGATTCACTCTTTCTAAAAATAAGACCTCTGAGAAGCTGTCAAGACCATACCTGAGTATTTGCCTATGACACTCACTGGAAGCCTGGAAAAGAACTCAACAGGATTTTTCTGTGTTGGGAAGAAAGGGGAAGTAGACCTTCCCTACTCCCCTTCTCTCTGTCCCCCTTGCCCCTCCTTGCCCCCGCTCCCCCCCCCCCTTTTTTTTTTAGATTTTCATTTAATTCAGACTATTTCTTGTGAGGTTTATACTTTAAAGAGTACCACAAAAAGAAATAAAAAAAACTTTAGCAGGAGGTAATCCATGTATTCTCTGTATTTCCAGGTCAGCTGGAGCTAGGAAAGGGCACTATTGTGACATGCTCTTTGTTTCTAGCAAATTATGAGGAGGTATCAAGGAATGGAATAGCCTATAATATGAATAACCTCTCTCAGTTAACTAATTTTTTGGTGCAACCTTGATTCTAATTTCAGTAACATGAAGAAGTTTCAAGTGCGACACCATGAAACAAAAATTTAACTGGGGTAAAACTGGTCTAGATGATACTAAACACCCTTCATTTAATACATCACCTCTTTTTTTACAGGCTACTTTAATTGGTACCCTTCACAGAAAGCAAAGAGGAGTTAAGTGAACCATTCTGATTTACTATAACTTGAAGAGCTAATATTTTATACTGTGTTGGCTTTTAGTGTTTGCATTAAGTACAGAGAGAGTGCCAAGTGCTTTACAAATATATACAAATGCACAGATCTTACCCCTAGAGCTTACAATATGAAAAGACAGACGGAGAATAATGGAAAGAATATCACAGAAAAGAAAACTTCCTTTGTCAAAAAGTAGTTTACTAGAATACTTACATTCTAAAAATTAGAATCCTAATTTTCTGTGTTATTCAGACCAAGAGCAATAAAACACATGGGGAAACATCTCAGATGACTCTGTCTCTTTCTTTTCTGCTAACTTCTCAGTTTCTCTGAGAAACAGATTGTTTTCAGGCACTTTCCTGGTGAAAAACAGCCTTTTCCATTCATCAGTAGAGTTCACTCAAAGTCAGGCTGAAGCTAGATATTATCTTACTGAGTAAAGTCAGGACCAACTAATTTCAAAGCATGGAATGAGGGATAATGTAAAAATCTGTAGGACTTTGTCTTTATTTTCTCTTTAGTCTTTCTATCTTACATTTATCATCCACAATTGCTGCCATTTGTTCTTCTCCTGGATTAATTACATTAGAACCCAATTAAAGCTTGTGAGTTAAAGCATTTACTTATTTGACTTATATGTATGAATTTGTGTTAACACAGTAGCTTGCACAATGGCAACCCACTGTTAGTGGGCTGTTATTCCCTGTTTGCTAGGTACAGATATTAATTCTGATGAATATCTATGTGCTTTTTTGTTCAATAAAGCATGAGGAGAGGTCAGAGGTAAAGGATACCGACTCCTTTGATACCACAGTCCTCCTTCTGTTAAGAAACATAGGTTCTGGTTTAGCTGCTTTCGCCACAGTAGCCACAAAAGGATCCAGCAGTTGTCTCTCGCTTAGGTAGAAATTCTTGCAGCTTCCAGCCTGGCCCTTCATCTGGCCTCTGCTGACCTCCCGCATTTGAACCAGAGGCCTAGTAAGTATTGAAATCTGTAAAGCATAGCAATTCTTTCTCTGTTGCAAAATCTCAGAATCTAGTTAGCCAGTTGGAACTAGAAAACTTTTGTTTTGGTCTGGGATTTCCATTATTATATAAAGTTTGTTGTTTTCTTTACCAGGTTTCTTTCATTTTGCATGAAAGCCAACTGAATTTAAGCAGAATACCACTCTTCAAAACAAGCAAACTCCTCTGCTTTTTTCTACTGTAAAAACCAGAATGGCTTCGTACTTTTTAAAAATACTCCAGTATCTGATAGAAAAAGATAATGGAGCCAGAATTTTCCATAGTATGTACCCTAGAAAACTCTGGGAGAACGTCCACTCTCTTCATTATCCCAAAGTACATATGGACTCAGCCCTGTTGCTATATCGTAAGCAATTTTTAAAAAACCCTGTTTGTTCGTCAAATGATCACAAATCTTGGCATATTAACTGAAGAAAAACTGGAAACTTTGAAAGGCTTGAAGTGATTCAGTTAAGAGATTATTTTCTTATCTATAATCTCTTTTACTCTTTCCTTATCCATTGGTTGACCTCTGCAATCTGCCTTTTAACTTCCTGCAGATACAGAAAAATAGAAGAGCTCCTACCAATACATGTATATATTTTTAGCTCTATAATGTACAGAGCTTGACTGTATTGTTAGGGCTTATTATGTGTGAAAGCAAACACCCATTATATAATTTCCTAAATGCTGGCAGTCACAGAGAAATAATACTGTTTCCCCTCCTGAAAATCTTTCTAACCTTTTGTCATCAGGGGAATGCCTCAGATCTGTGAGATATAAGCTCATCTCTTGCAAAAAAGAAAGCATAAACAGTATGACTTGTAGTAGGTGAAATGAAGAAAAAAACCAAAAAAACCCACCACATTTTTTTTACTGAAACTGAAACACATATGAAAAACAGAAATAAGATTTCCAGTATTCAGTTCATTCTGACTGTATTCTTTTATTATTATTTACAGAAGAAAAGATAGAACCCATTTCCCTAGGTTAACTTTTTACTACTACACTAAGTATGCTTTTAAAATTTACCTTTGGCTTCTGAAGTCTCTGCAATCCACTGTTGCAAGCTTCTCTTCATCCATGAAATTTTAAATGTTTTCATATGACTCCAATGTGAAAATTCACCAAACATTTCCAAAAACTCAGGAAAAAAAAGCAAGATATATTTCCCCAGGACTAGCAGCAGACTTCATAATAGCATAACAGGGAAGGGGAAGGGTTTACTGCTGCCTAAATTTTTACTGAGCAGCACCTAGTACTTATTCAGCAGTACTTATTCAGCAGTACTTTACCTTTCCGCTAAAAAGGGACAAATACATTTAGAAACTATTTACTACAACTTCATCAATTTTTTAGTAAACAGAAAATACTGATTACTTCATAATCTGTTTAGAAATAGGGAAATATATGTATAAGTGCTTCTACAAAAGTGCATATAGAAATTAATATAAAATATTCATTAAATATACAATTAATACATACATAAATATAATTAATACAATAATGAATATATAATTAAATATACAATTAAACATAAAAATTAACCTGATCCAGACCAATTGTTAGCTAGTGATATGTTGTTTGTGGGCTGACTTCAAGACAGGACTTAAGCTTTTTTATTTTGTTACAAATTGAGAAGTATTCTTTAGCAAAAGAATACTGTCTGCGAGGCTCTTGGAATTGGAAAGCAAGGTGATTTCAATCCAATCTGCTGAAAGTCTCATGGGACAGACACAGGTTCAGGATTTATGAGAACAAAAAATGAAAACTGAACTGGGAGCTCAGTGCTGTAGTCTTGTGGCTAGAACACTCATTTGTGCAGTTCTGGTCTCAGACACAGTTTTTACATATATATATGATGAGGTAAAATTCAGAGTTGGTCCTTTAAATGTAAGTCAGAATCCATGACACCCATTGTTAGGGAGCAGTGAAATGCCAAAACTTTCTGTCCTCCTTCTGTTCTTCCCCCCTGCCTCTTCCATACCACACACGCCCTCCCTCTGAATTTTTCTTTCAGCATCAGGCAGCGTTTGGCTTTAAAGTTGCTATTATGGACAGAGATCTCAAAATTCTTCTGAAGTGTTGATTAAGATACCCTAAGTGTTTGTTTAGATCTAAATTTCTTAACAGCGAATTTATTTATTGATAGATGTTAATGTCCTTTGCCATTTGCTTCATCCTAACTAAAGCAAAGTAAGCTGGCAGCTAAAACAAAACAAAAATGATTATATTACTGGTTATATTAATAATATCTCAATTTCAGAAAAGGGTATTTCTGCTTTAAACAGGGTTTGTGGAAGAAGTAATTACATGTAAAGAATTTAACTAACCATCTTTTTTAGATAAGAATACCGAAATTGCTGATATTTACAATCTGTTCAAGGCTACTTTCCATTTCTCCTCCCTAGAGTGATGCTATGACTCTGCCTTCTAAGTATATTCTCCAATTATATGAATCTCAGCACCTGGTGTCCTGGGAGTTAATATTCAGCTTGAAGACTTCCTGACCTTAGTTCATTTTAGAGAACTAATGTTTTAGGATATTCTAGAAGAAAACCAACAAAGTAATTTTTCAGAGTGTTTAGGACCGAACAATGTTATTTGTGCTGCATTGGGATAAAGCTAATCTAAGAGTAATTTTCATCTTCTTTTTTCATAGTAGGAAGAATTGAATACAAAATGTGGCATTGTAATACTTATTTTTAAGTATTCAGGTCTGGAGCTTGATCTTGAGGTGAACTGAGAGTTGGCTGAATGGCCAGGCCCGGAGGGTTGTGAAAACCCAGGCACCAGTACAGCCTGGAGGCCACCCTGCTAGAAAGCGGCTTTGCAGAAAAGGATCTGAGAATACTGGTGGATGCCAGGTTGACCATGAACCGACAATATGTCCTTGTTGAAAAGAAGGTGAACGGTATCCCGGGCCGTATTATGCAAAGTATTTCCAACAGGTTGAGGGAAGTGATCTTTCCCCTCTACTCAGCATTGGTGAGCGCACACCTAGGGTTCTGGGTCCAGTTCTGGGCACCCCAGCACAAGAAAGGTATGGACATGCTGGAGGAAGTCCAACAAAGAGCCACTAAAATGATTAAGGTGCTGGAACATCTCACATATCGGGAGAGGCTGCGAGAGCTGGGACTGTTCAGCCTGGAGAAAAGAAGGCTCAGGGGGATCTTACCCATGTGTATAAATACCTGAAGGGAGGGTGTAAAGAGGATGGACCCTCTTTTCAGTGGTTCCCAGTGACAGGACCAGCAGCAATGGGCACAGCTTGAAACACAGGAGGCTCCCTCTGAACATCGGAAACAGTTTTTCACTGTGAGGTTGAACCAGCACTGGTACAGGTTGCCCAGAGAAGTGGTGGAGTCTCTATCCCTGAAGATATTCAAAAGCTGTCTGGACATTGTCCCGGCCAAATGGTTCTAGGTGGCCCTGCTGAAGCAGGGTACTGGACCAGATAACCTCCAGAGGTGCCTGCTAACCTCAACCATTCTGTGATTCTGAGATAGATCCCAGACTGCTAGCTGAAAACTGTATTCTTAGAAATGAGCTGATGAAGAGTGAGGTGCTAGCAAACCTACCCAGTAGGAAAGATTAAAGAGGCTGGGCAGTTAAACCTTATCTATTGCAGTTAGGTAACTCAGTTAGGGTCAAAGAGAGCACAAAATCTTAGACTCACCTTCAGCAGCTGAATACATGGAGCTATTCCATGTCCTGAAGCTCAGATTTATGGTTTCCCTTCCCCGTCACCAAAATTTTCACTCTGCCTGACACAGAAAAAGTACTTCTTGGGAAAGTGTGTATATTATTCAGCCCAAGCACCTTTTCTGGTGAGTTGCAGAAGCTCACATGTAAACATCTTGTGTCTTTTGACACCAGTTCTGCCTTTTACTCATCTTCACTGAACTTGGCAATTGCAAGTTCACCACTTTCCACTATGAACATGAGACTGCTCAAAGCAGAGGCTGTGCAAGGGCCTGGAGTCACGTTCCGGGATTGTACCTGTCCCACCTTCAGGAGCTTAGATGTCTTGAGATGTTAATAGTCTGTTGGTTCATAACAATGCATAGGGTGTTTCAGAAATATTAGTAACACTTAAATGGTGAATTTGCCTACTAAAATGATCTCATAGATTCTTAAATCCCTCAGTGGATTCTGCCATGAGTGGGTAATACATAGCAAGAACACACTGAAGCAAATAAGACAATTATAGCAAAACAAGCAAAGAAGGTACATGGCAAATGTAGCATCTGTCTGAGTAAGTGTCGAGTAGCTGCTAAAGGAAAATGCTTTCACTTCATTGTGTAAAAACTGTAAATTTACTGGTGTTTCTGGTTCTCTTTGTGTTAATCATAATTATTTTTTCTTGAGCTTTTATGTGATCAGATCTTGTTTTCAGAAATGTTTGTAGAAAGATAAACCATCATAAGTACAACTGCAAAAGTGCATTCATTCCAGTCTTAACCATATGATTGTCTTGAATGTTTTATATGGATTGGAAAACAAAGGAGAGAAGTTCTGGCAAAAGAAGAAAATAAATAAATAGATACACGAGCAGTTGCTGCATATAAAGTCAGGAAGTAATGTGGATGAAGAGCAGTCCCACTCAAACTTACATGTATGTATACTTTGAAACTACAGATTGTTTAGTTATGAGTTGTAATGAAAAAATTACAAGGCATGTAGGTACATCATTTCAATAAAATCCACAAAAATCATACACAGCTGTTGGGAAAAAAAAAAAACCAAAAAACAACCAAAACCAAGACAGAAGTGATGTGTTTTATAAAAAAGGTTTTCTAGCTTTCCAGAATAAGCTGGTTTTTGTTTGTTGTTTTGGTTTTTTTTTTTTCAGAAAAACTAGATCCGAGTCATTTTTGTACTAGAATTCTCAGTCTTGTTTCCTGAAAACATTTGACTTAGTGGAAAGATCATCAAAGACACACTTTGGATTATTTTATGAGCTCTACTGGTTTACAGAAAGGTAACAACTGGTTCCGTATACTTGGTGACAGAGGAGGAAGGTATTTCACTTGGAACTAGTACCTTCAAAGTCTTTCTTGGGCCCTTCTAGTAATGGCAAAAGACAGAAGTAAGATGAGAAATCATTCTCAAAACATTCTGACTAGACACCTTCCCCTGGAGTAGTTAATTATAAGGAAAACATTTATTGCGGATGCTGTGTAAAAAGCTCTGAGTAGCAGGCAATTATGACTTGTTGGAATAAGAGCTGGATGGAAAATGAACTGTTAACTGGCAATACATCAGGTTGAAGAAATACCGTAATTAAAAAAATATAGAATGACTAAGTGCTAGCCATAGCGACCCTAAGATTTAATACTCTTTCTTGTGAAACACGTGAAATGGAAAAGCATAAAATGTGTTCAGATCTTCAAGGCCTAAATATCTTTCCCTGTAAAGTCATCCTACATCACTTCCCCTAGTGACTTTACCAACTCACATTAATTTATGGAAGATTATACATTTCTTGTACTGAGAAAAGGCCTCATATCATCGCTTTTGTTGTTATTGATAATCACATATTAAAATACTAATAGTTAACAACAGCATATTGCTTTTTTAGCTATTTATCTTTAGCAGGGTAATGTGAGCAGTTCACTCAGGGAAATCCCAAATGCTGGTCAGAACCTCTGACTGAAGTAGTATTTAATACTAATGAAGTATGTTCACCTAAACAGTAGGAACAAAATAAAGCCTGTTTGCAGAAATCTGGAAAAAAAAATAATAAATATCTACCTTTCCGTGGCTTATGGCGAATTTCTCACTTGTTTCTAGTTGAGACAAATGAAAGGTAAGGAAACTAGTTTACCCATGGCTGGAGAATAGAACAAGAAAACCTGATAATATATTTGATGTACCTACCTCAGTCATTTATTTCCTGTTTCTGAAGCAGGAATCACCTACTTACTCTGCAGTTCAGCTGCCTTATCTGCGGTACAAAGTTCAGTGTACAGCATCTGCCTGTTGCGCTGAATTGATATTTAAGAACTAAGGCCTTCAAACATAAATAGATGGTGTGGGGTTGCTATATTATTAAAAAAACACCAGGTCTTACAGAAATGCTGTCTTCAAATTTCCTGTAATAATATGAAAGTTAATTATGTTCACTTTTCATCTACATTAGTGGTTTCGAAAAAATAATGTATCCTCTTTCTCTCTCTCTCTCTCAAAAAAAAAAAAAAAAAGAAGGAAAGGCACACAGCTGTAGACTAATTCTATTTTCAATTGCTCACTTCTTTTTCACTTTGGTCAATTACGTCACAAAAACAACTAAATTCAAATCACCTTGTAAATGGATAAACCTTCTAAGATGAATGTTCAGCATATATTTTGGTGCTTATTTCAGCCAATGAAATTATTTTCTTTTAAATTACGTTGATTGTTTCTCTCTTCCTAACGTTGTCTTGTAAGTTTTTTTCTCACAAATACGTATTCTGGCTAACCAAATTTCCTGTGTGGACTATGACTTTCACCCTGTAATTTTCTTATATTACTTTTTATTTTGTAGGCACTTGTACCCAAAAATATAGTTCCTCTTTGGTTAACAAAAGCATGTCCTCTCACAATGAAGTTCTGATAGGGATAAAATGTAAACAATTTGATAGAAATGTAATGTTCCTTAGTAAATTACTTTGAAAATTATACAATTTTAGTAAGCTGTATTGTTTTCATAGATCTGCTGAATGAACCTTTTGCATTTTATAGTAGAGATTTTTTTGTTGTTGTTAATGCAATAGGATAACCCTAAGATAAATGGTACCAGTCATCGTTTTCCATTCCTTTTTTTAAAATTTTCCAGTTAGAAAAACAATGCTTCATATCAGTTCTGCTACATTCCTCTTTATGTTGTTCATTAGCTGTATGTATTCAGCTCAAGTTTGGGAGCTGCTTTTTCATTCCCAGAAAGTGCTCTCAATCGAATTGGACTTAATAATAGCAATGTTCAAGTCCCTTTACTTGGATGGAAAATTAAAGATACCCAAATACTCATCTTTTTTTGTGGTAAACTTAGCTATAGAATCCTTATCTGTGCCCTATAAGTCACATACTACAAATGTGACTATCAGAAACACTGCAGCTATTTCCACCACTTTACCCTAATTTCTGGAATGCATTGTAACTTTTAAGATAGAAGCGGAAGAAAGTGTTCTCTTCTCATTAGACTGAAGTTTTGTGTATCCAGATAAATAAAACAATAACTGATTGAGTTGGCAGATGTGGATTTTCCCATGATCACTAACAGACAACTGCCCCTTTCACATGAAGGGTCCTTGGAAATAAATTTATATTTCTACCACAACTCTTGTGCTACACATCTGTGCTAAAATAATTTTAGGATTTGCTTCAAATTTGGCTAAAACCTCAGGGTTGCTACTGTGCAAAGGACTGGTAGGAATCACCAGCTCTTCGCCATTCGCTCTTGTGAAAAATGAGATGCATAAATACAGGAGCACTGATTACAGAATAACTCAGAGGAAGGATTCCCCTGCTGAGTCAATATCAGATGTTAAGATAGCCTAAATTTTCCATGTCTGTTTTGCCATTTTCCCTGCACTGCTCATTATTGGTTTGGAAAACGTGAAGCTTTATCTTAAAAATATAGATGCACTTTATAACATCACATTGATAGCATTTCCATATGTATCCCATTAAAAGCATATCCTTAACATAAACTCATCTGTATCCTTCTCAACTTACAAGCAACTTAAGGGTTCCCTGCTTATTCTGTGAGCAGAGTTGGTCCTTGGGAGAAATTAAGAGCAGACCACCCATTTACACCAGTTGCCATGGTCCCCATAGAGCGACAGTTTGAGTTGTTTTACAGGGGTGCTCTGGCTCATCTCTCTGTCTTGGCCAGGGTTTGTCCACAGAGAGTGGTTGAAAATGCCACAAAGGTAGTTTTGAATTGGGAGACTGAGTGGAAAGTGATAGTAAATCAATTATATTTTACAATTTTAAAAAAAGAACAGTGGTGGTAGCGGTAGTAGTAGTATATTTTCTTCAAAGGAGAATACCATGAAAACCATAGCCACATTAAAAAGCTACATTTTGAAGTACATTTGTCAGTCTCCCAATGTTCTCACCCTATCATGTAAAAGAAAGAATTTCTACCTACTACCATTCCATCACTTTAGTAAAATACTGGAGGAGAAAGAAGATGCAAAGGCACAGTTGAAAGGCCCTATTTTCCTCCAAGCTGGTTTGTTGCTAAGGCAGCTATTTAGCAGAACCATACACCATAGCCTACTACTTACACATAATTTATTAATGTGCAAATCTTAAATTAAAAAGAACCGAAAAACAGTTAATGAGTAAGAGTTTTCTGGCAAGGAAGACATACAAATTATAAAGCATAATATGAGCAGTGCAGAACTAAGTAAATCATTGTCAATGTTCATTCAGGAAAGTTACGGTTTTTCATTTTTTTCCAACAGGTAAAGAATTAATTTCCACAAAAAAATGAAGTAAACTAAAAAAACCAAGCTCCTCTTTAAGGTTGTGTATTTGCATAGCATATCTATTTCTAAACGGCACCAAATGTATTTACATAATAATAATAAAAATGTATCTAAATTACAGTAAACACTATTTTTACAGACCCCACTTTTGATTCATCTACTTTTGACATGTCTTTCTCTGACTCATTCTGTTTCTTGAGATGCTTCTATTTAGTGCATCTCCTACCTCATCCTTTAATTTTCCTAACACTATTTCGAACCCATAAACACAGAAGCCAAATGAAGGTTCACTGAACCCCTTGTGCACTCAAGCTGCCAATTTTGCACAGCTCTACTTAAGACTCACATATGTGATCACTCACTTTGAACAAGCTACAATTACAGCAACCAAGGAATTTGCACCAGTTTAGAACAAAGCCTGCTTCTTTCACTTGAGCCAAAGCCATTGGCAAAGAACACAAAGTGCTGGATTGGCAACTCAGCATGGATTTAATCCAGAATTCAATTTGAAGCTCCATTACCTACAAGCCTTAGCCTTCATACTAGCTGAGGAAATGCCTACTGCTTTTGAAAACATAAAGGACCAAATCCCAGTGGAAGTATGTAAAGTTGTGCAGTGGCTCAAGAACAGCTATGCTAATGGAAGAGTCTTACACTTTTTCATTAATGGAACAATTAGGAGTTGACAACTGCACTGTTCTCCCCCAAATTTTCATGAATGCACTGCAGTGGCAATTTCCCATGGACAGTCTGAATGACCAGAACTTCTGGCTTTGTTGGGCTTTAAGAGAAGAACAACACAAGTCAGAGACTGGGATGGTATTATAACCTCACATACTGCTAAACTTTTAGCTTGGTTTTGCATACACCATCAAAGTTTGGCTTTTGCAGCAGCTGATAATATAAATCTTTTAACTTCATAAACACCACACTCTTGCATTACTTAAATGCTATGCTTATCATTGCATCTTGGTAATTAAACAAGTCTGCAGAAAACAGCTAGGATTTGTATCTTGCCTGTGGTTTCTGTATTATGTTTGCTTGTATAATTTAAGGGTACCATATTAAATTTTCTTCTTTTACCCCATCTTCACCTTATGTGTGCAATCAGCATAAGGGCGGGTGAAACAGCTCCTAGTATACTCAAACAGAAGAAGTGAAGTCATAATCTTGACTTGCTTACAAACAGCAAGAAACATCTAGCAGAAACATGGGACGTTTAGGATTGTACTACTAAAAATATTAGCCAAAATAATTAGCACTAAAAGTATTGCACAAATGTTCTCCAACTCTTTGTCAAAGGGAACAAATAAGAAAGTTAATGAGTTTAGCTTGCTTTAGAAAGAAGTGGTACAAAAATTAACAAATCTCAAAATACCACATACCAAGAGTCATGAAACAGTTTGAAATCAGTAAATTCTCTAGAAGAAAGAAAAATATTATATCATTGTATTGTCAGTAATTGGCTAAACTATTGCTACCACTTGCCGTCTCTGCTAAGCCTGGTAGGTACGAGTAGTCCTGGGAGAAGTCCTGGCCAGTCAAGCTGCTAAATCAGAGACTTTTTCATAACGGCTTGTCTTGCCCACTTCCTCACAGTGCCTTTGACAACATCTCAGATACAGACAACTTCCTAACACATGGGGGTACAACACCTTGTGTCCACATGCAACCAGATTATTTAGGGGCACTGTGGAAATTGTCTAGTACAATTTAAGTTTTCTAAATTTTTGGAAATGTATGAGCTTAGGTGATATCTCTAACAAAAGGTGCCTCCATAGAAAGGCCAAACATTCTCACAAGTAAGGATGTAGAAGAGCTGACGGAAGGAGCGCTTGACACAGCATTGCACACAGTACAGACACAGAAATCTTGTTTTCTTTTGCTATTTTAGGTTTATTGGAATACTATCTTTTTGGAATTCTGGACTTCAGTCCTATTGCCTTTTGGTTCTTCATACCTGTAGCTGCCTACCTGCACCACCTGAAATGGTCAGCGTGGCCATGTAGGAGAGGTCTTGCACCACCAAGCTACTTGCTAGGGTTGTCAAAATCTGTTGCTTCATGTTATGTGCTGCAAGTAGAGGTGTTTTTGCAGCTTTTCAGTAAGTATTGCCTTTAGCTGATCTGAGTAGAGACACTTTCTTCAACAACTCTTTTCACTGGTAGCTGTGTTCATATACCACAAACTTGAATGAATAGACAAGATCTACATTTCTATGTGTCTGCTTGTTTTCATATATTCTTAACTTGCACCTTTAACTTCATTACACAACAATCTTAATAAAATTAAAATTTATGTGCTTGTTTTGAATTAAAAGCTGCAATGCTTTTTACCATAAATATATCTTTTTTGGTGTTTGTTTTTATGTTATAGGGATTGACAACACTTCATGCATGTGTTTGATGAGAAAAGGGAAATTAATATAGTCCAAATCCTTAGCAACAACTTAAATGAAAACCGTGGTGATTTTATGTCCAAACTACTTTTGATGAAGTCACAAAGCATACAGCTTTTTTTCGAGTATTCTGCATGTATTTCTCTCTTTTCTCAACATTTCCCTCCCTGCAAAGTTCAAAATTCTTTTGGTAAGATTGAAAAATAACTAGAAAAATGTCCACTGTCTGCAGCAGGACAATAGAAAACCTAACAAAACATCCTGTAACTATTTGCATGTGGTTGAGGTCAAATATTTTAAAACTAATTATTAAACAAAAAACAGTGCAGAAGAACATATTTTTTTTTTCCTGGAAAGTTAAAGTTCATGCTGTCCTTGTCCCATCCCCCCCATCCCCCCCGTCCCCCCCTGTCCCCCAAGAAGTTAATTCTAAAACTGTGGATCATACCTTTAACTATTTTATTAATATTGATACACTGCAATAGAGATGCTACATTAACACACATTATACTAAAAATACTTATGTTTAACCATAGACATGAAGTAGTTCATCTTAATCCTTCTGCTTGAGCACATATCTCATCACAAAAAGTTGACATGTTGTATGAGCTTGGAAATCTCAAAGATATTTTGCATTTGATGGGATATTAGTTGAGTTTACATTTTAAGTGCATGTGTAGTACTGAAAGAGAGATTCCGGGCCCACACTTACACATATGAATAAATAATGTTAAAGCTAATAAGATCTCTGAGAGAAAATTATGATTGTCTTTAATCACTAACCTTAAGCAGCAGCAGACCATATTATCAAACACCTTCATTTTTTATAAAACTATCTATCACACACAATATAGACCTGATGAAAAGGAAGGTGGAAGTAATCAGGACAGAATGCCAATTACCTCATTACTTGTCATAGCACATTGTAACTGGAAATTGCTTCTTTCAGGTTCTGTTTGCTCAGGCAATTACAATAAACTCTCTGCTTGACATGTTGTTTGCACAGATGTAGTGCATTAATAAACATGAGGGCTAATCTGAATTATTGAACCAGCCGCAATAATTCCAACAAAGGATTTATAATAAGTCCAAGAAAGCTGAGGTATCACTGGAATTCCCTGTAAGCAACACTGACATACTTTATCACATGTAAAATCCTCAAATTTAATGTACAGTACTGGAATATGTCCCATAGGTATTTTATATTTTCTGGTACTCTAAGCCCTCAGCAACTTCTATTATGAAGGAGACTCAACACTGCTAAAGGAAATGGTAATATCACAGACTCACTGGAAAATTGTTTTATTTGCCGTATGTTTTACACACCTTTCATACCCTTATTACTGCAATTTGTCTCTCCACCTCCTAATTTTACTAAAAAGAAATATATTACTCAGGAAAGCATGAAAGGGCCTACATTAAGTGTACTGTATTGTCAAACAGAAGAACTCTAACACTTTTGGCATGAGAGGAATATTTACTTATTTATTCCTTAAAATTTGACCCGAGAAAATGATCTACATAATATCTTCTAGACAGAACAGAAATCAGAGCATAGTAGAGAGACCTACAGCTCAAAAAGAAATGGATGTTCCACCTAAATCAGTAAAGCTAAATTTTTTAAGTGATAAAGGTGTTGGGTTTTTTTTCAAGTACCATGAAACACTAAAAGTGAACTGGGAATATTTCTAATATGGATGATCTCTGTATTGATGTATAAGTGCAGTTATTTAATACCTGTTTATCCAGGTAGCTGAGTTCTCAGTGTTTTGTCCCCAGTCTTCCCATGTGACTGGAGCATAATCTCTGCAGTTCCGATCTGAAAAGTGGGGCATGATCCCTGTTATGGGCTATATACTGAGACCCAAATTCAATCTAATGATCAGATTTACTTGTCTAATTTGTTTGCAGTAAATGTGATTTTTAGAAATCATTGACAAATAGTTTCATAGTCTTTGGTCTCTGCTTTCATAGTCCTCTGCTGGGTAAGACCCCCACACTGATGATGCCACTTGCAGAGGACCCAAGGAGCTGATTCTTGCCGGCTTCTTCCCCTTGGCCCTAGAAGTCTGAAGCTGCACAAAAGAGAAGGAAGGAGGGACTGAAGCAGGTAGTGCTCAGGGCATGTACTCCTGCCCTCGACAACTGCAAGTCTGATATTCATAAGTTTGTCACAGTAGGACGACAGTGATAGGGTAAAAATACAGAGTCACGACTCTCAAGCTGCTCTGGTTCTGGTCCATTTACAGTGTTAACAGGCTTACATTTGATATCCCAGGACTGTTGATATGGTGGGAGTTTACAAGCCTGGAATGAAGTCAGAGAATCTGAGAATGAATGGGGAAAAAACACAAGATAAATTTGACAGAGTTATCATTCATTTCTGTGGGCTGCCCTCTGTGTTGAGGATTCCCTCGAAAGAGCAGTAAGGACCAGGGGTTTTGGTGGCAGGGAAAGGATTCCCAAAGAATTGTGCTTCAAACCTACCTACAGGTACAGATAAAAAATATTCTTTTCAGTCTGTAGGAGTTTTCATATCACATTCAGAAACTGGTGTTAATAAAAAAGTAGCCTTGTGCTGGATTAAATATGCTTCATTGCCATATGTTATAAAGTGTACTTTAATACAAGGCTGAAATCTGGATGTAAATTTCTTATTAGTATTCATATTATTTTTTAATATATAGCCTCATTGCCTGTCATGTCAAGTACTATTTTCATGTAGAAGTGAAAGTACATATTCAAGGAACTTTCAGATACTGAAGTCTCCTCTTTAGACCTCATATTGACGTCTACTTGCTTCGTAAGGAGCCAAAACATGGTACCTGACCTGACATAGTAACCGATAACAGGGTGGTGGTGCCTTTGAAAGGTTTGAGACTCAGGCCAAAGTTTGATAATTCCAAGTTTTAATTTTCTAACTTTAAATAAACCAAAAACCACCTACATGATGGAAGGCATTGATCTAACATAAACTCAATTCCCTTGTGGAAATTTGCTCCAAACTGGGTTAACTTTGAACACTAGAGTTTATACAGTGGCAATGTGACTATGTGCCCACAGCTGATTTGAATCAAACTTGTACTCCCTAATGATGAAGATGTCATAGAGGCATCACAACTCCACAGTGGTCTTTACTGCATCATCTTCACATTTGGGGTCTTAAAATCAAAGACCTTAACCCTATCTAAACTAGGGGACACAGGAGTAATTCTGAGTTCCCAGGTTCCCTGAGAGGTGTCCATCTCCCTGTCACAGCAGGATGCAGATACAGTAGCTGGCACTCTTCCTATTCTCCCCACTTCTCTATACCCTGGTGCCTGGGACATACACAGGCTATGTAGAACTCAGCTGTGCAACAATGTGTTTCATAGAGGCCCACAAAGAGGATCACTGAGGAATGAGGGGTTGAAGACACACCACCACGACCCATATCCACAGATCCATGTGGACACAAGACTGTGAAGAACAGCATTCCAAATGAAAGAGAACAAACCTGGCAGAAGGCAAAATCCCATTTCTATGTAACGTTCCACTATTTTGTACCTGATACCCACCAAAATACACTACATTTTCAATCACATTCTTGAGAATGAAATTTTATCAGATGTCTATTTCATGATCAGGATCTGAACTTTCTGAATTATCAGATGCATTTTTTTTTTATTTCCGTACCTTATTTGAAAGGTGAGCCAGCCAAACTGGGTCTTTGGATTTCTTGGTTTTTCTGGTACAGGGGTATTTTTCATCATATCACTCTGAATTCATATAAAGGTCTTGAATATAGGTTTCTCTCATAATGGGCTGGAGAGTGTGATCTTTTTAGCTTAGAAAAAAGCAGAAGAAAGTTATATCCCTTTCCAAAGAAAACTTCATTAAAATGGAGGTCTCTAATTGTATGTCTTATGTTTGTCAGCCTGGATATTTTTAAAGAAATGAAATGTTATCCAATGTGTTCATTCTTGATGTGATACTAGGTTCTCAGACACTATTAACAGCACTTACATGGTGAAAATCAGGCACCTTGGGTTTGTTTCATGTCCTAGAGAAACAAGATTTGCTCTTTCTGTGTTTGAAACAAGAAGTTTCCTTCTCTATGTCTCTGGGACTAGCAGGAAACATTGGAAACACTCAAAATTAAGTTGTTATAATCTATTCAGGAGTAAAGCAGTCCCAGGCAAAACAAGGACTATATGGCTTGCAGAGCATAAGCTAGAAAATGCAGAGCATGCTCTAATAGAGGCGGAATTTTGGGGGAATTTAATCACTAAAATACAGGCAATCTCTGCTGCCTACAATGAAACCGAGGAAACTTTCCACCGTAGTGTTTCATTGAAATTGTTCCTGGAGAGACTCCTGACTGTGTGATAAGTGGGCTTTCTTCAACCATTAATGTTTTCTGGAAAACTGAAGACCAGTTGTATCCTGGAGTTAGTTTCATGCCTTCCAGAATTTTTGTCATTTTTTTTCTACAACATATGAAACAAGAAACTTCTATATGACAGCAAGTCTTTGAGTTTAGAGTAGATTTTATGTCTTAACAATAAGGAGAGCACAAATCTAGAATTGAAGATTAAGTCACTATTTTCAACAAGACTACATCATATTCTTAGTGGCATGGGCTTTCAAGAACTCATGTGTTGGGAGACTTCAGGCAAAGCAGGAGGACTCTGTGCTGTGTGATTGAAGAATGACATTTCTAGTATTCTGCAATAAAAGACAAAGTTTAGGAAGTTTGGAAGTTTGTTTCATGTCCTAACTGACAAAACAGTCCTTCAGCATGATAGATCCAATCAGATCCTAGATGATTACCTTCACTATCTCTTCCTGGACTCCTTTTGTGGTTCTTTTCTTTTTATTATCAAAAGTTGCTCCTGTTCAGCATTGGGCTAGGCTACACATAGGTTTGCATATGTATAAGTATACACAAAATCCCTGGGGTAAGAGATTTCTCATCTCCTGACAATTCATATCCCAAATTTCTACTTCCTACAAGATACTCAACTGTGTTATTTTATGCTTGGCTAAAATTTGAGTGGATTATTGAAAAAAAAATAATCCCCCTTTGATGTCGTGTTTTGCTCATCTTTAAAAAGAGTATTGATGACACTTCTTCCAGCCTCCACAAAGAAAACGATCCTGTTTCATTTCAGTTCTAACACATTTCCCCTTGGTTTCATCTGGTGATTGAGACAGTGGATTAATATTCGGGAGACAGTGAGATAATTCTGGCCCCTGCCACAAACTTTCTTCACCATCTTAAAAAGCATTTGCAGAGAGATCAACAAACACTTTTAGGTGCTTTCCATATACTAAATGCTACAAAGTGATCTATGAAATTACCTTCCTCTCCCTCCCACAGTTGCTGAGAGGTCACAACGCTCCTCACTTAATTCTTCTATTATTCTGGATGAGATTCTAGCCAAAATGAATCATCCTAACCACTGGGATATTGATTAGCCTGCAGCTGTTTATGATATGGGAAGAGGAAGATGGGGACCACTTGCCATTGTTTTTCTGAAATTGTGCAAGATATAGGGAGAAAGGAGAACAGAACTAAGTACATCAGTGGTTCTGGCAAAGAAGCACTCGCCTTCATTTTGCAGTTCCAGAAGGAGTTCCTTAGACCTCCTGCTAGAGGTGAATAAAGCAATAGTATCCTGGAATGAATGTTAGTTCAAGGCACATCCTTTTCCTCCGGATATTTCTGACTGACTCCCTAAGGTTGTTCCTTCCCCTAGGCTCCTCTGCATTGCACAGACAGCCAAAATGTAGGCTAAGGCTTTGGATGCCGACACAGGGAATAGGCAATTGAAAAGACATGGTCGAAACACTCAGGTTTGCCTATCCTCAAACGCAAACTCTAGCCGAGGGGGACTAATCATCTCAAGATCCCCATACACTCCACAGAGAGAGAATCTCCAGGGGTTGATTCAAAGCCTATCATCAAGTACTGTGACTCATGCTCTGGAAACATCTGACTACAGTTACCTTTTCTGAATAGTCCTTAGGTACCTTTCTAAATTCAGCTCTTAATCTCTTTCCTTCACCTCTGTAAAACAGATCTAATTGTACTTCTGTCCCTCAGAAGAATATTGTAGAGATACCCTTATCCATGCCCAGAAGTCAAGTTTTCAAAGTGAGTATGCATATATCAATAGATAAATATATGTGGGTTTATCCAAACAGTATTTTTATTTTTGCAGTTGTAAAAATGCATAGCCCTGTTAAGAAGTACTATCTGGATCACTGAAAAAACCCACCCAAAACAAGGGAGCTCAGTATCTGAAGTATCTAACTCCTCAGTAGATCACACAGATAGAGAGTGACTCCATGGAGGGAATATTTCTGGGTTTTTAATAAATATTTTTTCCTTGAAAAGCTTCTAGGAGATTCTTACCATACCAGATGCTTTCTTCCTCAACTAAACAATTAATAATTCTATGGTTAAAAGGCAGAGGATGAGGTCATTATCCACCTGAAAGGCTTTTTAATGATTGCTGTCCACTAATATGAAGAAGACACTAACAAACCAGTTAAAACGTGTCACACTATTTATGACGTACATGAGCTGTATTCTGTGTACACAGAAGTGATGGAAAATATCTGGTTCACTCAAACTCTTCGCACACATTTTCTTTGACTCCCATTATTACTAACATGAGTTGCAGGCTCATGCATTGAGAGGGTAGCCTGTGCCCTAGGGAGTTTTTAAACATCAGAGTAAATTTGAGAACTGTTTTCTCCTGCTTTAAAAAGAACATCTACAATCCTTGTTGAAAGAATAGAACAGGGTACAGATATTACTGATAGAGCTGAACCACTAGCCAAGAAATCAAAAAGTACTGCATCTTTAGTGATGTTCCCTGATTATTATTCCATTCTGAAAAACAGCCAGAGAAGCAAGTAATCCAAGAATTAGAATTTTCTTTATATTCTTTAAAGTGAGTTGCCACTGTTTCACAGCAGTTCTTGTATGTCAAGCAGGCTTTCATTATCTTACACTCAAGAGGAAGAGGAATGGTTTTACAGCAAGGTACTGCACATGTATCTGATATTCTAGACAATTTTTAACCATTTCAACAGACAAAATAATTGCTCAATCATTTTGAAAAGGAAAACCTTACCTTTTTTTTCCTTATTTCATAATTTCTAAAATGCTTAGATAAAAGCACTGCCCTATCCTTTCTGGCTTTCCTCCCAACTGGTACCTTCATCCATTGTAATCACATAACTAAACAAAAATAAACAAGAGAAAAAATTGTGGTAAGTCTTGAGATATAAGCACTGATACTTCAGTCAGTTGAGAGTACAGCCTGTAACCTGTAATGTTGTACATGATTCTGGGTATATTTTTTGGCACTGTTTTGAGATTTAGGTAACCAGAAAATGGAAACACAACAACAAAAAGTAGAGTGGAGATCACTGGGGCACAGATGAGCTGATCATTGACTTTCTTCAGGTTGGCCTGAAAGTGAAGTGATAAAAGTCCTTTTTACATTCCTATTACCTTTTTCCTTTTGCATCATTGTACTATATGATAATCTTCAGCATTTCACAAATTTTGTTTATTCATATGGACAGATGAACTTCTTAAATGGCGATCCAGGCCAGTCACTTCAAGAACTCTTGCTGCACTGTTCAGTTGCAACACTGGAAAACTGGCAGTAGCTTTCAAAAAGCTAGGCAAGGGTAGAGCTTCTTTTCTGTTCTGCTTTCTTTCATTTGCTCAAAACTTTATTTCAGTTTTATTCTGACCTTGTGACATTCTTTCAGAAGTCTTTGGATGATTAGCTTCTTTTTCTGCAGAACCGAGATGCTGAACACATTCAAATCCCCACTGCACAGCAGCACATGCTGAGAAAGATTAAATAATATAGCTAATTGCACAGCTAGGATACATACCTCTAGGTGACTACCACAGCCTTTGGTCAGTTAACAGTTAAAGTAAGTAATCTGAACTCTTTTGTGTCCTTCTGTGCAATGTTTTCAGAAGTCAATCAGTTCCTAAACCTGGGGAAAATTGTATCCCTATAGAGTTTCTTCAGACACTGAAGGCATTCACATAATTTAAGCAAATATGAGCAAAAATTACTATTACACTTCCACTTATTACTGTTAGCAATATTAATCATGACTTTACAGCCTCTACATTCCATGTTCCATAAAATGAAATGTCGGTGGTATTATAAAAGGTCTAAGCCTATTTAAAAACATTAATGCCATCAATAAATATCACTATTTGCTCATAAGGCTAGACACTCTAAGTGCTAAGTTCAACTCGTCACTTGATTATGATAAGCTTCTTCAGTTTCAGTTTCAGCAATTGAGGAAAAAGAAGAACCTGCTCTCAGTTTGTTTTCTCAGCTTAATCTTCAGTTTAATACTCATTTCAGTATTAACCCTGATTAGCTTTATTGATGTTTAGAACATTTGGGCCCAAGTGATCCATTTGTCTGAAATAAAAGTATTTCTTTTTAACACAGATGCAATAGCAGGCAAAGGCAAAAGTTTTCAAGATGCTGTAAAACACACATCAGATCCCATGGATATTATTCATAAATATATCTAAAAGTGACTCACAGAATCAAAATTAGTTTGACATAAACAAGCAGGTTGGCTGCTGAAAGCCAACAGCACAGAGTTTTTTAGTTCTGATTTCCAAAAATAAGTGTTTCAAATCTTCTAGTGCCTCAAGGCAATATACAGTGTGTACTTCTTCTAAGTCTTTTGTTACTGAAAATCACAATACCTTCTGGCTGCTGACTACAAGGGAGAATTCATATATGAGTATGAACTTGAATGAGCAGCCTGTAAACAGTTCCTTTACACTTTTATAAAAAATCCAAAAATCAATATATTGATTTACAGATAACTAATGGACTTGTCTGAGTGCTCAAGTGATCAAAGCACATACCTTTATTTCCAGCAAAAGTAGATAATCAGAAGTGCTTTACCAGACCACATTTCTAGAATGTTATAGTAAGCAACGAGCAACCACAATCAGTTGGAAATCATACCATTTGGTATTCTTATATCCCATGCACCACATGCTGTTTGCCTTTGTTTGGCAGAGAATACTACATGCTTCATGTAGCTCTTGTCAAAAAATGATGATAATATTAATAAAAAAGAAATTCCACAAACATTTTGGTGAATTTGGTTTCCTGTGACATGTTAGCCTACTACATCTGATGTGGCTGGGCACTTGAATGACTGCCAGGGAATAATGGAAACATCTGTGAATTCTGGAAGTTTCACATGGATGGATGTTCACTGGCACTGTCAAAAGCAGGCTGTGAACTAACCATGCCCCACTTGACTGAAATTAATAACAGCAACTGTAGTATTTAACTCACAAGGAAAACCCTGTACTATCATAATCCAGCAGAGTCCAACCAGTTTATGTAATTACCTCCAACCAAAGCAGTCTTTTCATGCTCAGGAAAAATAAAAAAGAAAAAACAACTAAAAACCAAACCACCCCCAAATTAAAAATAAAACATTCAAATATTTCAGGTATGTTCCATCCAGTTGGACACAGACACATTCAAAATCCCCCAAAGCAACACAGTAAATTCATGTGAATAACTGATGTGTGCCTCTGTGGTTGTGTTTGATATGAAAGGCTTGTCTAACTATCTGCCATCTACAAAGTCCTCTGCTTTGATTTTGGGTGAGTTGCCACTCGTAAAAGATTTCTGACACAGGCAACACATACGGGAGAGAGGTGGATATTGTTCACCTTGACTTTAGCAAGGCTTGCAACACTATGTCCCATAATATCCCCACTGACAAACTGATGAAATACAGACTAGGTAAACAGTGAGGTGTATTGGAAACTGGCAGAATTGCTGAGTTCAAAGGGTCGTGATCAGCCTCACGAAGTCCAGTTGGATGCCAGTTAACAGCAGAATAATCAAGAGGTTGATAGTGAGGCCATTACTGGGTAACATCTTCATTAGTGACCTGGATTAGGACAGAGTGCACCCTCAGCAAAGCTGCAGATGATGCAAAACTGGGAGGAGTGGTTCATACTCAGCATGCTTGTGCTGCCATTCAGCAGGCTGGAGAAATGGAGTTACAAGAACTTTATGGCATACAGCAAAGGGAAATTACAACTCCTACATCTGACTCTATGTCCCAATACATGCTGGGGACCCACTTGTCAGAAAGCAGTTTTGCAAAAAAAGACCTGAGGTGTCCTGTTGGACATGAGATTGAATATGAGCCCATAGTGCACCCTTGCAGCAAAGGCTGCCAACTGCCTCCTGGGCTGCATTAGGAAAAGCATCATCAGCAGGTCAGGGGAAGTGACCCTTCTCCTCTGCTCAGCCCTGGTGTGATACATCTGAGTCCAGCTCTGCACTCACTGGCACAAGAGACACATACTGGAGAGAGTCCAGAGAAGGACCACAATGATCATTAATGGCGTGGTGCATCTTTTTTATGAGGGGCTGAGAGTGCTGGGGCTGTTCAGCCTGGAGAAAGGGCTCAGGGTGATCTTATTGACGTGCATGAACACCTGATGGGGGAAATAAAGCCAACAGAGTCAGTCTTTTCTCATATGTGCTCAGTGACAATATGAGAGGTGGTGGGCAGCATAAACTGAAATTTGGGAAACTCCATAAGAAAAACTTTTAAATGTGAGAATATCTGAACACTGGGATAGGTTGCCTGGCAGGGTTGTGAAGTCTCATCCTTGGAGATAATGAAACTGGACACAGCTGTGAACAACCTGTTTTAGTTAATATTATTGGTCTGAGCAGGGAACTGTAGAGTCACAGAATAGTTTGAGTTGGAAGGGACCTTAAAGCTCATCTATTTCCACCCCCCTTCCATGGGCAGGGAAGGCCCACTAGACAATCTCAAGAGGTACTGTTCAACCTCAAGAATTTGAGATCTGGGATTCTGCAAACAGATTAAGATAGAAGAACATCTTGCCATTTCATAAGTTTAAATGAACCTGTATCAAATTGAACCACTTTTAGATGCAGCACTTGTTACTGTTTGCTTGTTATTTACATTTACCAGTTTGCCTAACCTTGACTATATCTAGTTTTCACTGCCCTTCTCAATCCTGTGTGCTGTTGATCTTGGAAATAAGAACTCATTTTTTTTTAAAAAAGAGGAGTGCATCCTTAGGGAAATTAAATTGAAGACAGATGTGAGAAGGTAGTTTCTCAGAGAATCTGCTTGAAAACCTGCTAGCCACAACAGTCCTAGTCATGATCCACCGTCATATGTGAGGACTTTGTGAAAAGGTAGGGTAGGATGCTGTGCCTGCAAATTAATTTCTAAAATACTGGGCCTGATGAACAGGCACAAATGGAAAATACTTTTAAAACAAGTTTAAATCGGTTGGTTACATGATATAATGTGTGTTTTTCTCTGCCTGAGGGAATCCTTGTATCTGAGGAATTTACTCACATGGCTGGTGCCAACTGAACTTCCAATGGTCTGTGGCCACATTCCCAGCAAACCTCCTTCTGCCATAGAGATATTACTACTTTGTTTCCTCACCTGACACCTTTTGTAAAACCATTTCCAGTTACAACCCTAATAATCCAAAGCATTCCTAGGAGTGTATGAATGGAGTTTTCTGCATATGGGAGGGTGTGCTACACCTGCAAGCAAATATTACAAGCATAAAGATAGCAGTCAACTCTGTTTTCCTAACAGTGTTTAAAGAAATATTTCCCACTGCTGCCAACTTTCATTATGTATTTGCTTATACGGGCTAGGAAATACATGTATGTTTCTGATAAAAATTTTTATTTAGACAGTAAGACCGTGTTCTAGTAAGATAGTAATATTTTTCTAGAAACAAGTCTCTGAGCAACATATAAGAGTGAAAAATGCTTAGTTAACTTCTGGTTGCTAATTCTGAATCTGTCTTTCCTTCTTTCTTCCTTTCTTGTTTTGGTTAAGGTAGAAATGATACAACAAAGAAGATTTCCCCCAGCATATTGCTTAGAATTGCTAAAGTGATAAGGAAAAGAACCTCATGATATTTTTCTTTTTCTTGTGAGTTTTGCAACCCAAATTTTTTGAGCTGGTCAAATTGCTGAAGCTTCATATAAGCAGCTGAATTTGTGGCTACTTAACAGCAATATTCTTTGAACTTTCTGGCCTTATATTTTTCTTATCACTACATATTCTTTTATGCTATCCATTGTTATAATTGCCTTATGGTCTCTCCATCTTTCAGTAAATAAATTTTAGCAGCAATTAATCACAGCTCTTTGTTGTATTTAGTTCTTACATTGTATAGAACTATTTTTCTTCTTTTTAAACACAATAGACTACTGGAAAATGTTAGTTGTTGTGATTCTTCACATTTTTAAATCATATTGCTTTGCCTAGAATTTTGTGCTAGCTTTTGTTCAATGACTAGGTTAGTTCCATTGCTGTGAACTTGAACAAGTTACTTGGATTTAAACTCTTTGAGAAAGAAGTATCCACTTAGGCAGGTCTGTCATAAAAAACAGGTTTATGAACAACGGACTATTTTACATTCCTTTTGACATCATGCTCTGAATTTTGTGGCATCCCCACCACCCTAAAAAAACAACCTAACAACACCAGCACCAACAACAAAACACCGAACAATTTAATAAGCTATTCTATTGAAAGATATGCTGGCTATGTACAAAGTTTTCATTTATTGTAGTGTTTGTAAACTCACTTGAGTAAATACATTTGAAAATGTTACTAATTTCAGAGAGTGCAATAAATCCCTTCTTTGCTTCATGTTCTGGCTATTGTATGAACATCTTTCCCATACCCAAGGCCTGAGTTCATGACTGTTAGACAACAATAGAAAGCTTTTTGCTGGCCTCAATGAGCTTTGCTGGGGAAATGTCCAGAAGAGGACATGTGATAGAAGAGCTGTGAGTAAGAAACTCTCTGCTCAGAAATATGGGGCGGGGTGGGGGTGGGGGGCAAGAGAGAGAGAGAGCAAGCTATGTAGTCTAGTTCAATGTATTTTTAAAGATTCTCCCAACACATACTATTTCTGATGTAGTGAGCACTGTGGGCTCTTAGACTGGGTCTCAGAAGTGTTGGCTGCAGTTTCAGTGTCCTCTGCAGCTAGTTTTTGTGACTCAGTTCTCGATCTATGAAATAGGGATACGCAAGTCCCCTGGGGATAACATAAGCTACTTTGGAAAGCATTCTGTGATCACTGTTGAGAGGTGCTACAGAAGAACAATCCACTGCTCATTACTATAGTCTTCCTTGCCTCAATTTTTTTAAAGGAGTTCCATTTTTTCTTGTGCTGCCCCAACTTTCTGCAGGATAAGCACATATGTAATTATGAAATATACATAAATGGAATGAATTTAAAGTGCCAGGAGTGGGCACACACTCCTTTATCAATAATTTCTTAAGGGGTGTTAATATGCAGAGTTGGCATGTGCACTTGGCAGCTGCACTGACATGATAAAGTGTCAGCTTCTTTGTTAATGATCCGCATAGGAAAGTATCCCCACATAGGCCCTGACAATTGACATACCATTACAGTCTATTGCGTCAATAATCCATGCATTCAAGTGCTCCCCACTCTTCCAGGCAAGCCTGACACAATAGTCTATAATAGCTCTGTACAGTATGTGAACAGGAGGCCTTGATATTAGAGTACGATGACTCTGAAAGAGACGATATGGTCTAGTGTGTAAATGATCATTGTATTATAAGTATACTGATCCTCAAGGATCTTTGGATCTGATACAGTCTCAAGCTCAAGGAGATTTTCCTTTTCTGAAAAAAAATGACACAGGATGCTTGGATTTTAAAACAAAAGCTTTTCTTCGTGAAAAATTACAGCAGAAATGTAGGCTGACATTCCTAACATCTGTGCAGGGAACTGGAGCTGGAAATTGGTATGAAGTCCTGTTCCATCCTGATGACATTCAAATAGCATCTTCTTCCTCAGTGACAGCTCTCTCTGGATTGAATCACACAAGCTGCCTGCTGTGGCAAAAATAACCTGTGACTCTTTTAGCCCTCCACAGTCAATGAATGAATTCCATGTCTACACGTCCGTCTCTGCTGTGACCACAACAGAGCAGAGGTACAAACATATTAGCAAATATCACTACCAAGAGAAGTTTAACAGATCAGCATGGCGTGTAGCTTTGCCTGCCTGAGTAGGTGGGTGAATATTCACTCAGTAAGCACTTACTGAACTCTCTGTTGTTCCAGGTAGAAAGTTTGTGGCATTTGAATTAGCTAATTTTTAAACTAGCTTTCATATGTCGAGAGTATATTGCAGTGCTTGCAGTGTGGCCATGCTAAGCATCAGTGATATGCCAAGGGTCTTCTACCTGTACCAGCTCTAAACCAACAGATTAATAAATTCGGGATGTTACTTTCCTAGAAACAAAAATAAGTACTCAAAAGAGTGAAAAGGAAATGATTCACTGGTAGTGTCTTTGTTAGGGCATCCACAGAGAGCCATTTAAATACAGAGGGATAACTCATAGTTGTAACACCTGGTAGCAGCTGTAGGTCAAGCTAAGAGTTCACCACTTGATTTCTATCATATTACAACAAGGTGCCAATGTACTGGTTTTGCTGTATTTCCTACGTAACTGTCAGGCTGGTTTAAATATAGTGCTATTTAAGCAGCTCTTAATGACACACAGTGCCTTAAAAGCTTTCACAGGCCATCAGCCCTTGATTTTGCTGAGTGTTTATGTGTGTGTTCATGTGTGTGTGTGTTTTAAGTGATGTGGTTCTCTAACACAAGAAATCAATATCCAACACCAACCGTCGGACAGCTATCAGAATTCATACCAGGTAAAAGCAAACCTTTGTTTAGTATGCATCCTTTAGTTCACTTCCTTTCTGTCATTCAGCCAAACAGGATTTGTAATCATTTTATTGGCTTACCTACCAGTTTCATAAAGTTGCAGCTTTCTGCCATGTCTTTTTGTTAGGTTTTTGTTGTTGGTTTTTTGGTTGGTTTTTTTTTTGTTTTTGTTTTTGTTTTGTTTTTTTATCCAGAAGAAATGTGTTGGGTGGTCACTGAGGCATGCCCTATACATTCTGAACAGCTACAAAGTGGAGAAAAGCTACTTTTAGAAACCATCTTCCTCTTTCTTTTCTACCCTGTTTTATTTAAGATGGGCTTTTTTCCTATGTTTCTCTGAAGGAGGATGTTCCTGTAACCCAGCCTGTACAGGAAGGAGGTCAGGAGGTTCCTCTCTCCATTAATCCTTTAAACATTTCCTTTCCTACTTCCCAGTCACTGAAAGGAGGGTCCTTTATTTGTCAGTTACTGTAAGTAGATTTCCTGAAATGGAAAAAGATGTTGCTACAGGATCTACATCTTACCCTTGGAGGTTCAGTGCATATGTCTCTCTGCTCTTAAAAAGAAAGCTGAGATAAACTGGTTTCAGTGTCATTTAAACATATTTAAAGTGGATATTATATGGTACCACTCTGACTTGTACAAAAATCTGGCAATACCTATTATCTACTCAAACTGACTACATTATTATTGTAGAAATTCATATGATCATTGTTCAGTGGTCTTTGGAAACAAAGGCTATTTCAGTTAGTGACTTTTGACATTACTTTAATATGCACCAGAGCCAGTCTGTAAATTCTTCTGCTATTTGCTGTAGCAAAACTGTAGTCCCAATCATGCTGGGTAGGATTCAACTCACTAAGCTACGGTCACCTGAAAGCTGGGTATCTAGTCTAGTGTCCATTACAGTCAGCAGAGAAGTAGTCACTTTCAGAGGACAGTTGATTCTATTCTAAAATAGATAGGAGAGACAGAACTAATTGGAAAACCTGATCTTTTGCATAGTTACATTTAGGTGACAGGATCCCTCTGCATTTTTATGCATACATATTACATTTTTATACATGTTCTAACATGTTACATCATAGCGTAACATAACATCTAACATGTTATGATGTAACATGTTAGAACCTCAAGGTCCCAGCTGGAACTTAGCTGTACTAAATGCTGCACTGACTTAAATAGATTTATGAGTCATGTCATTACGGCTATCAGCAGACTTCAGGGGTTTCACACTGTCTAATTTTAGACAAATAACTGGAGTGTTTAAGTGCTTAAGGTCAGCGTGTAAGCAGAAGTTCTGAATCATTGGAGAAACTTGTCTCCTGTTTATAGTGGAGTCTGCAAGTCTCTTGAAATAGGTGCCTGTGATTAAGCAGTGTGAATTCTTTTTTTTCTCCCTCTCTTCAGTAGCTAGTCTGTAGGAGAGATCTTAGAGTTTGTTGTTTATTTGTCTTTGGGTCTGTTGGTTGGTTTGGGGTATTTTCTCACTTAAATAGCGAAAGTGGCTTTATGTCTTTCTGAGGAAAAAACAAGTTGACATTAGTTGCCTCCTGCACTATGTGGATAAACCTGAATTGCCTTCAGAATAGCCTTAATTACTGCTTGTACTGAAATGTTTTGCTGCATCAGGGCTACTAAGTATCTCAGGTTTACATCCCAACACTATCCCAAGGAGGATCAGTGGCACCACAGTTACTCTGTAAAGGAGAAAGGAGAGCTCATTTAGAATGCAAAAAAGTGGTGTATAAAGAAGACAAAATCAATGAGAAATAGACTCTATCTTGCTTTGATTTTTTTGCTCTTTTACACATATTATTTCACGTAAATAATGACATTAATGCTTAAGGTTGAGTTTATAACTGCAGAAATTCAGAAATTTGAGATCTAATGTTCCCATCATAATACAATAGGATATTGAACACAAAGTGTCAAAACTTGTTGATGATCCTGAACTGAGGCATTATTAGCTGGTTTTTTTTTTCTTTTTCATTTTGATATGAAAGCCACTAAGCTGTGCATTCAATGCTAGTAGACCAGCTTGTTATCTGTACAAAACTGTTTAAATGCTTCCTAGGTCAGCCTATTCTTGAGACCCTGCAGTTAGACCAGAATCCTACCAGTAGAACACTGTTTAAGACACTGATCTGGAAGGGGTGTCATGGGAGAGAGGAAGAAGAAGAAGAAGAAGAAGAAGAAGAAGTAGAAGAAGAAGAAGAGGAAGAAGAAGAAGAAGAAATGGCCATTGTGAAAGTTCAGTTGAATAAAATGGAACCTTTTGTTATTTTTACTAAATTATCCTTCCATGTGAGTGGTAAACATTAGTGACATAATATTATACTGAGTAGTTTATTGAACTAAGCACTGACATTTTTGGAATGCACAGCTCCTTGGCATGAACATTGGGAAATTAAAATAAAATACAACGCATATCGATGCTAAGATGAGCTTTACTCAGCTTTGAGCAAAACATGTGTTACTTCTCCTTTTGAATTATGTGGTGACAGACTGGTAACAATGAAGGAAAGATCAAGATTCAATTTCACTCAATAGCATGGTGTTCTTGTACTTAAATGCATAACAGTGAAAGGTAACCATCATAGGTAAATATATAGTTAACTGTGCAGCTGAGACACACAGGATTTTCATGCTGTTTTACGTTTATATTTAATGACATTTCTACTATCCATGGATTGCACTCTTTCACTGCAAGATTTACAGTCTCATGTTAGGTTCAAGGTACAGTATGAGTCAAAAAAGTTCAAGGAAACTAGGTGATGGTACTGTTCATATCTGTCCCCATGACTTTTTACTAGCTATGTATGATTATAGGCATGATTATTTCTAAACCAGTAAACCCTACAAAATGGTGGAACTATTAATGATTTACAAGTAGCCCATAGATCTGTTACAGACATGCCAGATGGCCTTAACTTGAGCTTCTCTAGAGAGAAGATTTAAAATTATCTGGTAGTTGATAGACACGTATAATTTATTGTTGTCTAGACACAGTGGATGTTTGAGTTACAGTTGAAGTCTACTTACTATAGATGGAGTGGTATTGTAATTGATAACCCTCTCCAGAAATATGTGTTACCCTCACGAACTATGGCCCGCATTCTAGAGGAACCCAATAAAAGAAGACCACTTTCCATGTTTTCTCTACCAGGTCTTTAAAGAGTATGCTTGGAAGAATGGAAGATATGAGTGACTCTGATCCCGTGGATATCTGTCACAGTGAGATATACTTAGATAAGCACTAAAGCTGAGCAGTTAGGATAGAGTTGAAACTTATCCTGGTTCATATGCATCTGCATATGAGGATTTTGTTGTGTGCTGATCTGTACAGATACTCTAAAGAACCTGTTATTTTTCTGAAATTGCTGCCATATATTCAGTGGTATATGCATGCTGAAAATTATTAACATTAATCTGGAATAGTGGACAAGTATAGTTTATGGCCCACTGATTTTCATCATCTTGCTGGTTTCTGCATGTATTCACTCTGAAATGCAGTCAGGCTAAAAGGCTCCCAGGTAGTATGAAAGGGTAAGGTGTAACAGGATTTCAGTATTCAGTAAGAATTATTCCTATAGCATAAATGGGAATTACCACTGATAATTGCTTTGAAGCTATAGTCTGAACTGCTGGTATTTGTACTTAAAATGTACTTATTTGCTTATATTACATTGTGGTCTTTGACAGAGTCCATGCCAGAAGACACCTTTACAAGCTGTATTTAAAATCTCTAATATATAGGAGATGTCAGGTAAATACTGATGAAAAGAGTAGCCCTTCACCACCACCACCACCACCACTGATCTCAAGTCATCTGATATAATTTGAAACGACAGCTGTGTTTTTTACAACACTAATCCTAGATTTCCTACCCTTATGCTGGCTTTTCAGACAGCAGCCTGTATTGAGATGTAATGAATTAAGGATGCTGCTTCATATAAAACATGGCAATTACTTGTTCATTTTAATTCTGAAAATGTCATAGTTTTTCCTGCTGTTTACTTGCTGTTTATTTACTAACTGCCCACTCATCAAAGCTGCAATAGCAAAATATGTATGTACATCTGCACAAACATGCACACATGCATATACACCTTTATAAATATTAAGTATGACTATATATATATAATCTATATGAAAAATACCATAAAATTAAACAGACAACATATCCAAAATAAAGTGGCCCTACCATAAATATCTTCAGGATCAAATAAGATTAACTTTGAAGTAAGTTGAGTTTAGTGTAGCACAAGCTGTGGAATGAATCTGGGCTAGAACATAAAGACATCCAAATGGTGGCTCACTCAGAACACACTTTCCTTAGGCGTACGCGAGGTTGGTTCCTTGACAATTGTTTACTAGCAGCTTTTAAGACACAAACAGCTGTGAGTGACAACAGTCTGTCACAAAATTTGTCTAAGTTCATGGCAGAGAGCTGCAAACTCTGACACCTACTGAAAGAGGTATCGTATTTGCAAGCAGTCAAAAATGATTGAAAACCAGATGAATCTGTTAGGATACCTCATGCCATTGAACACTGTTGCCTATGCCAAATATGCATTCGTAATCTACAATCTGTTATCTACTAGCACTGATGCTATAAGGTAGCATTGTTAAGAGTTTATTAATATGTAGACATCTACTCTGAAATAAAAACATATTTAATCAGAAAGAAATCCACATGATTCGTAAGATTCAACCAACATTACCATAGATGGAATATTTAGACTACTCTCTTCTCTGAGTTGCGGCATTTTTATAGGATTTATAACAGAATATAGAAAAAGAAAATCAACTGTGTGATTACACATCAGGGGAATATGCTGCAAAATCTACTGCCGTTAATAGTAAAGAATTATGCTTGGGATAACCACAGTTGTAATTACTTTACATGCACAGGCACTCTGATTGCATACCATGATGGGCAACAGATTTGGTAGTACTGTTTCTGTTATTTAATTATTAGAGTTGGCCTGGAAATGTTCCTTCCTTGATTGTACTTAGCTTAATCCAATATGACTTGAGCATCTGAGTTGGCACAAACCCTGCAGGAAGCCAATGAAATGACGAGGAAATGAAAAGCTACTTTCTCATTCCTTTACGTCTTAATTTAGCAATTTCTGGAAGGACCAAGGAACCAGGACAAGTGCCAGGAAGAGGCGAGCTCTGTGAGCTCCTTTGATGGAAGTGTAAGCAATACAGTGGTGTCTGCTTGAGGGCTTGTCTACAAGTGGGAAAATGGCATCCGTGCAACAAGCCATAAAGAGGTAGCTACGCCAGTGCTGCCTTCCCTCCTCTTCACCAGTCCCAAGTCTTGCTGCTGCTGCAGTCAGGTGCTCCTGGCAGGATGTCTCAAGAGTCCCGGGGAGGTCGCCCAGGGACCAGGCTGACTGCAGGCAGGAATCCCAGGTGTTGGGATGGGTAGCAGCAGCCCCCTTTCCTTCTCCTTCGGGCCAAGTGGGCTCCCACCCAGGTCCCTCCAGCTCTAGACATAACAGTGATGGTGAGAACGGAGACAAGGCAAGTTTCTTCCAGCTATGGTTATTCTGGTTAGTCAGTGAATGCCTGTGAAGAGAGCATGGGTGACCCCAGTAGGTACAGCAGCCACATTCACTGAAATGCCTGGGAATGCAATCCTACATCACCAGCCTACATCCCAGGGTTGCTGCTGAGCTTGGGGCAGATGCTGTGCACCCATTAAGCTCGCTTTCCATGGCACTTTGCATGATATATTCTGGCAACTTTGCTCCCTTTTCTTGCCTAATCAGCAATATTTCATACACAGTCTTAGGTTCATTGTGCCAAACACAACCATTACTGGAGGATATGAGGTTTTATGGTGAGGTGCAAAATTCGTGCTTGGATTTAACTGAAGAAATAAAATATTCTCTTTTTCAGTGTTTTAGATCAGGGAATCAAACAAAACCCCTTTCTTTTTCTGTCCTTAATTAATTAATTAATTAATTTTTCATTTCCTTTTTCATTGATTGGCAAAAACAAATGCATTTTTTGCCCATTAATACCTATCCATTACTATTACTTGTGAAATATTGCAATCAGGATCATCCTTATAGACATGGACCTGCTATGACAGATGCTGTAAAGCAAAGAATGCTATTAAAAAGACAAAAACAGATAAAGCAAGAGAAAACAAGTTTGGTTAGACAAGAAAAGTTACGGGAATAATAGATGTTTCACAGGTTCATTTCATATTTTCATTTATAATATGTTATTTTACTTTCCACAAAATCCAAGCAACGTAAGAGGGTAAAAAATAGCATCACCTCTAAAAATTGTTCACTTACTAAAGACATCTGCATTCTGTGTGTTACCTGAGAACTGTTTATACCCCCTGTTTACTACCTTTTGTTGATATTTGTGGCTGGATTATCTGAGCTAGTTTTGGTTTTTTCCCATTATATTTCCTGTAACTTTTAAAATGGAAGATCATGAATCATCAATGATAACAGTGTGAAGCTTTCAGGACTATTGGTATGTTTCAAAAAATACAATATAAAAATATTTTTACAAATAAGTCATTAGACAGTTGCCAAGAAATGTCTTTCAGGGTACTTGAAAGGACCTAATTTTTCATGTCACATTTTGTTTATTAATAGCTCCATATTGTTTGCTCAAGAGACATTTCAAGACCATATACAATTTGCTCCATGTTTAGCAGGAATAAAAATTTTGTGAGAATAAATGCTCAGTCATGAACAATTTTTGTGATGATGAGAAAAGTCTGATGAATGTAGTCAGTAATGTTTTGGGGATGAGTGTTCATGTAATGGTAGTTTTCTCACTGTTTAATGATAGTGATATGAATTAGTTTAAGGTACTAAAAATTCAAGCTTTTCTTTTGATGAGTCACAAGTTGGAAGTCAGTAGCATATACTTTTTTTAGTAACATTGTAAGTAATAATATTTTTATTAAAACTCAAGAATTTAAAGTAACTATATTTTAATGCCTTTTAGACTCAGACTAGCCTAGTCAATATCTGGCATAACTTTCACTGTATCTACAGTCACATGACCAAGATACATCAGGTATAACAAAAATTGGTCCTTTAGTTATGTCTTTCCTTGACTTTTGGGTGCTTTCTAGGCTACTAAAAATATAATATTGCCTCAGAGCTCTGAAGGAGCTTTATTGACCTGAGCCACACTTGCAGCTCTGTTTCTGTCCGTGATTGCTGAAGCTTTATAAGGCAGCTCAGAATTGCTTGCTAAAATTGTTGTCAAGACAGAAATAAGAGATTGAAATTTTACTGGAGAAAACATCATAAAAAAATTGGACCTCCGTCTTTTCACTGTTAAAAGTTCATTAAAGCAAGGTTTGCAGATATTTAATTTGTAGTTGTGCTGATCGGACTTCTTCACTACCTTTAAGCAGTTATCAGTTTCTACCTTGCTTGTAAATACTTCCCTCCTTACACACACTGCCTGCAGATCAAAATCCATTTCACTCCAGCATGAATTCTTCAAAGGCTAAATGACTGACTCTGTACCCTCTCATTCATTTCCCCCTCCTCCTCTACCCCGCCTCCCCCGATATTTTATTAAAAAATATTTAACTTGCAGAAAGGTATCTTGTACAAGTATCCATAAACAGTGAGAGCTTTGCACAACTGGCACAGTACAGGGTGCACTGCATGCTCTTGGGCAGTATTGCTATTGTGAAAACACTGGTAGAGGATAATCGCACCAGACTTCTAACAGAACATTGAGATAAAATATTTTTAGTCTGAAAGACAGTATGGACATTATTAAACACCACAGCAAACAGTGTTGTTATTCTCATGTGGATAGGTAAAAATATGGGATCCAGTAGACTGATCTAGTTAGAAGAAATGGGTAATAAACATTCTCATACATAGTTTTAAAACAGTTTGCAGATTCAGATATGTTTCTGCTTCTGTCACTGACACATGTTTTCTTTGCTGGGAGACTCCAATTATTTCATATATCCAGATCCTGCATTGAGTTTAATGCTTTGTTTACATCTATCTTAAAGGAAGAATTAGTTTCAACTCTTGGTTTCAATGGACTATTTCAGACCACATACTGAAGAAACAAGACTAAGCATAAGGAAAAGTCCTGTCATCTAAGTTTCCTTTCAGAGTAGTGATTTCTGTTTGCTTTTAAATCACTGTATTTTATCTTAAAAGTATGGGGAAAATTAATTTGCTTGTTATTTTCTATACTCTTATCAGAGGATTTACTGTTAGTATTACTATCAATTATTATATGCGAAGGTAAATTTCCAGACTTCCCAATCAAAGTGAGCTCATCACTGTATAGTACAGTAGACTGTAGTCTAATTTGTGGTGAAAAGTCTGATTCAGCTGAGATAAGTTTAAAATCTATTTTACAGCTCATTAGATGTCTCTGAACAACTTACAAATCCCTTTTTATATACCTGATGCTAGTATGAAGGCTTTCTACATGAGGAGGGTATGTCTTGTACTGTTAGAAGACATTTTGGTTTAAATTATTAAAGCTAATATTCAGGTAGATCAGAACGTTAACCTTATTTGACTAGTTCTGCAATGTGGGGTAAAGGGCCAGATGGTAGCCTTCCCTTCTTCCTGAGTCCAGAAAGATCTGGATATCTAATGGATCTCTGAGTATAGGACCGTGGGTCAAGGCTGAATACAAATCTTAAAACCAAGTTGCATCCTCTGGATTTGGATGATGTCAAGTCCCTTCCTACAGCTTCCTTGACAATTTTCAGAATTTGAAAATTACAACAAGCTAAAAAAGAAGTTGGCACCTTGATGAACAAAAAAACCCCCACAAAACCAAAACCAAACAACAACAACAAAAAAACCCCACCACACCAACCAACCAACCAAACATAAAAACCTCCCTGGACAAAACCAAAACAGTGTATTTGCTAGGCACTTCTTTCCTGAATGTCTGAATGTTAAAATTTGTGACCCTTGAGCAGTGGGGAAGTATAGTCCTTACTTATCATATGACAAATAGGATAAATGTAGTAGAATTTTGTGACATTTATAGTGAACACCACCTAATACTCTTTCTGTACAATGATTATCTTTCCTGGTTTAATAAACTTGTCACCTGCACAGCAGTTTATAAAATGTTTAAGCTAATGTTACAGGATAACAAACTCAAATAATGATACTGCAGATACATAATGGTAAGTGTACTTCAGTATGAATAAATTATGGGAGTCTCAGTGAGCAGTAAATGAAGACATCATTGGAAGAAAAGGGTCTGAATATTTCTGAGCAAGAATATGTTCATCTAGTTGCTCCAGGGTGATGTGATCAGGTAAAGATGCTCTGTTATATCCACACCACTGGAGGCCTTTAAAAGATACACCCATATTTCTAAACCCTTCCTTTGGGTGAAAATTACAAGCAGAAAGAAAAAGCTACCAAGCAAGGGTCAAAGCTGATGGTTGTGTCTTGCTGCAGGAATCTCCTTACCCCAAGGACATTAGCCACCCCACCCCATCCCACTTTAGTGACAGAGCTGTAGAGACAGGCTGCAGAGCTTGGTGCAAGTCAAACCATCTAGATTCAGGTTTTGGTCTACATTACAACATACAGTTTAAATTTGTAAGGGATTTCTCTTCACATCTCTTAGCCCAGATTCTGGCTGAGGGAAGTCTCACTGCCAGGATGCCAGGATGAACAACTTGGAAATGTAAATAGCTTGCTGTGGCTTAAACTTCTAAGCCTACTTCGCTCTTTCACTTTGTTCACTTGCCCACTTGTGTACTGTGCATTATACCTTGAACTGTCATCTGTTTGATGTGTGTCTCACATTATATAAAGATTACTGTCAAGCCTGTACTAAATAGGGCAACACAGGGCTAGTTTGACCCAGGAGAAGAAGCATCTCTGTGTCCCAACTCTTTCCCTCACCCCCATGTCGCTGCAGAAGCAAAATAACATGCTAATGATTTTGTACCCAGTGGGTAGCACAGTAAAGACACTGAAGAGAATGTTCTCTTTTTTTGGCTTGTTCCTGACTGCTTGTTGTCTCAAGTCTTGAGAAGTACAAGTCGAAGTGGTACCTTGATGTGGTATTGCTTCACTTCTGAGTTATTTAAATAAACAGATCAAATAGATCTTCCTGGCATGAAGAATGAATCTTTCAATTGGCAGAGACTGGGACACCATATCAATCTATACTTGTTACATTATTTTCTGAAAGATAAGTACCAGTGCCTACCAGAGACAGGACAGGAAAGTTTAGGTAGAATCTTGGTTGTACTTACTATGGCCATTCTTCTAGTCTTATAACAGGCCAGAGAAACAATCACTGAGGAGGACAATATGCCAAGGGTTCTTTGTGCCAGGACATCACTTGTGCTTCATAGCTTTCCACTTACAAGTTGGGTTTTTTTATTATTTTTAACTGTACCACTTACAAGGCCCCCTTGAAAACTTATTTTAGTTTATATTCTGCCTGGCATATTGACATTCTTGCCCAAGTGCCTGCTCCCCTCTCAAATGAATTTGAAGTGTATAAATAAACTCTGTAAACTCTTTCATGGATAAACACTAGTGAACTGAGAAGTAGGAAATGAAAAAGACATCAGGAAAATTGCTCGGCTCCTTGGGATGAAAAGGGTCCAACACTAATCATTGTCCAGTTAGTTTACACATGCTTCTTGCTACGTTGTTATTACTTCTGTCCTTTTTTTAATGAAGCAAACATTAAAGTAATATTATTTCAGTTGAGGGTTGGTATCTATAGCTTATACCTTGTGATGTTAATTAAAAACATAATTTTTATGTACTTATCACAAAGGAAATATCATTTCATTAAAATCCAATTAGATTCAGACAATATCTGTAAAGACTACTGAATAACTGCTGTTTGAACATAGTCTGCTTTGTTCTATTTTCATCACCCGAATAAAAGCAACCACAACAAACAAACCAAAGGATTTTTTTTATTAATCTCTGAGGTTACAGATCCACTTGCATTTATAACAGTGTTTTATGTGAAAAACATACCAAAGATTTTATGTTTCACAGACTGCTGCATGAGTGACCTTATTTTAGAAATTTCTTATTTCCCTTCCTATATTTATATAGTAAAATATATTTATTTTTGGTAGAATGGATACTTTTGTATAAACAATTTGTCTCTTATAAAGTAATTCAACATCCTCACTAATATTACCAGAATGCTGCAGAGTTTAATGTATTGCTGCCTGCAAAGTAGTGAGGACTCAGGATAATACATGGTAAGTGAAATACAGAACAAGAATTGTTCCTCCATTTTGTCTTGCTATAATTAGCCGTCTTGCTGCATAGACCTCTATCTTGCCATTGATTTGCTCACTGAATTTCCTTGAAAATCGGTGTGTTTTCTCTGTGAACTGAATCAGGAAAAGTTTTAATGCAGGTTGTTATTTTTGTACAGGTACTATTTTGTGGGATAGTATTTTTGGCATTCAACCATGTGAGAGTTAATAATCAAGGGAATGAGTCTGTCACACCTTCCCACTGGATCAAGAAAAAGAGGAGGAAAGGGGAAAGTGCTGATGGCCACTGAAATTGGGATTTGACTAAATGGAGCTTTGTAAGTTGACCCCAGGCTGGAAAAATTTTGATCCCAGCTGTAGCCTTTGCATTGGATTATTTGTTTGTTTGTTTAGAAGTTGCTTTTCCTTCTGTTACCAAAAAAACACATCCTAAGGGACGGCAGGCAGCTAGTGATGAAGTCTGAACTGTCTGTGTCAGAAGGCTGTTTCTTCTGATTCAGCAGTTAAGAATGAGTGCCACAAAATATAAGGTGCCCACACAGGAATAGCAGTTGCAGGTTTTCCTATCAGGAGTATCTGTAATCACTGAGGCAGGAAAGCTGATTCAAGAGGTTTGCAAAGAAAGACATTGATGTTGATAAGAACTAAAACAAAATGGTTTTGTTTGTGCTAAATAACAGAAATTACAACCAAATAAAGGTTTGAAGAAAATCTACAGAAAGATCAATGTTTGTGTCCTAGCATTTTGCAGACAACCAATACAATATTTGTTTGATTCTGCCTTATCTGTACTAAGAAATTTACTAATTCTATTTGAGAGCAGATTGTATTTTGATGATCCAGGTCATTGGGGAAGAAGAAAGAACGACTGCTAACCTGCTATAACAGGACTATGTACTGCAAAATGGGACTTCATAGTTTTGGAGGGACTAGTGTCCTGGTGGGAATGAGGCTAGTAAGAATATCAAGAAAGAACTAAAAGGGAGGTGTGTGTATGTTGAGACTGGAAAGAGGTGCAGGTTTAAATTAGTTTTTTAGTTAAATAAAGTTTATGAAACCAATCAAGAATTTATGAGACCAAACTTCTTCTTCGCTGACACAGAAAATAAGATGATAAAGAGAGGATAGGTTTTAATAGAAAAGCAAATCAGTATAAAATTCTATCAGAAGCATTGGTAATTATGCATATACTTATTTTGTCCTCAACTGAGCAAGAGGACTTGATGGCAAAAATAGAATCTTCTTCTTCTTTCCTACAGTATACCAAACATTTTAAGAAGTTAGAATCCTCTTCTTATAGCACATCTCACATTTTATGAAGTGGCCGGTATTTTGATTTTGGCCTCAGTTCCTAACTCCTACAAAACTTTGAAAAGATTCAGCTCTAGACCTCAATTCAAAGCCTACTGCTTTATTCAGACTCTGAAATGAAGTTTGTAACGGAAAAAGGTCATGGATGATAAGAAGAACAGAACAGGATTCAGTTCTGGCAAAGTCTGCTTTGTTTTGTTTTGACATCATGTGCAGAGATATCTTCAATGAATGAGCACAACAAACAGTGTTTTATTGAAAAGAAAAGTAATGGAGGAATAACCTTTCTAACATTCCTATCCAGGCCAGGGCAAAGACCAGCCCTGTGCCTGATCCAGCCATCATGCAAGAGAGCTAGTGTGAGAAAAAGCATGCAGTGTACTGTGTATTATTATCGTAACTCTTCATTCCTGGAAGTCAGCATGGAATTGGAAAGCTGCTGCACAATTACTAAATAAATAAAGCTTAATAGATGGGCTTCACCAATCATCTCTGGCAGGAAAAGCCACATTAAGCTCAGCGTATTCTCTGCTTTCATTTAGAGAATTGCAGCTTTTGTTTCCTTGTAAAACTACATATTTTGCCAAAAGTCAAGTTGCAATGGATATTTAATAGGAACCTGACCCGCTAGAAATGGTTATTATGTATTGTCAAGACAGAAATAAACCCTGGCAATACCAGCATAGAGCCTGATTCAGCTCTTCTGATAGTCCAACTAGTCTTTTTCATTTTTACATCAGTAGGTATTTTTGCTGCACAAAACCCCTCAGAATACAATCAAATATTATAATGTGGACCCCATTACAAAACAGTAGTATTCACACTGGCTTCTATGAGCAGTATGCAATTTTTCCATTAGCGAATTAAACTTGGAGCTTCGTGAAATTTTCATTGTTCACGTGTTTGTGGGAGAAGTGATAATTTCAATACTACTGTATTCAAAATTCAGTTCAAGGTGGAATGACACTTTCTTTTCTTCAAAACTGTCATATTTTGTGGAGTATGGCTCAAAGCAAAAATGATTGTATTCTTTCTGTCATCTTGTAAAATCTTAGGTTTTCCAGGGTATTTGGAGAATTTGCAAAGAGAAAGTATTTTTCTCATAGCTCAGGCTGTGAATATAAGGCTTAACGAGAGAAGTTAAAATATTTCACAAAAATAATTTTTCACAGTACAGGTGATTGTATTAGTTCAGTGGAACTAAAAAATTAGCCTTTTTAAGAAGGACAAAATCCCTGTTGCCATGTTTTTGTTACATTAGCCCAAAGCATTTTGTCCATTAAGTTTATTTTCTCTGTTTATAGAAGGAAGAGTATGCGACTTGAAGGTCAGATCCACAAGAAACTGAAATCATCAGAGTGGCACACTTCAGGAGTCAACTACACAGAGATGAATCAGCAGATGTAACTAGATTATCTTTACCTCCTCTATTCAAGGCTGATAGCTAATCTGCATTTTACTATTGACTTGAAATATAATCTAACCAGAATATTTAAAAGAAACTGAAGAACCTGAAATAAATTCAGTCTGGGTTCTCCTGAAACTGAAAAGCTTAATAAACTATTCTAGTGAAAGCATTTCTGCATTTTAAACTTTTGGTTATGTTGTCAGTTGTCTGGTTTTGCCTCACTCTGCCTCATGACACCTTTGGTACAGAAGTGGAACATGCTTCAGGAAAAGCTCTGAGCAGATGTAGAAATTACTGAGAACGCTTCTCAAACCCTATTCCTGTGAGCTTTTATCAATTATAAATGACCACTGATATAAAGCCTTGTAATTTTGATAGTTACCTTTGATATTTTAAGATCTATTCATCACTACGGGGAAACTAAGAGACTATGCTCCGTGAAGTAAAAATATTAAAGAAAGTTTAATAAAATACCTTTACCGAAAGATCAGGTTTTTTTCCTGCTTTCCAGAGCTGCTACATAACCGTGGGTCCTTTTTTTTGTTATTTGGTGAGGGGTTTTTAGTTGGTTGGTGGATTGTTGATTGTGGATGTTTTTTTTGGGTGGGTGGTTTTTGTTTTTTTTTTGTGAGTTACACAGGAAATATTCCTTAGGAAAAGCATTCTGGCAAAAACATGACCACAAACATGGCAGAACATACAGGTTAGTCTAACATTAGTCTGATGTTTATGATTATTTGTTTCTTTCTTTTTTTCTTTTTTCTGAAGGAAGGATAGGCAGGTTCCAAGGAAAACAGAGGTATTTTGAAAGGCTGACAGATGGTAAAACATTGTGTCAGCAAATATGAAGAGTGGATGATGTGGGTGATGTTGTATATGGTCTGACTAGACAAGGGAAATTGCATCATAAACAATCAAACAGTTTAACAATATTGATAAGCGAGAAAGTTAGGAGCACCAAGTTATATCTGAGGAAAAATGGTGTTCCAGAAGGTGGTGGACAGCCTTTGGAAAGATGATCTCCTTTTAGTGATATTATGCCAAGATGTGGTCCCTGTAAGTTTATAAAGGTTTTCACAAAAGCAGGAACTTGTCGTTCCTCTACATTAGAAGTGAATTCAGATGCCTGCTGGGATTACTTCCTTTTGCATACCTCCACTGCCCCCCACCCCCCCAATGGCTGTTGGAGCTCTGCAAGGGCAGAAAGGTGGACAACATTTTATTTTGGGTGGTGTCAGAAGAACGTTTATAAACTTCACAATCACCCCTACCAAGGGTTACCTGGGACTTCAAACACACCTACAAACCCCTATCGTGATGATCTGTTCCTCTCTTGGCCCACTGACCAAGGAACAGCAAAGAAATACAGAGCTTCAAGATCTTCCTGAACTTTTGCCTATGGATGATGCTCAGAAGCCAGGAGCTGTGTAACGTGATCAAGACTATCAAATTATTTCCAGGTCAGACTCTTCCCTTCACATTATGTTGATGGTGCTTCCCTTCCATGAGTGATGATTTCAGTACTTCCAGCCTCAGCTGTTCCAAAAATGTGAGAGAAGTTCCATACATCATATAAATTACATTACAAATTGCAAGATTTTTCTATTAAGTAGGATTCTTTTTTTATTTGCCATCTGCGTTTCTTTGAGCCCTTTATATTCTGTGGGGTTTGTTTTTGTTTTGTTTTGTTGGTGGTTTTTTTCCCCCTTGTTTTGTCACAGTTCTCAAGCCTGAAAGCTTTGATTTTATGTATTTATTTATTTTTAATGAAAGCAGAGATTCTAATGTTACCAAATGAGTACTGAAGCTAGGGCTTTAAATACCATGAGACTCATGATAAAATCACTGGAGCTGGCAACACTGCTTGAATTTGGCATGAGATCCTAAGGCTGTAAAGGAAAAAGTGTGACTCATCAAACTTGCCTGGAGAGTTAAGGGAGCTGGGGGCAAGGGCTAATGGGGGTATCCTTCCATTTCAGTACTTCAGAGGAAAATCTACAAGATACAGCCCAGTAGTTGTGCCAAGAAAAGAAACTGCTTGCTATACAGGGAGTAACATTTTCTAATTATGTACTGAAACAGGGAGCATGCAGAATAGCAGAATTTTTTAAAAATACAGGTATAAACATTGCCAATTATCCAGAAATGTTTTAGGAAACACACAGTAGTTCTTAGGCTGGAAAACTACCTCACCTTTATGCAGTATAAAACATAAAATCCTAAATACTCTTTGCACATTTGAAATGTTCTTCTCTAATGATCTTTCCTTTTCAGATGAAGTGAAATACAGAATTTGATCTTACATTTTCTCAGGGGAGTTGTATATATATTTGTCATAGTTTTGATCTGCCACCAGAAGCTAGCCTTAACTTACTGAATTATACATGACAAAGCATTAGATTAAATACATTTACATGTGTTAAGTCACGAAAATCAAGTCAAATTACTTGCTGCTTTACCTTTCTGTAGGTGCTGTGGTCCTTTGTTAGTATGCAAGACTACCCTCCTAAACTAAGCAAGCCTAAACGTGCAAGATAAAACTGGACAGAGACCTTCCATCAAAGTGTTTTTTCATTCTCAGTTCTTGAATTCTTGAAATGAGTTTTTTTGCAAGAAAATTCATGTTTATAAAAATTTCCACTGGGAAATCTTTTTCCATGCCCAGGATATAAATTTTAGTAAGAAAACATCATGTTCAGGTCTTTCTAACAGCCTTCTGGCTAAGCCAAGCAAAAAGAAAGCATCTCATGTTCTTGTCCGCTGCCTAAGGCAGATCAAGTTATCTCATTTCTAGTTTTCCTTCATCGTTACGCATAAGTGGACATTCCCTAATGCAAAGCTCTGGTGATTTAAGGCATTATGTCTCTCACAGATGTCACTATCTTTCTGCTAGGAATTACCACTTCCATGGATTTGGTGTCTCCATGTGTTCTTCATCCTCTCTAGCAACAGGTTTGATGCTTTACCCTGTAAATGATCTGGAAGAGGTTTTGCATTAAAGTAGAAGAGTAGCCTTTGTGTGTTGCTTTCATGGTCTGAGAGAAAGGAGAATGAAGGACAGAGAGTAGGAAACTTTTAGAAGCTGATAATCTTTTAAACTGTTACCTTTCTATAACTTCAGCAAATTAATTACTGTTCTTTTTTTTTGGGGTTTTTTTTTCTGGTAAGAATTCTTACCCCCACAGCTATTACTGACTTGTGCTGTGGGTAGGTACCTCTCTTACCTGCATTTTGTGGGGTTTTTTGGTTGTTTTTGTTTGTTTGTTGGGTTTTTTTTTCTGTTTGGTTGGAGTTTTTTACTACTGGGCTTTGGTTTTCTTTCGCAAAATATTTCAAAAGACTTAAATTTCATCCCACACTGAGCAGGAAAACCAACACTCCAAGAGGAGTCATACCTTGTGGTTCCCTAGCTTTTGTAGTTGTCAGAGTTCTCTGCATTTAAAATGTCTCTCCTTTTTTGAGGCTCTTGATACATACAGAAATGTGTATATCAATATATAAACCCGTAATGATTTGTGTTTGCAGATACATCTGGTGAAAGATTATTTTTTTTTAATATATATTTAAAATGGGGATATAATGGGTTTTGTAGGAGCTTGTGTAGTTTGATTTGCTAATCAGCACTGAAATCATAGAATTGTTTAGACTGGAAAAAACCTTTAAGATTGCCAAGTCCAACCATTAGTCTAACACTGCCAAGTCCACCACTAAATCACATCGGTAAGTGCCACATCTAAACGTCTTAAACACCTCCAGGGATGGTGACTCCACCACCTCCCTGGGCAGCCTGTTCCAATGCTGTACAACCCTTTCAGTGAAGAATTTTATCATAATATACAATCTAAACCTTTCCTGGAGCAAAGTGAGGTCATTTCCTCTTGCCCTGTTGCTTGTTACTTGGGAGGAGAGACAGACACCCACCTCTCTACAACCTCCTTTCAGGTAGATAAGATCTCCTCTAAGCCTCCTTTCTCCAGGCTAAACATCCCCTGTTCCCTCAGCTGCTCCTCATAAGACTTGTGATCTAAACCCTTCACCAGCTTCTTCTCTAGACCCTACACCAGAGATGTACTACAGAAGTGTTACTATGGACCTGCAAGTGCAGATGTTGACCGTCCCTAACTTGAGGCACTCACTGGGCAGTGGTATGGCTCCAGCTAACCCTCTCTCCAGGGCAGTTACCTCATGCAGACAACTAATCTGGGGGTTGCAGTTTGCTGTCTGCCTGGATGCAGGCAGCTTCTTTACCAGGTTTCTACCATCCCACCTTCTCGCAGGAGCATGGCATGGCCCTGCATGGACAGCAAGCAGGTTTTGTGCCAAGGCTGGGGAATGCAGGCCCGGTTTCTGGAGGGGTCGGTGCTGGGAGCCCTCAGTAAAGAAATGCCTGCCACCAACATCCTGATTCTTTGTGCGCTGGGTATTTATTCCATGTCATGGGATAATGACCTGCAAAATGTCAACTTAAATAACAACATTTTTTAGTTAGCGTTGTGCACAGCAGCATTTGAAACTGGAAGAAATGATCTGGGTTTTGTACAGTTAATTAAAAAATTCTCAATCAAATTAGTATGCATAAAGTTTATAGGGCATTTTTTTACAGGCTGGTAAGTTATGTACCCGAGATTTAGTCCATTGTGAATTTTATGACTTCAGTTTTCAAGCCCAGAAAAGTCTCATGCAGTGGAAGTGCTGATAGCCCTCTTATCACAGAGACTGTAGTAGGTGCTGCTGTAATAATCCATGCTTCTATAGTCATAGTCAACTTTTTTTATACCCTATAGAAGTGGTAAATAATATTGGGACAAAATGAGTTAGGATACTTAGGATTCACTGTAGCAAAGAGAATCAGAACAACAAAAGCACTCTCACTGATGAAATTGGAAATGTTTTTTTTTAATTAACACTTCTAATTAGAATTTAACATCTCACTAGCTTCGTATGGGATTTTTCGCTTCCTTAACCTCACGGAAACCTATCTATTGGCTCTAAATAGGCAGTCACTTACCATGCACCACTTGAGGATTTCAATTAATCCCAAATCCTCTAACTTTGGTGTGTGAACTTGCATTTTTCTCTGCATGCCATTCCCTCCTGTTTCAATTTTCTTACTAAGAACCTTCTCAACAGTTTTTTTCTTCTTTAATTCTTTGCCTCTCTGTTTACCTTTTTATTTAAAAACTGTGGTATTTTGATTTGAAAATGATGGGACAATGCAATATGTATGTAGGCACTGGTAAGGACTGCTTAACATAGCTCTGGGGAGACAAGTAGCTAGAGAAACTGTGCAGAAGCTTGAACCTAACTAGCCTCTGTCAACTTTGAAGTGAAAAAAAATAGGTGTCTTGAAGATGCTTGGTTAACTGAATAAGAAGGCACTCGTTTGAAGCAAGAAGTATCTATACTTATATTTTTAATTCCATTTCTCATTATGTAATATGTCTATTTGTCTACAGCCATCCTTGGCCCTGATTAAACAACCCTCAACGACTAGCTGGATTTTGGGTGTTTCATGTATAATCTTAATTTATTTGCACTCTCACTGTGAAGAGTCTACTTCCTTTCCCCTGAAATAGGATTTCTATTTTAAAACGAAACAAAGACACTAACAAGCTAATAGCCAAGGATGGAAATGTAAAATAGTCTAGCTCAGAGTGGAATGAATTAATTCCCAGTACTGTGACCATGGTGGTTTTAAAGAAATGGCAATTTTCTCATCTTGGAGATGGGGTAGATTTTAAATTTCCCTGTAGCAGAAGAAAAAAACCCAGTTTCCTTGTATTATTAATTTACCTTCCTAACAGGTTGAGCACTCAAGTGCCTCACAGGCTGATCACTAGTCAGTCCTCTTTCTGTATTAGCTACTTTTGAAGTGAGTTTACTTTGATGGCAAACAAAGCAAAAAACTTGCATACCAAGGGTTCTGTATTACTCGTTATTCACAAATAGCCTGGAGTTTGGGTTGCAATTTGCTCACTTGTTAAAAATGTGACCACAGTGGCATTAAATAGCACCATTGTAGTCTAGCACCTATGGTCCTTTTAAGTTACACATTTCAGAAAATAAATTCTATGTGTTATGAATTCTCTGCTTTGTTTTCAATTTAAAAACTCAACCACCTATCCAAGTAAACCAAAATTCCCTTCCGTTAATAACAAGCATATGAACTGCAAGCTTAGAAGTTCTTCATAAAAATATTTACAGGACTTCATGGAAATCTTTTTTGCTAGGTGTCTTATAATACATCCTGAAAAATCAAGAAGGAAAATAAATTACAGGTAACTTTCTATAATACACTGATGTAAATGGATTGTGAGAATGTGATTACAAGTGAAATTTCCTGCTATGGTGAGTAGTAACCACAGTCTGCTTGCACCTATTATAGGCAGTAAAACCACATAGGAGTATGTCTCAAACACTTAGTCTTATATAATGAAGCAAAGCAAAAAAGTGGGTTTTTTTAAGTTCCCTCTGTTACATTGCTTACAAGAGCCATGCTAACCTGGACATAGTGTGCATACCAGTCTGTAGGCACGCAGGAAGATCTTCAGCTGCAGTAAATTGTCTGTTCAAACCCATCTTGTCTTCTAAGCCACTTTCCTCAGAGTCCAGATCTTCATCCCTCACTACACACAGAGATATACAAGGTCTCCATAAAATGCTGTCTTGGCTTCTTGTTTTCTTGGGTCTCTTAAGTCTTTTCATGTACAGAATACTCCCCATGTAGGGCAGCATCCCCATTCTTGGTCATGAGAAAGGGAGATCATAGGATCTTGTAACCTGCTGGTAACTTCCAATGCACACCACTTTGCCTTGTACTGGATGTTTAGTCTGGTTTTACTATGTAGGTGTATTTAGGCAGGCTGATCACAAAAGGCATTGGATTACATCTGCTTCTGTGTACAGAAGTATGTGGAAAGCTGCTGTCCCAGTGATCTGATGGATACCATACAGGCCTTTCTCTCTGAGACACAGAGATGGGTGACAGCTCGGGTCTACATGCAGCACTATAGTAAGGCAACAAGTACAGACAACTGAGACACAAAGTGAACACTAGATGACCCTCATAAGAGGTGCACAATGATTTCTCATTTGGTTTTTCTATGCAAGATATCCTATCTGTTGTGTTGTGTGGGCACTCTTGAAAAGCCATGTTTGCACAGAATCATTATACCAAAGGCTCAAATTGTCCGGATAACACACCATGGGTGGTAAAGAGAAAAACATGTCTTGTTTAGAAGGCCATGACTGATCCCAGCTGTTGTACCTTCTCTGTGCCCTTTGATAATGTCTCAGTCAATGTCCATCCCCCAGGAAGTTTCCCACAAATCAGTAGAGACCAGCTTTGGGTCCAGCCTTCTTCAAAAGTGGTCATAGATAGGCCTAAGTTAAAGATAGGCTGGGGTGACTCAGGCTGGTCTTTGGTGAATACTGAGCAATGTGCACAACCACAAACAGAATATGATATGTTGGAGAGGAATTATGATTGTTTTTTATTTCCCATCCTGAGGAATCCAGGCCACAGCAAACTCTGTTTTTTGAGTGAGACATCATTGTGGGGGTTGTATGAAGCTTTGAACCAGCTTTCCAGCATTAAAAGTTTGGCATCAGCCAGGAAAATTGAATATGGAAATGGGAGTTTGGACAGTTCTAGAAATATACAGAAAAGGTGAGGCATGAGACAGTTGTACAGTCCTTGTGCTATATAGAAGACTTTTCTCTGCCTGGGTACCTAAGTGTGTGTGAGTATTGGTCATGGGTATAGGTGTTGTCTGTTCAAAAACAATGGTTGGAATGATCATTTCTGAATTTTCAAAAAAAGGAGTTCAAATTACATAAGCAATGCCCTCTGATGCTGTATGAGCTGATGCAGTGTGACACCCTGCATTTCATGGTTTTGCAATACAGCTTGCAGTTCCTGAAGTCAGAGCACCACCTTACTAAAGAGTGTTTCAGTGAGTGTGGTTATGACTGCATGCCTGTTCAGCTTGATGTCCTTTTAATGATTTTGGTGTGAAATAATCCATAGTGGTAGATGCATTATCTTTAACGTTCTTTCTTCCCTCAACTTTGATTCTCACCACTGACAGATTTTAATATCAAAAGTCTCTTCCTGGCAGGTTGCGGATATGCTAACACAAACCACTTCTCTGAGGAACAGAGAGATGTGGGAAGTGTTAGCTTTATTTCCCAAAACTGCATCTTTTAATCAAGTAAAGAAACCTGCTGGAAAGTGTTAAATGGATTCCCATGATTCTAGCTTGTTTTCCAGCTAGCCATCACAAGGGTGAGTGTACTGCTTAGGGATAACTAGTCAGAGATAAATAGATGGAATCTGCTGAAAGAAAACCCTCAACAAAGAGGTGCTGGAGGCAGTGCTGGCATGAGCATATTAGCTTGGGAAAATCAATCTGCAAGGAGATCAGAAAGCCACCTTCCTTCCTTTCTCACCCATTTCCACCTCCTAGGAAAATAAATCAAGCAAGGGGTGATTTCCTTTAAGATGTAATTATAATTTGAACTCCCTCTCAAAAAACATCAACCCATTTATTTCCTACAATGCCAAAGAGTAAAGAAAATAACTCCAATAATTCTTTCAATTCAATTTCAAATGAGTTGTTCAACCTCTATCCAACACATTCTGTTATTCTTCCTCCTCCTTATTAGTACTAGCCACTCTCCCTGTTGGCTTTCTTCTTCGCTCATGGCACGCACAGACTCCTTTTTCCTCCCATTCCATTCATCTCATTTTGCTTACTTCTTGTTGAGGATCTCATCTAACCTACACTGAAGCTCTTCCAGATGTTTCAAGCTTCCCTGAGAAAGCCATCAGCATAGTGACAACTTTATTGGGCTGATAAAGATCATCTCTGTGTGAGCCTGCATTCTGCCCTTTTGGCAGAATCTGTTTGCACTCCTTGGGAAGACTGGACCTGACGCTGTCCATCTGAGGGGCAATGCTTATGCATTCAAAGAAAATAGCTATATGAGGAATGAGAGGTCAGGGATGGCAAGCCTGGCTTGTCTCGGATGCAGAGAGTAGCCACACCACTGCTTTTCACGATTCATAACAGGATGCCTGTGCTGTTTACTAGGGCAGCATTTCAGGCCAAATTCAGTCCTGCTGTGAATGGGCACAACTCCACTGGCTTTGTACAAAGGCTGCCTTCCTGAGAGCAGAACAGAGAAAGCTCTTTGAACAGTGCCAATAATTGCTCCTCTCTTTTTTATTCCTTTTTAAAAGACAGTGGAAGATCAGAGGCAGCAGCTACAATCCACAGTCTACAAATAGTATTAGCAAGAACACAAATGAAAGGCTTTGTGCCACAGTTATATAGTACATCTAACACAAATAGCTAGGCAGTGAGTGGTTGTTGATTAGCTATGTGAGTGGAAAGAGCACGGGGAAAACCTCTTTGCCATAAGTCTCCTATGATCTGGGGGAGTAGATGCCATTCTTGACGAGGGACCTCTGGAGGGAGGGGATGCAACTATAAACAGTGTTTAAAAAGAAACGACCCAGGTTTGGAGGAAAAATCTTTCCATTGCTACTTTTGGAAGGGCTTCGGATTGTGTTCTACTTGGGGACCCTGCAAGGAGGGCGTGCTCTTGTCTAGTGCAAAGAAGACTGGGAAAACAGCTCTGTACTACTAGTGGGAAATAGGGTGGAAATCCTCATTATGTGTCCTTCATATACAGCTCCTTTGGCATAAATTGTGTGATAGATGTAAGGCAAACCCAACCACACTGGTAGTGTAGCCACTAATCTATTGAAGAAGACACCACTGAGCTCTTCAAAAGTAGCTTAATATTTGACCTTAAAATAACGTAATAGTTGTTTACACAAAAAGTTAGTAAGCCTGAAAAGCTTCCTGTTAACCAACATTGCAGATGCGATTGTCTTCAGAAAAAAAACAAACACTCAAAAACCATCTGTCAAGTAGTGCTCTGGATCTCCAAAAATGTTGTTATTATAATGAAAATTTAAACATGATTGAATGCTCTTTTTAGGCCAGCCTGTGCATTGGTTGGTGTATACATTTCCCATTAAAACTACACTTAGGATGAACTTTTTTGAGTGTGCTTTTGTTGAATGATATAACCTGTAAAGGTTTAATTAAGTCAATGAATTACCCATACAACAGTTTTTCACCACCTTTATCTGTTCTACATGCAGCTATTCCTAATCTGTCCCTGCCAAGTGGATCCAGAACCTAGTATCTCTCATGAGCTTTGGTACTCTAGTTTTCTGGAGTTCATAACTCTGGGAGACAATTTGCTGCAGCCCTAGTTAGCAGGTGATTTACAGGCCTGCAGTTCTCTCAAAGACTTTGCTAAAACACCCAGGGCAAAGCTTGTTTATCACAAATGGTGATACATAATAGCAGGGGCTGACCAAGCTGTAATGGTGTCACCAAAAAAATCTCACAAATTTATCAGACCATTAGTGAGGGGACACATTTGTCTGCTCTGTGTATTCCTCTGCCACCAAAGTCATATTTATAGTATTGCTTTTTAAAGGGGACATAAAGAATGTCCGGGAAACCAGCACTCAGATGAAAACCAGCATGATTGTTGCCAGCTTCCAAACAGTGGACATCACAGATTTTCATTCAAAAGCATCCAAGAACTCTTTACAACTTCGCTCATAGCTAAGTCAGGGTTTAAAGGAAGATTTGAGGGTGGGATAAGTCACAGCAAAGTCTTCCTTTTGGGAATGAATGACCCAGTGTTTTAGGTAGTAGAGCTTTGCAATCACACTTATGTGTGAACCTGACCACTTAGAAAAATTTCTTTGCTCCAGCCTTCCCCAACAGATTATTTGTTAGTGGACTTGGAAAACAATAAATGCTTGTTTATGTTGCATATAAGATGTAAGAAACCTCAACCCTGGGTCTATACCAAGTTAATGGAGCAAAATAAACAATTAGCTTGAATAACATTAAACAGTACCTGATAAGGGGGAGTGGGGGGTGGGAAGATGCCTCACATGCTGCTTCTGCAGGAAAAAAAATGAGCACCATCTTAGGAAGGAATAAATTCTTCCAGTTGAGTTATGCTTAGCCAAGTAGGACAAAGAGCCATCAGCATAGAAGTTCTTCTGCCCTGGACCGTTTTTTATAATTTTTTTTATAATAATTATATATAGTGCAATATATTGGACACATAATGATACATTTTGATGAGGGGCCACACTGAGCCACTCTCTTCCTTGCTCCTTTCATCTGCTGCTACTTCCTAACCCACTCACCACACCCACACAATCCTTTTTCTCACAGGTTGCAGCAATCAGCAGAAATAGGGCGTGTTGACTCCACTTTATGCCTCCTGTTTCCTTTGAGATAGCTCATGCTTGTTTGCCCTTGCCATAGCTCAGATCTATAGTTGTACCAAGATATTCTGTGTTCAGGTAACACTTGCATTTTTTGTCTTCTTACTACTGCACATAGTTGTATCATAAATACGCAAATTCCAATAATGTTGGGATTTTTTTCAACAGGGTACCAGATTGGTTGGTTGGTGCTTCTTTTGTTACACAGTATATAGCATGCTGAGCTATGGTATATGGCCCTGTGGGGAAATTAAATTATGTATATAGGATTGGTAAGTGTGCTAAACCTCTTCAGAAAGCTTTGGATGTGCTCTCCTTCATTCTCTCTCCCTCTGGATGTTATTATTTTGCTTTTCCAAGGGCCTGTGCACATTGCCTTTACATCTTAAATTCTATCCAGCTGAAGGTGCTGGAATGTCAGCCATTCACAGCAGGAGTTTTTATTTCTTACTATTTTTAGGTCAAAGGAAAAAAAAATAACAACAACTTTTTATAACAGTGAGCTTGTAGATAAACAGGAACTATATTAAAGAATAATCTTGCTCTCAGGAAAGAAATAAACAGTAACAAAAGTGACCTTGAGGTTCTATGAGGAACTGAGCATACTGTAAGTAAGAGAAATACGTATGAAGGAATTTGACTGGAGTAGGATACGCTATGCTTAACAGCTTGAACGAACACATGTATCAATCTCTTCAGAGCTGTTTGAAAGTGCTGTAAGTGAGAACAGCAATATTTTGTTTTCTTCTTCAATAGAAATGACGAGGCACTTAAAGGAGTTTTGAGAACACTACTCTAGTAAGAGAAGTTGTATATTAAACTCTCAGTAGCCCAGAGTTGCAAGCACAGGCATAAATTCTTGTAAGACATGCAAGTTTAAGAAACCCATGAAACTTAAGAAAAATTATATAAATCCCTGAATAGCTGCAAATTTAGTAGACAGAACACAAGCTCCATAAATACATGCCATGAGGTCTCATTGTTATAGAAGATTCACTGATCGTGTGGGTGATACCCACTTAGTCTAACTGGTAGACCAAACTGATGCTGAGTTTTGACCTTCTGACTCTCTACAGTCAGTGAGGTGTCATTTGCATTATTTTCTGTTTCATTAAGCAGAAACTGTTGGGCTCTTTTCCTTCTTTTTGTGAAACTTCAAGAAATAGCAAAAATAAGCTCTTTAATATCATATTTGGAATCTGTCTGGAGAGTTTTCAGTAGTGTTTATTGCTAAGTCACATAGCTCTTGCTGAATTCAACAGGGCAAATTAGCTAAGGTTATCATACTTGTTTGAGCTTGAAATTTTTTTCTGGATGAATCAAATCCATCTCATTGCTTGAGATGGAACAGAAAAAAGTGTCAGAAAGGTTTAGGTAGGAGAAAGCCTCTTAGAGGCTGTCTGAAAGAGGTTTTCTTATTTAGAGGGATGAGAAAGAATGTTCTCCAGTTTTTCACTAGTGATTTTAAGGTAAGTGCTAGTTTGGTATAATGCAATAAAGACTTCTGGAAATTAGATCCCCTCTAAAGCAAACCAACACGAAGCTGCTCAAACCCTTACTTTCGAAAATGTAGGCATGTCATTTTGTTGACCTCACATTTATGAGAATTCAAAGGAACTTACAGGCTCTGATGTCCAGAAAATCCCGGACACCACACTCTCCAGTAAGTCCAACTGGAAGCCGCAGTTGCAATAGCAATTTTTCTGTGCTAATTGTGTGCACAGTGAATGCCCACAGGTATTCCATAAATACACTGTCCATCTTCAGCTGGACACAACTATTCACTCAGTTCTTGGCCAGATTCTTTGAAGCAGAGGCCCCTGTCATCAGTTCTGGGCAGTTTATATAGAGTTACAGCTCCTTCTTGGACCATTTCTCCCATTTGAAAAATTGCCACAGTGAGTTCTCCAGCCTGCCAAGTTGGCAGACTCTATCCCTGAAGCTGGAGAGGGGCCAGAAATTGCTGCAGCATTGCAAACCTCCAGTCTCAGTCAGTCATCGGCCTCTATCAACACTCTTGCTTTTGTTCACAGAGGAACTTCCTGATCATAATTTGGACTCAGCCAAAATCCCTCTATCTTCATTTTAGGAAAGTGCTGAGTGGGGTCCTATTAAAATATTTGGATAGACTCATACAGTAGACTTAGTCTCTTGATAGATTTCCTGGAGAATAAAAGAGACTTACTAATAAAATATGCTGCAGGTTACTTTCTCACATCTTTTCAGCATGAACGGACATAGTCTAAACAGCAATAAAGGACTGAGAAATTGCCTGCTACTATGAATCTCACCTGTTTATTTACAATAAAGTCAATCAGTAATTTTGCTAATTTCAGAAGCTAAAAACTTCTCTGGAACTTTCCTGTGCCAGCTTTTCCTAATTGGATACTACAGGGGCATGAAAAGCTATTGGAATGCTGAGTGATATACAGCCACATGCAAAAGCTCATAATAACACTTTTTCTTTTCCCAAAATGCACAGATAATTGAAAAGGTAAGGCTTGTAGAAAATTAAGAAAATGAGAGGGATGATGGAGATTACTATTAAAAAATGGTAGGTCTAGCTGCAAAGCTGTGAATTTTGAATAGCAACTTTTCCTTCTGATTTAATAAAGCACAGAGAAAGGAATTTTCTACAGGAGCTGTTCTCTCCTTTAACTTTGTACATCTGCTTGCTGAGAGGAGGTGAGATCCAGGAGCACCTCGGTGTATACTTATGCAAAAGTCTGTCTCCACTCAAGCCAGTGGCCAAAGTCCTATTGATTTTCAGTGAAATCAGGACTGCAGTCTGGAGTTAGAAGCAACTGCTGTTGCAAATTGGTCAGATGGCAGCCAGAATGCTGCAACCTGCAAGTTGTTCAACAAAAACAAACAAACAAAAAGATGAAGACAATGACTGATCTTAGGTTATGCGATTAAAGGCTCATCTCTGCAAACACAGAGGGTCCCTGCAACACAGGGGCAAGTGGAAGAGCCCCCAGTTCCCCCGTCAGAGGAAAGAGCCTGAACCCATGCCCTGCTCCATCATGGGGTGGCAGCAGCCCCACAGGCAGGGTGAGACCCACCACGATAAGTCAATGGAGTGTCTTTCCCCAGGGCGCCTCACAGACTGAGAGGGGACTGCCACTGAGTATGGAAATCCTTGTGGGATGCCGGGGGAGAGCATTTTGGGATTGTTCCAAACTTATGACGGGAAGTTTAGGGCAGGACCCAAAGGCAGGGAAAGGAAGAACTCAGGATGATTTGAGGAATAGCAAGCAGGGGAAAATAAAGGGAAGAGAGTATAAAAGAGTCTGGTCTCATGTAAACAGAGGCTGGTCAGTATGTATGCCTGGCAATGCCCTGTGGCCAATTAGCACAGTCTTTTCTGTGTTCTCATTAAATGCCACTTCTGACTTTTCCTGGGTGAGGGGACTCTGTTCTGTGCACATGTAAGCCTGAGTGCCAGCAATGGGAGTAGGACCACAGGTCACAGGTGCCAGCAGCTGGAGAAACAGGATGCATGTGTATGATAAGGGTGTATGTGAAATCACTAGCAAACATCAAGCTGGCCTAACCACCTAGTAGGATAAGAGCCTTAGAAACCAAGATGGAGCAACCATGAGTCTGGGACAGAGGCTGACGAGACCAGAATGTCTGCAACTGTGTGGTCCAGAAGGTCTGCAGATGAAGAGACTTTGGGACCTGGGGTTGTCTAGCAGTGAGGCCACAATATGGATCAGATACGAGAGAGGCTGTTTTGCATGCCTGTTCATGAGGTAACCAGAGGAGACCAGAGTATCAAGGGGCCAGCTGCTAGGTAAACCGTGTATCTATAAACCGGTTACTTCAGGGGTCCATAGGGTGTGCGTCATGTATGTGTGTGCATGTAGGTCTGCCTACCAGCATCTGCCATGGAGCTGTGTCCCTGGAGGTTCATATGCCCAAATGCCACCAAATGGGGAGACCAAGAGTCCAGGTCCAGCTAGTAGAGTGTGTGTCTAAAGACCAGCTATTGGAGGGATGCACACTGTATATGTATATATACTTTCCACTAACAGGCTATCATCCTAACCAGCCAGAGAGGGGACCAGGATGAGGTTGTTGGTGCTGTTTGTGTTTGTGTGAGCACTGTGCCCTGTCTGTGCTGCTCTGTGTGTCTGGCTGTGTGTACATGTCTGTTGGGAATACCTGACCAGCCTGGCTACCGACACGGAGCTGCAGCAACCTCACCTTGACTGCGCTACGAGTTCAGCAACTCCTACAGCTACAGCTCATGCTCACCCATTTGTTCATCCACGTCCTTTCCTTACATCATTCATCCAGATGTCTTCTGGCATTCAAATACACCCACGGTGCTGCCAAGCACTGAGGATGTTTTCATGGGCTAATGCCTGAAGTTAGAGCACAAGGTGTGCTGGCTAAAGACTGCCAGACTGGCACACAGGTAACTGGTGAAAACTGATATAAATACAGATGAATATCACTGTTATCTGGGCTGGTCACCCCTCACACTTGTAAAGGAGGTAGAAAGCAACTTAAAACTCTCATTTTCTTCACAAACCCTCCTGCCAGAGGTAAAAACCAGGAGCTGGTTCTTATGAACTGTTTTCTGTGTCATTCCGTCACTGTTTAAACTCTGTCCATGACAAATTCTTCATGCCTTATTAAACTGCTCAGAGCAATATGTTCTTAACACAGTTATTACAAAACTCTCCTGACAACATTTCAGCTGCTGGAATAGAAGAACATCAGTATACAGAAAGGGTGGAATTTCCTTCACAGATTAAACACCTAAATCTGGTGTCTGCCCTTGGGTGACATGAGCTAGGGCATCTGCTTTGTTACAAGCAATGGAGAGCTTTTCTGAAACTGAGTTACACTCAAACCAACCGTGCAGCTATCTGCACTGAGCGCCGTTAACTGTACATCTAAACGGTGCTACATATGCATCAGTCTATTTTTAATCCTGTTTACTCTTTACCTGATAGCACACATGCCCTAAAAATAAGAGAAAATGTATTTGTTTGATAGCAGCTTCCCCATCACACGTCTTTCATACCATTCAAATGCTCACTTTTTTCCTGTTTTCCTGTCTCTCCTAACCAAAGATATAAGCTGCCATTATTTTTCTCTGCACCCAATTGCTTTGAATCTCTTTTCCCATTTTTCACTCCTGCATTAGTTTAATACCAGTGTCATTGAATTTCTTAACTAGTGTAAACTGAGAAATTAAGCAGGGTGACAGTCAGGCCCAAGGTTGTAGTGTTCCCTGATGCATCTCTCTTAGCTGGATGCAGGGACTACATAACTTTATTTCACATTAGAGTTATAAGATTTATAGCAGCACATTTTTGATTTGCTTACCATGATCTTCTACAATTTTCTTAATCAGGCACAGAACAGATTTTGCATCAAAGAGTCTGCAGATTTTCATAATGATCTCTTATTTTGTAGAAACAAAAAGTGAAAAATCTTTCCATATCTTTCAGTCTATTTCTCTTGCTTGTGTCCTCATGCTCATGCAGGAAAGTTTTAAAATTTGTCCACTTTCCAATTTCTGCTACTCAAGACAACATTCATAATTTCATACCATATAACTTCTTACATTCAGCATATGATTTGATGACTATGATCTCCAGATTCAAATACATCTGTAGGTTTATTTTTCATGTTTACCATAATTTTGTACAGACACCATCTTCATATGTCAGGTCCAATGCCTGAAATGAAAATAGTGAAGTACAATAAGAGGTTTGTTTGTCCTGTTTGCTTGACTTAAAGGCTAATAAATAACTTTGATTTATCAGGTTGACATAGTGCTGTACATCAATCCTTATGGAAAAACATTTAGCAGATAATTTCTGAACCAGGATTATTTTGTGTTTGCTTTTCATTTATGCTGTTCTTTCCAGCTGAGATGTCCCTGCTTCGGTTGTCAGTTGGTCAAAGTCACACAAGAAGTTTCCAGCACAGTCAAGAATAGAACAGTAATTCTTGACTCCTTTTCCTGTGCTTTACAAGTGTTCTGACATTTGTGACACCTGGCTTTCAAATTGCTTGCCTGCTCTATCCATACATTTTACTGAATGCTTTTATCATTTCTTGGCTTGCTTGCTGCCTTGTTGTTGTTGTTGTTGTTTTAAAACCTCTTTTCACCAGCTGACTTTGAGTACTTGTCAGGGTCATGATCTACCTATGTAATTTTTTATTTTTTAGCAAAGAAAGACTCTTCTTTTTTCCTTCTTCTTGGGCAGATATTGGTTATGGAATAATTCAGTTCATGAAAATATTACCTTCATCATTTCTTTGACATTTCCATCTGCATTTGGGAGGCATCCAAGTGTTCATGCCAGTTGTGTTCATTGCACAAGGATTTTGGCATCAAAACCACTGATGACACATATTATATATTTTTTTGGGGGGGGAGGGGGGGGGAGCGGAAAGCCAGTTTGCCAGTAGGTTCTTTCTTTTTATTTGCAGTTCTGGCTGTCAATCCATAATATCATCAAGGTAGCTGGGTCTGTTGAGGATCGAGTACAGAGAGAAAGAAGACAGGAAGCTTCACAGAAAGAAAAAGAAATAGCACAGAGCTGTCCAGTCCAATAGACTGGGCTGGAAATGTAGAGAAGAGGAAGCTAATTATATTCCCAAGAAGAAGAAAAGAGGAACGGGTCACAGTCTGGGAGATGGGGCACTTCCCTTGCCTTTGTAATCTGAAGTCTGTGGGGACAACACAACAGCAGAGCTGTATTCCAAGTTGTAACTGTGTTTATTAAATATTTGTAGGTGCCCTTTGCTGAGGTTTCTGACTCTAGGCACTTCTGTTTGGCTGCCAACAGAGATAGCTGACTACAAGGATTATACAATATTTAAAGCTGTATTGCCAGATTCTCTTTCACCAATTTCTCTTTTCCCTCTGAAATGAAGTGTACAAAAAAATGAAGTGTTACCAAACTACGTATCAGTGCTTCACAGTGAGGAAACCTGGAAGATAATGTATATTTTCTGTTTCAGTAGCATCCTAAAGCCTTTATAAGAAGAGTATTTGGAATGATATCAGTTGTACTGACAGTCTTCCCTGCTCAGTAGCAGCTAAGAAGCTCAATGTTTCCATTCTCGAAGTGGACATTGTCTTCATGGTGCTTTGTGGTGTCCCTGACACTCATTTCTTTGTCCTGTGTTAGGTCACTGACACAGGAACAAGCTGCTGTTGGATAAAAAAATGCATCATGCAGAAGCTGAGTCATGGTAAGATTTTATTTGCACATTCTTATCACGCAGTAACTTTCAGTTAACTGAAGTAAAGATAGACTTCCATGAAAGATCATCAGATTTTCACATTATGATGATGGTAATAAAGATTTAAGCTTCCAAAGCACCTAAGGTGATGTTCATCTAAAGAAATATATTATATATCCATCCATGTGTGAGCTAGGTTGTTTTAATAGTCTGTGATTGCTGGAGTCTCTGATCTAGCACACTTAATCTGATTTTAAAATTTATTTATGTATTTGGTCAGCTTAATGTTGCCTTGCAGATGTTTATTTCTTTCTTTTCAACAGAAAGGCACCTGTGGAAATTACTTCTCAGGTGGGCTTTCACACTGTAGAGGGTTTAGGTGGCTTAGTGCTGACTTAGTGCTCTTCTGGTAGAGCTGACTCTTTCTCTGTTAAGCAATTTAAGTTTCTCTTTCTTAAAATTAACATTTTTTTCTGCATAGGACATGTATTTACTTGTTCTTAGTATTATCCAGGATTCATCAAGAACCTCCACATTACATTTTCTTAGAATAGCTGAATTTTTCAACATTTTCATTCTGAAGTATTTTTTTCTAATCCTTCTGAGGTTCTAAATGAGACTCCATTTTAAGGCTCATTCCTTTCACTTGTGAAAACATGCAAAGGAAACTTCTCAATTGTTTTCTGAACTAAACCATTTTAGAGATGTTACAGCATAGTTCTTGGGCATTTCTTCAGACCGTTGAATCTGGAATTCTCTTAAACTGTCCTTCCAATGTGGATGTTGTTTTGCAAAAAAAAAGAAAAAAAGGGACATCTGCATGTGCCCAATTTCTTGAAGAACCATCAATCATTTGCCTTGTAGGACAGTAAAAACACAATCCTTAAATGTCTTCTGCATTTTTCTGTCTTCCTGAGCCCATTTGCTTCCTGTAGACTGTTGCAGCATGTACTTATTGCAGTTCTTGAATGGCTTTTGGCTTTCTTTCAAAAAAGCCACTTATGTTACATGTTTGGGGTTGAAATTGTCTTCAATCAATGTTTATTTCTGGATCATCTTGCTTTGCATACAACTTGCTCACCAGTCCTATGCTTCATTACTCACTCCCTCTTTGAAATGACAATGGAGTGCTAATTTGTGCTAATTTTCTTATCATTTTCATTTACTTTTCTGTGTTTCACTTTCATTTCAGAGCCATCAATAGAAGATAGAACAGAATGACCAGTGTTTCAGCATACACAATTTCATAGAAATATCAACAAGCACAGCAAATGGTTTGTCTGCTGGTGTTACAGTGCTTGTTTTGACAGGGACAAGTTATAGGTTTCAGCTTCCATTACACTAAACACTATTGCCAGCTTTTCCTCTCACGGTTAGTTGTTACATATTGTGCCAGTCTCTTGACACAGGAGATCCGGTCCTCAAACAAGCTAGCAAACAGTTATGTATTCTTCAAAAGACAGAGAATTTTATTCAATCCTTTTCTTTCCCAAATCTATATATTATGTTAAAGTCTTGAGGCTACAGCTTGCCATTTTAATTCCACTTTACTTTTCATTTGGGACCTGTACTAACCCTGGAGAATATGAGAATCCCTATTCATTCTGGATTCCAAATAGCCACATTTATTAACTATATTCAAGTACACAGATTGTATTTAGTTGATAATGCATCAGACAGGAGTTTTTTCTGCATGGCTGTCAAATGACCAAGCCCATGAACAAGTTACCGCCTATGTATTGCAAAAAATCTGAACGTAGGTTATTGACACCCCAATTACTTGTTGGGTAGCGTTAGCCACTGATATCAGGTTAGAGATAAGAGCTTATCCGTTGAGATTTGGATTAATTTAAATAAAATGTTCTGGTGCAAGACTGTCACTTAGCACATCTGAACATCACTCAGATAAACTCCAGCTGGCCATCTCTCTAAGCCCTTGGAAATCATAAGCATCAGCTATATTGATATATTTGGGCCTGCACTCACTTTTGTTTGCTTGTGTGTTGTGCTTTGATGTGTGTGTGTGTGTGTGTGTATTGCATTCACCTGCAGCTGTGGAACTGTGCAGGGACTTCTAGTGTGAGCTGACTCCCAGGGACCTCACTGCAGCTGGAGGGAAAAATGTCTTTGGAAAGTATTACTAATAGGTTAGGTAAAAAGGGAGAAGCAAGGGAATGCCCGTATTAACAAGTAAGCATCAAAGAAAAGCGGCATTGTTCTTGTTTAGCACAAGAGAAGGACAGCAATTCAATCTACTGTTTGTTTAAGGAGAAGAATAGGGGATATATATCTGGGAATATAGGCAGGAGGTGCAATAGAGAAGAGTGCAATGGAAGCAGAGGACATCTGTGGAATGGGAGGTGGTATCAAAGACAGACAACTTACTGAGTGCTTGTGGTGTCATTTTACCATTATTTATTCCTAGGTAACTCACATCTTACTCAGGTATTCAGTTGAGAGTGTTATATGTAAGACAGTATGCTTTCAGGCTGCCTGTGAATTAGTGCAACAAAGTGCAGAGAAGCATTTCCAAAGGAATCAAAATAAAGCAGAATGCATCTTGTAATCTATACGCTAAAGGCAAAGAGAGCCACAAAGACAACATTGTGTCAGTGTTACCTGTTTCAGTAAAAGGTGAGGCGTTTGGAACTAATAAATATGCTGATGGAAAATGAAGTGAGTATACAGGAAAAATCTATCTTCCTAGATACACACAGAAGTGTGCTAGGGATTTCTAAAATCCATTAGAAAGAGGTATACCTACATCTGAAAGAGCAATGGCCTTTACCAGCTTTTAACCATTCTCATGAACACACATTTCATGGCATTTAGCAGTTACAGAACACATAATTGTGTTTGTCCAGTGTAAAATATGTTCCTAATCTGCATTCAACACATCTATATACATGTGTAGAAGCCATGGCCACTTGGCAGACATAGGGTGACAAAAAAATTGGAAGACTCTCACAGCTAGGAAAAGCTTAGAGATGCCTAGACAAAAACCCTTTCTTCCAAGGAAAATTTTAACGAATTGACTGAATGTCAGGGTACAATGTATTACAAAGCCTATAGAGTTGTTTCGTGACACGTAGCATGAGTTCCAGAAACAAAGTCCATACTCATTTGGGCAGAAAGTGGTCTGTTGATGTGCTGAAAATACAAAGGTTCAGTCTTATTGCTGTGGTGCAGATCAACTGTGTAGCACATTAAAAGCAGTTCCAACACTATTTGGAAGTGTTGAACTTCTTCCTCATGCACGGAAGACTGATGCATTCACACGCGTCTGGGATTTCTGGCTGTCTGCAGCTTGTATAGACATATCCCACCTACAACCCAGTGATCAAGGCACTTACCAGGAGAGAGACTGAGGGACAAGGCACACACAGGGATGTGAACCACAATGCCAAACTGAAAAATCAGTTATTTTCATAGTCCTGAACTACTCTGGAAGATCAAGAGAAAGGTTGTTAAATATTATTTGAATACTGAAGCAATTTATATTCCCCAGAAAGTCAACTTAAACATATGCAAGAGCCTGACTGAAAGTGATGAAAGCTGGAGCCAGGAACTGGCACCAGAAAATGTCTCTCATCTATGGTCACTGCAATAACAAGCTCTGTACAGGGTGGGTACCGAGTGAAAGAAGAGAAACATTTACTATTTATATTGCTTTTGTACACAGAGATCATTGTGTTAGGAGCTGTACAAACACAAAACTGGTGGTCCTTATCGGCTGAACACCATTTTATATATGTGTGTGTGCGTGGAAGTATATACTTATACATATGTGCTTCTGTAGGCATATGTGAAGGATAACATAGAACAGCTGAAGACCACAAACAAAAAAGGACCACAAGGCAGCGAGGTATCTACAGGAAGTGACATAAGCTGTTTAAGACAAATCACACCAGTTGTCTAGCAGCTGATGGGGTTTTTTGTTACGTAAATATAAAGGTCGTAGTTATGGTGATCTCATACATAGTGTACTGTAGTAATTCACATCTGAAAGAAAATTGTATGTTCCTTGCCCAGCAGAATTGTAAAATAACCTTGTCCGTGTTGTGAGAAGATGAGGTGACTTCTCTATATGGATCATATAAATAAAGTATGGCTGATATTAACATACGGGTTTGTCTGCTGTCCTGTATTTCTTCAAACATCCTTATTCTTCAATCCTGTGTAGCAAAATGTGAGCCACTTACCTGTCTATTGCATTGTATCTGTTGTCAAGGATCACTTTGCTTACCAAGATTTGAAAAGTAATGTATAAGAGAAGCTGTGTCACAGTTTTACTCTGTCACGTAATAGGGCAAAAGTGGTATGGGCCATCAAGGATGGGGAATTTTTCTGTGTGCTGTGTTGCACACTGCATTAATTCAACTAATTGAATTTTCAGTTTTCTTATGCTAACAGAGAAATATAAAAACACACTGCCTAGTGAATAGAAAGACTGCACATTTTAGCAACTCATTGACTTTTACAATTCATATTAAATTTATTTCAAATTTTAAAGTTAAAACCTTTTAAGAAATTAAAAATATTTAAGGCATTTTTTTTTTTTTTATAAAACCAGTTTCAACAATGTAAGCAAAGTTAACACAGTTCCTAGGTTTCAACTGGTATTTGTACTACAGCAAACAATTCAAGGTAAATGAATGACCTAGATAAATAAATCACTGCAAGTCATTAAAAAGGAAAGAACAAAAGACTGCAGGCTAAAAGGTAAAGGAAGGGTGAAAAAAATAAAATAAAGAAAAAATAATTTTAAAAAAGAAGGAATAAATGCCAACAAAATGTTGTGTTGTATTAGCTACGTTCTATTTTTTACACAGTGTTTTATCTTTTTATCTGGTTTATCAGTGCATGAGTCACTTTACTCAAACCTTTGTTTTCAAATGTCCTTAACTTTATCTTGCTTTTGTCCTGAAAGTGGAAAGCTACTATTTCACGTGACAAAGTTTCTGTATGTGTGATCGTCTATTACCTGGCTGTGGGCAATTTTTGTCCTTCTAATTTAAAAATATGATTTTCCTTCTACCCTTGCCATCCTGAGGCATTTATTTGGTCTAGCTGTATGGTTAAAGTTGTCATTCACCTCTGAATCAAAAGATCAGTGAGAAAACAAAGTACTTCCTGAATTGACTTTACAGGCTAGACAGAAAAGATGACAGTAAGGGAAGCATCAGTCAAAGATAACATTTGTGTCCATGGCTGTAAAAAAAAAATAAATTTAAAAATTATTATATAACTAGGAAAAAAAAGCAGGTCCTTCAGTAGAGTTGGCTGAATAATTCATTGTGAACAAATTATCCAGCAGATGCACTCCCCACACATTGCTTTTTGTTTGTTTGTTTGTTTGTGAACGGTTTGTGAACAGACCTTTCCTTCTGCTAAAGTATTCCTTATTCGGAAATGTTCACCAGAGTCTTTGTGCAAATCAAAAATGCTTCCAGAAAGGTATTTTGTAGCAATGTCAGCACTCTGGGGCAGGCATATGGTTCATCTAGCTCCGTGCTGTATCGGTGGTCATCATAAGAACTTCAAGAGTATAAGGAAATATTGTATACTTCTCACTGAGATTCTTCTCTTAGTCAACTCTCACAGATTGTGAATACCAATGATTTTCAAACTTCCATGAGGGAGATTGCATCAAGGTTTCTTAGCAGAAGTATTTGTATGTGCATTTTTCATGAATGTGCCAAGTTACATTTTGATTGTGGCTGTGATTTTTCCTGTTTAATTCCACCACAATAAACACACTCGTTTTCCTGTTAAATTTGCTACCTGGTCTATTTTTCTGTTCTAGATAGTCATACCATATTCATAACTTTCATTATGGTCACTCAGTCATGTAGTCATACAAAAACAGGATGAGAGGAGACCTCAAGGGATCATCTGGAATATAACTGAACCTGCAGGACACCTTGCAGCTCTTGATCTAACCTATTTTTAAAATCCTCCAGTGATGGAGACTCCACAGTCTTTCTAAGCAAGCTGCTCCTCTTCACCATTACAAAGTTGTTCTTGACATCTCATTTCAGTCTTTCTTACTGTTAAGGCCATTCTCATCTTTTGGCACCGGGCATAGTGGGTAGATTAATGCCTTTTTCTTTTCTGAAGATTTTACATACCTCAGCCTTCAACCTTTAAGTTTGCCTTAATTTAAGCAGCTTGAATCTTTTATTCTTTTTTTCAGTGGTCCCCTTTGTAGATCTCTTATCTTTCCTTCATTGTTCCCTGTTCTCCCTCTGGTGTGGTTCATGAGGTATGTTGACCAGAGCTAGACACAGTACTCCAGCTGAGGCCCCACAAAGTGGTGTAAAGCTGAAAGATTTGTTCATATTTTTTGCAAGCTATATTCTACTTACACATCTCAGTATGATGTTTGCCATCTTCAGAACAGCATATTTTTGATCATGTTCAGACTGTAGTCTAGTCTATCCCTTGGATTTCTTTCCAAAGCCTGCTATCTAGCCAGCTGTTCCCCATCCTGTGTTTGTGGAGTGGATTATTCTTGCCTGTTTGTAATACCTCACACTTGTCCCTATTGGATTCAGCCCTATTTTCCAAAATCATTCTCTAATTTACAGCCATCATGTTAAACTCCACACTTGTGAGACCCCACTTGGAGTACTGCATTCAGCTCTGAGGGTCCCAAAGTAAGAAGGACATGGACCTGTTGGAGCAAGTCCAGAGGAGGCCCACAAAGATGATCAGAGGGCTGGAGCACCTCTCCTATGGAGAAAGCCTGAGAGAGTTGGGGTTGTTTGGTCTGGAGAACAGAAGGCTCCAGAGAGACCTTATAGAAGCCTTCCAGTACCTAAAGGGGGCCCACAGGAAAGCTGGAGAGGGGCTTTTTACAAAGTCATGTAGCAATAGCACAAGTGGTAATGGCTTTAAAATGAAAAAGGGTAGATTTAGGTTAGATATTAGCAGGAAATTCTTCACTATGAGGGTGGTGAGACACCGGAACAGGTTGCCCAGAGAAGCTGTGGATGCCCCATCCCTGGAAGTGCTGCAGGTCAGGCTGGATGGGGCTTTGAGCAACCTGGTCTAGTGGAACGTGTCCCTGCCCGTGGCAGGGCGGTTGGAACTAGTTGATCTTTAAAATCTTCCCATGATTCTACGAGTCTATGATTTTAAATTCTAGGTCTGCTCCTATATATTTCAGATGACACTCTCAGTTTTACTTCACATGCAGGTTTAATAATCTGTTGTGGCTTTTTTGTTTGATTGTTGTGGTTAGGGATTCTTCTTCTTCTTTTCTTCTTCTTCTTCTTCTTCTTATTATTATTATTTTAGATCTCTATTCTGTTAGACATATCATTAAAAACATATATGAAAAGAGTTCATAATCTGGACAGACCCTTTATAGATATTTGTAAATCTTTTGCTAGTGCCTCTTTTCCAAGCAAAGAAGTCATGGCATATTTAGTATCCTCCTCTTAAGTACCTCCTCAAGCTGAAGCATTCAAAAAAAAAAATTAATTTAGTTTCTTCTCATATGGAAATAATGATCTTTGTTCAACTTCTGTGATACATTTTCAGCTCTACAAATTCCCTATTTTGGGGGATAGGTTGTAAAGAACACTGTAGTTATGCTTGTGTAATGAATTTAGATACTATGTAATCCAGCTTCCTCTTACATTCTTAATCTTTTTTTTCCTAAAAAATCCTAACATACATTAATATTTGGGTATCATGCAGTGCAATACCGATGTTCCTAGAGAACTACCACAATGACTCTTGGTCGATAATAATTCATTTAGATCTCCATTTACTCAGCTAAGTCACTGGATGCTGTTTATGGTGCTGTCTGCTGTTGTCCTTGAATCTCACTGATTAGTCCAAGTCCAAGCTACAGCAAGAGACAGCTGCACGGCTCAGATAGCTTTCTCTGAGACTATACTGTAAAAATTGTGCTTCTAGTGCTGAAAATCTCAAATAAAACCTGTCTTCTCTTCCTCTCCTTTTCTCATATACTTAGTCATAGTTTATTACAATGAAATGACTACTTTTTAAAAGGAAAAGAATAAAAAATACTATTATGTAACAACAAAGAAAAGGTAATGATCAAGTTAGTTTTCCTGATATGAGAAAAGATCCTCTCTGTAGTTCTAAAAGCAAGTAACCACCTTCAAGTTCAGTCACTTAGTTCAATCAGACTAAATGTGCATTTAGAATTAGAATTATTTATTTATTTATTTTCCTTCTGACAAGTTCCTTTGACAAATATATACTGTATACATAACATAGTATATACCAGCAATCAGTGTACTTTAAAATCTAACATTATCTAGTTATGGAGTAAAATTTAAAAGAATTACAGGAATAGCAAAGGGAAAACTCCACTGCTGTTCAAGAGTTGAGGACCAGGTACCACATTCTGGATAAACTGGGACATAAAACCGAACTCCCAAAATTAGCAAAAGTATTATGTTTTTGAGTATTTAGTTAAGGTTAGCATTATCATTGCAGTGTTTATGGTAGGCAATTAATGTTCATTACAAAAAGTACAAAAATTTGTTGAATTCTGTGAAGAGTATTACCTCTGTTATTACATGAACTTTTCTAAAGAAACTGTATACCTACAAATGTTCACATCTTCTGTCTTTTTCTTTAATAATCTTCATAGTAAATTGCTGTATTTTCAGAATAACTGAAGATATAATTGGTTCTTTTCTTAAATCAGTGGTGGGCTTAAATTACTGGTATGGATTTACAATGATTGTTAAAAAAAGTTGAACTATTTTTGCATCTTTCAGCTGGTGCCTTCTGTTTTCCCATGTCAACCTTTTATGAAGTGTGTCTGAGGAAATCAGTGAGTTTACTTTCATTCAGAGAAGGTTAATGCCAAAGTGCTAATTCTCTATGTTGCTTTCCTTCTGATTTTCAAAATCCCTTCCTCTAAGTATTTGCTCCCCTGGGAAATACCTTTTGATACGATATCCCAAAGAAATAAACGTCACTACTGTGACTTTTCAAGTGCTTATATTGGAAAGTTCTTCACTTTAAAAAAATAAAGGAGTTGCTGTGCTACCATTCATGTTACCTGGCAGCTCTAAAACATATCATCCCCTATATTTGGATTTTTTTGGCCATGACCAACACAATGATTGGCAGAACAAGATGAAAGGATCATTTATCTTGATGTACTGCCTCTACTGTCATCAGGCCCTTCACACTAGTATCTTTTATATTTGCCAACACAGATATTGTATTTCATCTAACTAATTCACTTACAGTAGCTTCCATGAATGCATAAGAGAAAATTAGTATATTCTGCATTGAATGTCAGCTTTTCAGGCAGCCTGTAAGTGTGAGGCTTATCTGATTAAACATAGATTTTTTACCAAGGGGCTATCTACATCTAAATTAATAACCTTAGCCTTTCTTTATACTTAGTGGGCAGTAGTTTTTGTGACCTGGTATAAGGAGCCTGAAGTTGGAATTATGAATATCTCTGGGTAAATCACTTTTTAGAGCTCAGTAAGCCCAGTAAAGCTTTCAAGGAAAAGAGGATGACCGTCATAACATGGCATTGTCTGATGTGTACTGAAAAGCAGTATACTTTAGGGGTAGCTTTAAGCATAACTGTACCTGAAGATGAAGAAGTCTTTGTATGAAATTCACAGTGTTAAAACCAAGCTCATGTCTGAGTAAATTCCATCAACACACCTGTATTGATTTACACACAAAAAGAGTTTATTAAGTGCAAGATGTTACATAAGGGTTCAGTCATGTTTATTACTTTTAGGTAGCTTAGTTTTATTTTATAAAACAAATGTAATGATTGCACTCTGCTTTGTCTGTGCACACCTTATTTGTAATGATTTCTGAATCATGTGACTGTATATTTCATTAAATTCAATGAGTGTGTTTGTTCATCTCTATTAATCTACCTGAGTCCCCAAACAATAAATGATTTTAATTTAAATATGACTTTATAAAATCATAATTGTAAATGTTTTTAAAAGAAAGTCTCAGTGTAGAAGACTACATAAAAGATTATTGATCATTAGAGAAGAAGTCTTATATTCACATTATATGATTTTTCAGTGCTGGTCTTTCCTTTCTTACACATGCTGTTGTGCACCAGCTTCCTATTTCATTGGCAGTGACATTGGTTTTAAATGCCCTCTGTTTCAGAACCACCTTGCAGTAACATTTTAAAGCATTCATTTCAAGACTTATTGATCATGACTATACCAGGTAACACAGCTCTGCTAAACAGTTTGGAAGATATGGAAGAATTTCTCCTTATAAGTACAACTTCTAAGAGGTCATGGTTTGCCTTTTCAGAATGCAAACAATAATTTAGTTGTCTTTTCACAACACAAGCAAACAAACAAATCAGAAGATGGGAGCTGTAGAGATCTTTGCATTCCTGTGACTGGTGATCATGCATAATCTGTGATCCTGTTATCTTCCATTTGGTTTGCATCTGGCCCTGCCACTGCCTCGCTGAGCTCCATGGGGCTGATTGCCAAGTGAGCTGTTACTGAGAAGCTGGTAAAAACAAGCTAATTCTGAGACTGTTCCTCCCTGACATGCTATACCTACAATAGGAGAATTCAAAATAATATTCAGTGTGGGTTTATACTGAAATAAAACAGGTCTATTAATCTGAAGTGGAAGTGAGTAGCATGAAGGCAGAATCTGAACACTTAGGATTTTGGAAACATGACCAAATACACTGTCACTATCATTAGCAGTAGAAGCTCCAGAACCATTGAGTGTTACATCAGTACTAAATTATTTTTAGAGATCTCAATATGTCTCATTTACTAATAGACCTGATTTATTCTAAGAACTTCGGAATGATTTAGCATTACCTTATTGGTCATTGGCAGCAAACACTGTTTTATTAAGCATTGAAGGACTACTTTGAAAATACTTCTCAGTATATTGTACATAAGAATCAAAATAATTTATAAAAACTTCAAATGTTATTTTAAAATATAGGCATGCCATATCTAAGAAATCTTGTTCAGGTGAATTTCAGAATTTGACTTTGGAGACCAAATCAAGGATACTCTGGTTTAAATTTGTTTTTCATTGCTTCTTTGCTTTTCAACATCAAACAGATATGTCAAAACATTTCACTGTGATTTTAAGGAAGAATCAGATCAAAAAGATGCTGCCATAACACAATTCCCTCCATCTCTTTAGCAAATGTATTTATGAGAGGAGGTAACCGGGTTTGGATCATCAAATTCCCTCATCAACACTGAGTATTCACTGATGTAAAGTGAAGCAAACACTGGATACTGATGTGATCTATCACTCACCAGCATAGTATCTATGTAGTAAAATCATAGCTTTCTATGTGCTATTTGTCTGTCATCTCATGGCAATAAATGAAAAGAAATAAAATTCTAAAGGTATAGGTTTCTAAGGTGGGTATTTCAGTGAACAAACAAAAACACTGGAAAAAAATTTTCTTTCTAACATGGAAGTGACAGAAAGGGTGAAGTTGTGAAGGCATCAACTTCATTGTGAGGACACCAAGTCTGAATGAGACCACCCCTGAAGGAAACAATTATATATGAAAACTTTTCTTGAAATGTTTATTTAAAAAAAATAATCAATATGCTTACCCATGATAAGAAACTTACCTGCAGATTCACAGCTTATAATACACTGATTGTAACAGGTAACTTTTTTAAAATTAATAATTTAGTACAGGAAATAATATAGTACTAAATTAAACCCATCTTGGTCTACCTTAAAATTTAACAAACTTGCTTCATAAAAGTAAGGATTCTATGGGATGCTCTTTCAAACTACAAATAATGTATACTGGCACACCATGTAATCTCAATGGTAACATGTTTGTTTACTATTCCCTTTTAGTAGAAAATCCCCAAATGCAAACAAATTTCTGACACTATCCAGTTCATGTAAATGCAAAATCTTGCTAAAGTGTCATCTTCCAAAATGCTCTAGTATTTAATCCACTCTGCCAGTTTAGTCATTTTTATGGAAATGCATCATAGCTGGTTTTCACAGTATCACTAAACTATATTTTACTTTGAATCTTAAATATCATTGAGTAAATATATTAAAAGGAATGACTTGTACTTGATAATTGAGCAATCAAAAATAGAATAAATGGTGTGTCCAGCTAGGCATATTATTTCTTTGTTTTCTAATCCTTTTGTTGTGCTTCATTTTGTAAGTCCTCCGTACAGCTGAATAGAAAATGTTATCAATAAAGGCAAGCCATTAATCCACCCATGACAAAAATTAAGATATATTTGTCCTTTAAGGCTGACTGCCTCTGTTCTGTTCAGCTATGGAGGTCAATAACCTGTAAGTGTTTAATGAATATTGCTATAATGTTACTTTCATTATTGAATTAGAGATGGCTTTGAAGAAGACATAATGGTTTGATCTGTTTTGGTTTATATTTATTAAACTTTAGAAAATGTATGAGTTATATTTCTTCAGTTAATATTTTGAAAGAACACGAATATTTACATAAGAAAAACATTCAAAATTAATAATAAATAATAATTTTTCTGTCTGTTAACAAAGACATTTTTACTTTTGTGAATCCTAGCAAATCTGAAATAGATTTATTACTGTAGACTTTCACAGTCCTGGGATTAAATTATTACTGTGTAATTTTATATAAATATTTTATAGATTCATTATTTAATGTTAGTTAGCCTTCATTATCAGCAGATTAAGAAAATGGAAGGGACAATTAAAATCACAAAGATGTCACTGGTAACAGAATAAGAAAAGTTCAGATTTAAGGTTCATTCAGAAAACAAACTTAAACCCAGATGTAGAAGATCTGCTACCGAAAGCACTTAATGAAAGCTCAGAAAGGCATAAAGCAAGCTGCATCCAGTTCTAGTAAATGTGCAGTGAACATGTCTGAGAAGGGGTTTACCTCTAGCCATAACACTTTTACAGGGGTCTAAAGAAGCTACCCACATTAACACTTGCCTAAATATACCAGGCAACAAAGGGAAGAATTTTTCTGGCTTTCAGAACGACACTCAGATTGTACTGAGAGACCAGACATTGGTCTCCAAAACTGTCCTAGATATTTGCACTGCTACATATTTTGCAAGTCCCAGCAAAGAAGGAAAAGGAGTTACCCTTTCTTCTGATTCCAGAAGTATATGGATTTTGTAAGAACATATGTAGTTGTATTGATAGCAGTTTCTTACAGGAAATCTGACTACATGAAGGTTTTCTACAGAAAATCTGACATATTCCAGTTTTCCTAGCAAAACAGACCTGAACCCAAATTTCTTAGAAATATCAGTTGTACAACTCAGCTCTATCAAAAGGCTTCTTTCTCACGTGCTGAAAGTGAATATTTCTTAAACCAGCCATAAGACAATTACTTAATTGCACAATGAGGACATATAGAAATTGAAATTATATTTTAAAACCTCCTGTACTGTCATTAGTTCCTGTGCAAGACTGCTTAGAGCAGGCAGTATCACAGTACAGGGCACTGAACTGACACACATAGCAGAATATTTTTTATGGATTATATGTATTTTTAAAGTAAGTATGTATGGTCCTCACTTCTTTTGTGTTTTGCAGTTCTGCATCGTTTTATCTTTTTCCTTTTTTTCTCCAGTAATATATCAGATACAGGTTAACGTAACTCATGAAACCACACAGAGATATCTGTGTTGAAGCTATTACTGTCTTAGGCAGTTCAGCAGTAATTCCTGTTATTTTGCTTGTATGACAATTTCATGGCTATGTTTGTATTTAATAGGGTTTTTTCCTTGAGTTAAACATGTGAAAATGTTATTCTCCAACGTGAGTCAAACTATCCTGAGTAGAATATGCCTTGTAAATAACAGACATACATGTTTCAACTAATGTTAGGTTAGTAATACAAACAAGTACATAAATCACAGAGTGGAGAAAGAAAAAAAAAAAAAAGAAACAACTGCCAACACCAGGGAACAATAAAACAAAAAATATTCTTGTAGTATTCAAAAAGTTATAATATATACTACTATGTCATACCTGCCCTCCAAATGCTATTAGAAACACTTTCAAAGAAAAAGAAACAGAAAAGACAAAAGGAGTGTAAGGTCTCAGATATTGTCACCAATACTTCAACATTTTCATAACTGTTCTCCTGTTGACCATTAGATGTGTGTAATTTGAATTAGAAAAAACTATAGATGCATATGTATTTCAAAAATGTTGCCAATCTGCTAACAAAATTAATGTGAGGTTCAAATTTGTGTGCATGTGTGCGAAAGGACAATAATTGCAAGCCAGTTTCTCAGCACTGTGACAGGTCACCAATCTACTCCTTGTGCAAAGCTGTCTTTTAGAAATTGCTGGTTTATTTAGTAGAATGTTTTCTAGCTGTTATGGTTGCAAAGAAAATATTTTTGATGTGAAAAGGGTATTAAATGGAGCAGTGTCCTATTTCCAGACATAACACCAAGTGAGATCCATTCATCAAAGAAGGCTATTAACCTTTATACCTAGAGCTTCACTTGTCAATATCCTTAACTTTCATTCCAATGATCATTTTATCAGAAAAATCTGATTCTTTTAGTCCCTTATTCCAGGCTGCCAATCACATCTGCTGAAACATCTAGCTTTCTTGATGGCCTTCTTAATGCTATAAGTTTTAAACATCATGATCTTAAACATATGAAACTGTGGAAGAGTATAATTTAAATTGAACAGAATAATAAGATAAACAACACTGCTTCTGCTTGTATTTTTTTACTGATACTGATATTACTATTCACATTGCTATGAAGCACTTTCATATACGATTAGTCAAAATCTTCTATTCTTCAGTTAATGGATTCTGCCAAAGAATTTCTAGTCTGTCATTTTATAATGCCATAAAACTCAAAATCTTCCACCCACATATAAGTCCAGATCCCTACAGCTTACAAATAGAAATATGGTTTATATCTAAACATTCAACCAAGTTCTACTATGTGAAAATAGCGTTATTCTTTCTTAATGTGTCTAGTCGCATATTTTACTGTCATATTTCTTCAGTGCCTGGGCTTGTTTTCTCTTTAGATATAAGTTTCTCAGTAATTCCAATCTTCTTTCTGACATACTTTATTCAGTCCGATGACTCCTTAACCTTTCTCAATTCATGGGATTGAATTCTACTTGCCCTAACTTAAGAAAAGGGATTTAGCTCCAGACTCAGACATCTAAATTTAGGTGTCTGTGGATAGTCTGGTTTCCTGTGTCAGTCCCTGGAAAGCTGGATCTCAATTTGATTGATCACACATATATTTCTAAAGCCATTTAAAATACCCTGTTGTATCCACAATACTTATATAGTAGATATGATTCAAGACCTAGGTATATAATACAATGATAGGAAAACTGATGCTCTTTGTAGTTGATGCTCTTCTGCTGTATGCCAGGAACGATATGCAAGAGCATCTCAAACAGCACTCATGTTTAGGTGACTGAAATGGGTACCTGTCTCAGGACTTAAACATTGGAATCAGAAAGCAATTCAACTGAATGAAATTAAATATCTAGCATAGGAGAAGACAAAAACTCTTTAGGTCCTGCTGACTGTATTGACCAGCTCTCCACTGGCTACAGTGGATGATTAAGACACACAGGGCATATATGCTACACTGTGCATAGACATCAGCAAGCTCAGTCTCATCTATGGTGTCTTTCTTTTTTCTTCTGCAGACTCTTTTTGCAATGCCATTCCCTTTATAGTTATTTTTTACATAACCTTTTCCTCCCACAACAAATAATCTTGTAGATCTATCTTTTCTCACACTCATTTATCATAAACCTAAATATTGATTTTCTTTTTTCTCCGTCTATCTTTCTTCCCTCCTACTTTTCTGTTGTTCATATCCTTCCCACACAAATTGCCATAGGTATGATCCATTTGCTCTAAGTTAAATGTTTCCAATGTAGATACCACCTTTAGGGATCCAGCTTTGCTTCCCTTTGTAGTCATTGTAGGAAGGCAGGAGCTTTTAAAAAGTGGTTCATTGAACTTTCTTTAGGTAGTAAGTCTGAGATTATAATAATTATGCTTCCAAATGCCTAGTTTTTTCCACTGAATACACTTTAGGAAAATTATTTGCGAATACAACCTAAGGGACAGGCTGAATAAGTTCTGGGAAGTTAGGGATTTTCCTTGTTCTATCAATATTATTTACTGCTCAAATCACAGATGAACATTCTATTTCTAATTTACTGCCATTTATCTAGTAACACATCCACCAGTATTTTATGCATACAACCACAATGGTTGACTTACTAACCTCTTGTGTGTTTTAAGACATTAAAAAAAAAAAAGCAGCAGCAGCACTTGTGTGTTGTCTGTATGTATTTTGCTGTTTGTTTTGGCATGCTGAAGAACAGAGGAGCCCAGGGAAAGCTCACTCATCCTTTGCAAACTTGCCACTTTGCTGCCAATATTTGATCTCCAATCTTACATCTTGTTTATTTTGTTTGTAGTGAATTATCATTATGGCATTCTGCCTTTTGAACAGACTTCATTGATATAAAAATGTGCTCTGATCTGGCCAAGTGAAAAATATGTAATGTCTTCTAACAGTGATTCCAGTGAGAGTTCTTTCAGGACCCTTTTTAAAAATAATGAGATGGTCATAACTCCATACCAATGAATATTCAATAGTGTAGGCATTGTCAGTCCAAAATAGCTTGCAAGTTAATAGGAATGAAAACCAGTTCTTGATCAGCTTTTGATTGTGATTTTTGAAGTGATCCAAGCAACTCATGTACAAGACCAGACTTGTAATTTGCTTACTGGACTACAAGTTGGCATACATCTCTTGTGGCAAATCCCAGCTAATGCATTGAATGGTTTAAACAAGTAGAAAACATAGAAATCCATACAAATTGTGTGTAGACATTACAAAAATACATTAAAACCAATGAAATTGTTCAACACAATTAGTAAGGTAAAATTCCTCTTTATCCCTATGTAATGTATAGCTGAGAATTCAACAGGCAGTTTGGAAAAAAAAAATGCCCCAAATTCCTTTTAGTTTGTTTGAATATACATTGCAATTTGTAGTGATGCATTACTCTATTTCCACAATATACAGTAAGCGTATGTCATGGAATATATTAATTTAGATTTTAATTCAATGTAATAATTCCATATTCTTTCAGCTTCTATTACTTTAGTGAGACTTTTCAAGAGGTTTGAGTTTGACCCCAATTGTCCACAATTCAGGCTGATTGCCACATGCTCTGGTTGAAGTGCAACCAGTGAACTCTAGTGATACATAATCTGGAAGCATCCCTCAGATTAAGGGAAGGAAATGTAATTTCTTTCTTTCCCTCTTACTTACCTCATGCTCCAGACGTTCTTGTCTCATCTCCTTGGTGATGCACAATAGAGCAGGGAGGTTATGGCAGGTGTTGTCAAGACCATTGTTCCAATTCCAAAAGGGGAGGGTGATACTGTCCATATCATACCTAAGAATAGAGATGAAGGTGATGATTCAGTCTGATCCTAAATACTTTGGAGAGAACATGCGTCTAATTGTCACAGCCTGGTTATATTCAGCTGTAATGTTATAGAGCAAAATGCAAAATAAAAAAAAAAAAAGGCAAAAAGCCATTCTCAAGGAAAAAGAAGCACACTTATTTAGAATTACCTTTACATGCACCTCTATGCAATTTGTTATTAAACAGCACTGATTTACAGATAAATTATGTATTTATAAGGACAGCAGGAAGGTCTGATTCTAGTAGCTTAATAGAAAATAAACTGCATTAATTTAAATTCATGCTCTAGGGTTTAGAGCAATATCTGTCTGTCAGCAATTACTCAAATACTTCTATGGGTAGCAAATAATTTCGTATTTACTACCTGTGAGATTGGGGGGTGGTGGTGTATGTGTATTTTTCTGAACCATCTGGCACTAACTAACCTCCATGGGATGACCAGTTAAGCCAGGCAATAGAGTGGCTGAGCTGGGTATATGAACCCCTGGGGGCCAATACTGTGTAACAACTTAATTAATGACCTGGATGATGGGCCAGAGTGCACACTCAGCAAGTTTGCAGATTATACAAAACTAGGAGGAGTGGTTCATACACCAAATGACTGTGCTGCCATTCAATGGGACCTCAAAAGGATGGAGAAATGGGCTAACAGGAGCCCCATGAAGTTCAACAAAGGGAAATGACCAGTCTTGCATCTGGGGAGGAATAACCCCAGGCACCAGTACATGTTGGGGGCTGACTGACTGGAAAGGAGCTCTGCAGAAGAAAACCCAGCCGTATGCCTTTGTGGCAAAGGCAGCCATCTGCCTTCTGGGCTGCTTTTAGGAAGAGCATCACCCGAAAGGGAAGTGATCCTTTCTGCTGAAGTCTGGTGTGACACGTCTGGAGTGCTGGATCTAGGTCTGGGCTTTGTACTACAGGGGAGACATGAATATACTGCAGCCAGTCCAGCAAAGTGCTATGAAGATGATTTAGGGACTGGAGAATCTCTCCCTGAGAGACCTGGAACTGCCTGGAGAAGAGAAGGGTCAGAAGGATCTTATACATGTGTATAAATACCTGATGGAAGAGTAAAGGCAATGGAGCCAGGCTCCTCTCAGTGGTGCTCAGTGGACAAGGGGCAATGGGCACAAACTGAAGTTCAGGAAATTCCACCTAAACGTAAGGAAAAGCTTTTTTACTTTAAGGATGGTGAAAGACTAGAACAGATTCTTCAGCAAAGTTGTGGAGTTTTCATCCTAGGAGGTATTCAAAACCCGAATGAACATAGCCCTGGGTAACCTGCTGTAACTGTCTCTGCTTGTGCAGAGCTTGGACTAGATATCTCCAGAGGTGCCTTCCAACCTCACCTGTTCTTTGATTCTGTGATGATACTGATAGTGGGTTTCAATGGCAAAACTCTTATAACTCACTATTATTGTCCTGTCTACAATAAAAAGAAGAAAATATAGAAAGAAACATGCAATGTATTTTTTAATCTGAAATATAAGGGTTTACTTCTGAAATTTTGATGTGAAAACCTCCAGTTAGTGCAAAGGGAATCTTGTATGGGAGTTTTCTTAAATGATGACTGTAACAAAAAATCATTGTAACAGGACTGGTTGGGATGGAATTAGTTTTCTTCGCAGGAGCCTGGATGGTGCTGTGCTTTATTTCTGTGATAAAAACAATGGTGAAATCACTTCAGTGTTTAGCTACTGCTGAACAGTGCTTGCACAGTGTTAAGGCCTTCTCCATTCTCACCATGTCCTCACCTAGGGTGCAGACTCAGGGTGGGTAGGTGGGCAGGAGGTTGGGATGGGATAGTACCAGAAAAGCTCGTCCAAAATGACCAGAGATACTTTGTACCGTGCAATGTCATGCTCAGCAATAAAATGGTGATGGTACTGCTGGCAGGAATTTTTTCTAAAGTAGCCACTGTTTGGAGACTGGCTGGGCACCACTTAGCTGGTGGGTGGGGGTGAATGACTGATTGCCTTTGCAACTCTTGGATTGTTGTTTTTTTTTCTGTATTCCTCCCCACCCCCACCTTCACTTATTGAGCTGTCTTTATCTCAACCCACAACTTTTTACTCATTTTGCCTTCCAATTCCCTTCACCATCCTGCTGCGGGAAAGTGAGGGAGCAACTGGGTGGGGGTTTACCTGCCCGCTGGGTCAGCCTATCACATTTAGATCATTTAGATCAAATGCAGATATGAACTCAGATAGTAATAAAAAGAGAAATTTGAAATTTTGCTATGTTAAGCAAACACAGAAATCCCGTAGAGGTTTCATGATACATGGAGCTGCTTTTTGTAGCTGCTAGAGTTAGTGTAGTGATATAAAAAACTCTTATCATCCAGATTAATTAGATATCATTCACAAAATTACAGCAGCTCCAGATTTGTGCTGTTTGAATATCTTATGATAGTATTCCCTTTAATTGACCGCACACAACCTAAAAGTGGCAGTTTTGCAAAATTTCTTTTCATTTCCCTTTACATTTGCGTCTGAAAGAGCACACATCCATGAACAAAAGGGCAGTGAATATGGCTTGAGGGAAACTGCAGAACACAATCTTACTTCTGCTATCGTCCAAATTTCACTGGTACTGCCTAACACTCAAGGGGGGAACAAATTCATTAAATAGGCATGGAATATACATATTACTTGGCATGAGCAGCCTTTCTGTTAGGTAGGACTGCTTTTTGTTTCTTTTGGTCCTCTCATGCCTTTGCACCTCTCTAAATCACCTATTTGCTGAATGGATGTGCAGCTCCACTATGTGCTCATTTGTTTGTCTTCACCTGGTGCCTGAGGCCAAAGTACTGAGTTGCATTTTTCAATTACAGACAATTGCAAGAGAGAAGCACAGCATCTTCATGGGTCCATCAGTTCAGGACAAAGCTGGTTTTGCAAAACGGTTTTCGGATCAAGTAACTTTGAACAGAAGAATGTTCTGTCTGAACTTTGTAGATACGCTGTTTTAAAAGTCACAATAAGTATTGGAGTACAAGAATATTCATTAATGCAAAATACATTGCTGTTGTATATATGTCAGATACCAGTGCAGCAGATCCTGTATTATTGAAAGATTGGACCTGATGCCAGCTTTCTAGGCACTGCTAGAAATGAAGACAGAGGTCTTATTTTCAGAAATGACAGAACTATTCTAACCACATGCAGCTGGAACAGGACTGATTTCCCAGAGGCTACTTTAGCATCCAGTAGTTGAAATTCGAGGCATACTTTTGAAAATTTGGGATAGACGACACTAACCCCATTTGTCCTTCTTTTTGTATTTGGGACTGTCACTAAGTAACATGTATCTAAACTGGTGGGCAGGTGTTTTAAGACTGCTTTTTAATTGATAATGGCACTGTTCCCTAACCCAGTAAAAAGTATGTGTGCATCAGCTCCTGGACACTACCCTGAATGTGCTGAGTATTACCCACCCTGAACACTAGTGTGTGTTCAGCTCAGGATTTAACAAACATTAGGTACTTTGCTTAGAATGAGCATTCAGAGATTAATTTTCCCATTAAAATTAATTTATTATAAACACTTCTTAGCATTTGGGTAAATTCATTACTTTTTCTAAATTTTCTGCCTAACTGACTAGACTACATAAGACAATTTAAGAAAAGCTATTGCACAAGAGGGAAAATTCACCCATAGGATTTCAATTCTTTTTAGTCACCTGTATGTTCACAAGACATTTTTAAATACATATGCAACTCTTACTAGTAAACTCAAAAAATTCAGGACCAAAGGGGTTTTTATTTAGCACATGGTTAAGTTTTTTATTTCACCCTGATAGTCACTCCTGCTGTGCTTCCCTCAGTGGTAATGCTGAAATAGTTCTGAACTAGTAAAATAAACCTTTAAAAAGTTTCAAGCAGATTTTCTTGATTTAAAAATGATGATTTATGATTATGCGAACTAGGTTTAATATGCATTAGGAATTCAAATGCTGTTGCAATAATTTTTTAGTAAAAGCTGCTTTTTAGAACTACCTTTGCACATTCTCTCCACAAGCAATAATTCTTCATCTATAGAGTAATTTATTTCTTCTGGTTTTAATATGTTACAGATGAATGGTTGTATGTCTTTCCTGTTAGAGCATTACAAGACAGGCCACTTTTGCATTAGGCTGGTACTACAACAGATACCTGTGGTGCTCTTCATGGTTCATGTGGTACTAATTTAAATGGGAAGTTGCACATATTTCATTGAAACACTTGGTAAAGCCAGCTTTCACAGAAGGGTGCAAATGATGGACTGTTCTCTGTGTGCAGCTGAACTGCTCTAAATGTGTCAGTGAGGGTTATGGATCATTTCATTCACCCATCAGCTCTGGTCCGCTGTGTGTACAAATCACAGTATAGTGTCATCCAACAGAACATTCCTGACAATACTAGAACATTTATAGTACTGCCATCTTTAATAGGAGTTCTGCAACCCTGTTTAAATAGTATTACTTCTTTAACTCTTTAAAGTCTGAATTTGAAGTCATTTTTGGTTTCCTTTTCTGTTAGCTGCAGTGCCCCTGGTTTGGATTCCTTGCTCATTTTTCTCGGCTTCATAGCTACTGAGAAAAGAAATAAGAGAAGCTCAAGGTTAAAGATAAGTTGCAGCTAGGACCTACATTCAAGAAACTTTCAATCTCCATAAATGTTATGTTATTTTCTGTTTTTTCTTTAGCAGTGATCTTTGGATAATTCAATACCCCCTGAGCATACAGCCCCTTTAAATATCAAACAGTCCACCTTCATTCTCTGTCAAGAATTGATTGAATTGAAGATAAATGTTGCATGATTAGTGAACCCTTTGTCTTTCCATAGTCAGGATGAAAAACATTTTTGGCAGTTGCAATATTGTATTTTCCCGTTACCTAGGCTTTACAGCTAAGAAAAGAAAGAAACTTGCTGAAAATTAAAGGAAACTTTGTCAGTGGCTTCTTCTCATGCGTGGGAAAAATTGCAGCAAGAAACCTACTATAATTATTGTAAAAGCAAAGGCATGTGTTTGTATTTAGGGAGTGGTCATCTGTTTTAGTCCTTACTTTTTATCTTACTTCTCTTGTGTTAAAACTGATCCCTCTTATTCATGCATAACAGACTGACAGAACTTGCACACAGAAATGGTACTAATCAAACATACATGTATATACATTCAGGCTTCCCTTTCTTCTTCAGTTGACATTCAAAATCAAGGTTGCCAGTATTCATTTTCTCCTGAAGAATGGTGACTTATCCAGGTGCAAAGGAGATGTTCACACTAGTGAAATTAAAGTAGCTTGCTCAAAGTATTGAAGTTATAAGCTCCCATTAAACCAGAACCTACAGCCACTGGAGATTGACAGGCTCCTAACTCAGACTTTCAGGTTTCTTCGTGAGCTATAGGAAGACTCATCTATGCTAGGCACCAAAACTAGGTGTTTAAACTTACACAATGTGAATATCTCCTAGTTGGTCAATTACTGGTTTAGAAACCTGTATTTAAGAAATAGGATTTGAGATGTTTTAACACAAATCTTGACAGCTGGTAACTTCCCAGAGTTTACTATGCCATAGTGCTTCAGAGAGTGGGTAATTCTGGAACAATGTTACTTCACATACCTCTTTTCTCAGTTTATACTGGTCACTGTCATTCTGCATATCTCTTAGATACATAGGGATTGCTCTGAAAGCAGCACTGTTAAAACTGGGCAGAAACCAGCAATATTTTTTGAATTTAATAACTTGGGATTTTTCATGAATTGGATTAAGTCTGCAAATCTATCCTGGCTGAAGTTAATAAAACCAGAAAAATTTCTAATATCACTAACCATTTTCATCACTTGAAAGCAAAGATCCTGGATCATCACTGGTAACCACTGCACATGTAAGGATACTATATCGTTGAATATGGATCACTTATTCCCTTCTAGCTGTGGTAGAGTACTCACCTATGGACAACAATAACAACTGTCAACATCTGCATTATCTTCATTGTTTCAAACAACACCCCATGCTCATAATGCATACACACACTATCAATGCACCCACAAATAGGACTATGAAGTCTCATGGATCTTTTTTAATGATTATCTACAATGTATCATTGCTAAACTTTCACTCAGCCCTTTCACAGAAACTGAATCCTTTCACTGTTTTCAGGTAGCAGACTAAAAGCAGCTGGTGGGGGGGCACTCTCCACAAGTACATAGTGACATCTTTCTTGTTTCTCTCTTGCATGATGTGATGGCAGCTCTGGAGGTTAATGAAATAGGAAGAGGTGGGCCAAACAAATTTAATTCCTTGTTTGGTTGTGGGATTACATTGCTACTGATGATCATGCAGGTTTCAGAATATCTTCAAATGTAATTTTTCCTTTGGTAAGACCTACTTAGTCTATCCTCATATTTATGTCAAGGTAAAGGCCAAGTTCTGCAAGGTTCAAGCAAGATTCCTGCCATAATTGTTAAATTAGATATAATTAGTATGCATTTTATTTGACTTGGTAGTATGGTATAATTACTCCTCGCATGCTCTTAATCCAGCAATAGTTTTTGCTTCTAAGCTTTTGGTTTTTCTGTACATTTAAACACTCATTTGCTAAATATATTAAAAAAATTCACATTGTAAAAAAAGTTCACTGTGAAGATAGTATTGAATTTAGTTTTCTTCTTATGCATATAATAAAAAGTTTTCTCTTCTCCCATTGACTTCAGTGAGAGCAATGTGAATTATTATTTTTGCCTCTGTAAATTAATGAAACTCCATCAGTGGTATCAGTAAGCTTGTCAAACATAAAATAACTAAAGAATTTGATCATGTTTATGTCTTGTGGCCCTGTGAGATTATTACTGGGTTTGTTTTTTTTTAATCTTTGTTGGCAACATCTCTCTTCTCAGAGCTACAGGGCAAGGGTCCACTCTTGGCTTTTGCAGATATGCATGCTGTGTTATGGAGACACTCCAGCTTCTCTGTAAATAAACGCTAACAATACCATTCATCCCCACTGTAAATGACAAGAAAAGCCATTATACTTTCCAGTTTCTGAAATTAAAGTTGACAGACAATGGTGATATGCTCTGAATATATGATTGAAATTATTTGCAAGATTAAAAACTGTAAATTACTCCATTTCACACCATGTGTAAATAATGTTTCTTTGTGCCCCTTCATTCAAGACTGTATGTTTGGGAACAGTCACTTTTTCTTTAAAAAAAATCCATTTGTTAAAAATGAGACATGATTTCTTGCCAGGGAAGCTGACAGAGAAAAAAAAAAAAAAAAAAAAAGGTGATGGAGAAGATTCTTTTCATCTGCTTCTGAATGATCACTGTGTGATGCTGGTTCCTAAATTCCCTAGCTAAAAGCCAGCCTCACTACAGAAAAATGACTTGTATCCCTTTCCCAAATTGAGTAATGGCAAGCAGAGATTCTTGGGATATGTCTATACCTCACAATGAAAGGCTGTGTTGGATGTACTGTAGAGCACTCTGAGCATGCTGGTAAGTCTGTATAGTGAGGATACAAGTGCATGACGCAGAAGCTATAAAACCACATTAAAGTAGCATAGCCCTGACAGACAGGACTAATAAGCCCATATGCAGTGCCTCCTGCTCCAAAGATAACCCACTCCCAAATTGCTTGGGTGCCTCAGTGTGGGACTTCACACACAGCCAGTCTTGTCAAATGCCACAGAGAAATTTTATTCTCTTCCCTGGTTTCTGCAAGGGGAGGCTTCAGGCTTCATCTTTAGACTTCAGATCAGTATAGCTGGATATTTGAAAGGCTGTACAGAGATGGGGCAAATCAAGAAACACATGAAAGAAAATCTTGTTGAAGGGAGAAGTTCAGCATGGCTTGCTGGTGCTTCTGCTTCTAAATGGCAATCTTTTTCACGGGGAGCTCTTATTTAAGAGGTTTGCAGTCTGGTGACAACTATGATTTTTCCTAAAGCAGCTTTTTTGTTGGTTTTCTTCTGCTCAGTGTGTACCCATGTACTGTGCACCAAGTAATTGACCTATACTAACCTATAGAGAAACACGGCTGCCAGCGACACATGGTTGTTAGAAGTTCAACATTATCTTGAATATGTTGTAGTGGTTATTTGACAAAGTATCAGTAATGCAGGTTGTGTTTGACAAAAACAGTAGTGATGAAAAATGTGATGAAAACTCTAAGGACCAGGCCACATCTCACAAATACTGGTTGCTTAATTACCACTTACCCATTGATCAACATGTCTCTAACAATGAACATTTGTTTCCAAGTGAACATTGCAAGTTCCAAATTGATTAGCAAAACATTAAATGAGTTTTCCCTTTCCTGTTTTATAAGTGTTCATTTCTGAGCTTGAGTACATCTCACACAGTTATGCAATGTGCAGGTTAGAATTAGTGGAATTCCTAAGCCATGAGAGAATTGCAAACTTTTCCCATTGATATTCCACAAAGGAAGTGAACTTAGAAACTAATGTGGTTTAGGGGAAAAACCTGAATAGAGGCCTTAGTGGTGTTCAGTTTTCAGGAGTTGGCATGTTGTTCAGTTTTGTCCAATTATCAATAAATAAGAGGGATTAGCTGCTGGTAATGGTGCAGTGGACAAAAGATGCAGGTCACATGTAGTGAATTCAGAAAAGTGAGAGTGTACTTAGGAAAAAAAGCTTTTCTAAATTAGCAATAAAAAGAGATGATTAAGTTAACTGTTTAGCTTCTAAAGTAGATAAATCCTGATGATATGAATTCACTACTGAATTATACCCTGAGTGATGTGTCAAGGTTCATCTAACTTTCATCTTCTTACTACAAAATAATCATTTAGCTCTTCATCTAACTTGCTGCACAAAAAGCCCAGCCTTTGGAAACCAATGAATATGACCTTGAGAACTGAAACTGAAAGAGAAGACAAACAGAAGAGAATGGAAACTTCAACTGGTTAAAATGTAAATTAATGATTTTAGAAGTTTAAATGTCACTATATCTATTTGCCTGAAATTTGTTCTGAAAGGAAGAGCAAAAATGCTCGTGTCTTTAAGTAGAGAATGTGAGCTTTAATGGAAGGTGTTCAGTACAGAAAGTATGTTGATTTATGTTATGAACAGTTCCCTAACTTTTATATTCCCTCTTTCAGTATCAATTTAAGCAGTGAGGTAATCAAAGTTAATTAAAAAAAGTTTGGTATTTAGAGTTTAGAGATGCAGATGTTTTGAGACCAATATTTTACACTGTCCAGAAACCTGAGAAACAGTAGATCAGGAGTGATTTATACTCACGGATTAATTTGGAGGCTCTGAGCTGGGGATGAAGAAGCACCTCCTACTGTGTACATAGAGTCTAGGTACCCAATAAATCTTTGCCACACTAGTTCTCCAAGTGAACAGCAGAGAAAGACACAGTAAGACGTTCAAGCTTTCAGCAACAGAAATTTTAGCCAGTGAAACGTTATCTAAAATCTGACATTACACATTATACTATCAACTGAAAAATCCTACTGGGCAACACATTTCATATCAAATATTGTACACAAGCAGTTTCTATCCAATTCACTATGTCTGAAGGAATAAAATTTGTGTGAGGAGTGAAAAGAGAGATTATAGTATTTACAATATATTTTCATTTTAAAATGCCAAGTTTTCTGCAAGCTGGCCTGCTGGACACCCTCAGTTTCTCTTCAGTACATGGAAATTGATATTTCAAGTTTGTTTAAAGACCTAGATAACATGACAGGCAAAGAAATGTCCACTGGTAGTTCTGTTGTTAAAAATAACTGGCTTAGTCAGCTGCCTCTTAAACATCCTTTCATCACGCTTGTGCTGAGGGTGCCAGAAATGGAGATACCTCTGTCTGCTTTGTCTATTATTTTTTGTCAACAAGCAGGAAAAGAAGGAAAAAAAAGACATAGTTAGGCAGCTTCTTTCATGAAGAAAATAGGTCCCCAGCATCCTGTCGATATTATTTATATGCCTTCTGTGTCCCCAGCATAAGCATTGTAGAGCAGATGAATGGCTGGGGGTACTAGAGCACAAGAACTCCTGTTTCTTCCTATGGAGATGACCAGAGCCCCTGCCATTTAGGGGCTGTGCTGCTGAACTTCCAGGAGTTTACCACTTTCCCAATCAGCTGCCATATGGTAATAAACCCAGTGCACATAGCAAGGGATGTTGTTCATTTTTGATTAGAGGAGGTTGGAGACACATATTCCATTTTATGAACTAAAATACCTGCTGCAGTTGGCTTGTGGATTGTACTTTTCTCAGGTATATGGCCTGGAAAATGGCTGATCTGTGCCAAGTAAGTGATGTTTATCAACTTGCAGCTTTTTATGAACGCAGGGGAGAAAAATGTGTATAACAGGATTATAAAGACTTGAATCAAATCCAGACAAACTGTTCTTGTTTTCTAATCTGCAAACACGTAAATACTGTTATAGCTCTGAAAGTAGAAAAAAAGTGTAACTTTCCAAATAAAATTCTATTAAAGTCTGCAAAGTTAATTAATGTAATAAATATGCCTGTGCTATATTAGGCGACAAACCTAACACTATTATCTCTTCCTATTTTCTTCCTGGGTAACTCAGTACATAAGTATTCTAAGGCCTTGAACTATATACAGTGCACTCACTTAACTATCACCACCCAAAGCCAAGTGTTCCAGCAATACACAGCAGCAAGTTATAAACAAAAAGTGATTATGATTATATTTAGTAAAGTTTGGAGCCAGGATTTTCTATTGCAGTTTTATAGCGGAAGGTAGTATAAATTCCTTATTAAGAGGCTGTAGTTTCTGGAAGTGGTGTACCATGTGTGTTTTACGAGACTATTATTGTTTAATAAAGGTGGCAATAGAGGAGATGACTGAGAAAAGTTAATGACATACATAGTTGAGAACTAAATCCTCTATAAAGTCTACAGACCATGTCTTGTGATGTCAACTAATCTTGCCACTTCTTAGCCATGCTCCACTGGTTTGTAGAGATAACTGATTCACTAACTTGGGGATTGTAGATCCTTGGGCTATCTTAAAATAGTGAATATTGCCTGAAAGAAGTATCCCATGTATTTTGGAGAGGAAAAATTGTCCTACTTAATATATAGGTTCAGGATCGATAAATTATTTCTTGTCTGAGTTTCAACAATTCAAAGACCTGTCCCTTTTCTCACCTTTCTCTCTCCTTGTAAGCAGGTCCATTTATTATGAAGCATCATGTATGAGACTGAAGGCAAGCCGTAAATATCAACATTCCTTTTTATCCCCTTTTAAAGAACAGAAATACAGCTCATCATATTTTCTATCATTTTTTGGTGCTTTCGTAAACTGAACATCAGCTAATGGTTCACTAATGGATTCTTACTGTGCAAAATTTTATCTCACCAATCCAGTAGGACTGTTGAGAATAGTGTAGTGCTCATTACAAGTAAAGACATCTGGATCGAGGGTTGCTACCAAAACCCCTCGTTCACTGGCTGATGGTGTCACTGGGAGACTGCCTCTGTGATCACACACAGAAATGAGGGGAAGGGAAGGCAGTGTCAGTTTGCAAATTCCCATCCATTAGGAGGGTCAGGTCATTGTTTGGTGACCTACAGATACAAAACAAGAAAAAAGAACAGAGAGCTGAAGCATCTAATGAAAGGTCTTTACATTTCAGTTGATGTTTGTATCCTGATTGACTGAGGATTTCAGTCACATCATATCCAAACTTTGTTTTCAATGACTCCTAAAGTCTCAGTAAATGAGTAAGTTCTGAATTCAGTGTTTCCACAAAGTTTCTCAAACATTATCCCCACTAATGGGATGGACTTTATGAAGTAGTTTTATTACTCACTTTCTGTTATTCCCCATTCCCAGATGGACTAATTCTGGCCTGTCCTTTCACTAGGCTTACTGTTCCAAATTTTACGACACTGCTTTTTTGAATTTCATTCTGACTGACATCACAGAACAGCACTAAAATGTGATTCAATATTTATTAAATAAAATATCTCATACATTGACAATATTTTAGCGATTTCATGATAGTGACACCAATAATGTATGACTAGATTTTTACCCTGTTCTTGATAGAGAATATTGGATTATATGCTAAATGGAAGACAGTCCCTTGCTCAGCCTTAGCTACTCCTAGCTCTCTGTGTGGGGAGCAAAAGAATAGAAATGCAATTTCTTTCCCTTTATTGTTGCTAGTGTAGTATTTGATAAGTTATTAAAAGTTTTTTGGGGATCCTCCCTGTTGTTTTTTTTTCACTATACCGGTTAGCACTCCAGTATCATTGGCTAGATTTTACTATGTTAAGAAACATTAGTGGTCATACATATGCAAGTAGTGGAAGACACTTGCACACTTAATTCTCCACAGCAGTCTTGTCAAGCAGTAGTTATGCTTTATCTTTTCTGTAACTAGACTTCATTTTTAATATGCTACATTTCAATTTACTTCTGAAATCTCCACTAAAAGCTGGGTTAAATGAAAGACAAAAACAGGGTGTCTGCTTCAAAAAGTGTATGAAAGTATGAAAGAGGAAACAAGCAGAGAAAATACATATAAAACAAAAAGCACGGTAATAGACACCCTTGCATTTAGTTCCATGTGCAACACTGTGATATGGATGTGCTTTTCTGCTCATTTCTTTAGACAGGGACAAATTCTTTTAGGCCAATTTCCCTCTCTTACACAGACGACAATGACACCTAAATATATGAGGGGTCTAATGGAACAGTTAATATATTTCTGAGGTAATACATTAATTGTCCTAAGTAGAAGTGCAGAATTTAGCACTGTGGGCTTTCATTTACTGTTCATTATTCTTCTTCCCTTATAACTGTTTTGTCTGTACTTATGGCTATGCACAGGCATTGTCTGGCATTCTGCTGTATATTATCTAACTATCTTACTGTGATGTAAAGTGTAAAGAGCCAAGTGCACAGAGTGTAAACAGAACCAACTCAACCAAAGTTGTTCTCCCAGGGATAACGCCAAAAATGATAGGGATGAAATCAGAAATAATTGTCCAAAGAGTTTTTTAACTAAAAAGAACATAAAAATACCTTTTAAAAAATCTATTTACAATCCAATTTTTTAAGTTTTCATTAAAGCTGTACTGATAAAAACAATTAGGCATTCAAGGTGCCTGAACAGCAGCCTATGACCACACTGCATTTCATGCATCACTTCACATATCACCTGTGTCCCAAAACTTTACATCACTTTCAGCAAACACCTTCCAGCACATGCATTTCATTTGCAGCAGAAAAACATCCCCTAATCCCACCACCACTGCATTCTGTGTGAATGACTTGCAAGCTGTGGATAAGCATGCTGTGATTGCTGATACTTGTGAGGCTGGAGAAGTTCTTTACTTCTGAGTAAGGAAAAGCAGAAGGCTTCAGAGACCTCTATGGTGGGAGAACCAACACGTTCTCCCCGCATCAGATAGTTACTCGAACATAGAGGACTGGTTCTGTGTGACTAAGCCAGCTGTAAGTCACTCGTGCAGCAGCAGGGGCTGCATAGAGCTGCCACTGTTGCATGTATGCAAAAGACAAAAGACCCAAACTAAGTGCAAGTGTCAACAAAGCTGAGCAAAGGTTCAGTTCTGAAAGTGCTCACTTCACTAGCATATGCGTATAGGACAGTTCCCCAGAAACCTGATTTAAACATGTGAGTCTAAATAGACAGAATGGTAAACCCCTCTGCATAGAAAAGGCTTCATCTCACAGTTTGTGAGGAACTGACAGTGCATATAGGAGCCCTGCTGGACAAAGCGGCCTAGGTGTCAGGTAACTTCTTCCTACACAATGAGCATGACTCCCTGGCAAGGTGCAACTCTTCCCAAGCACAAGATGTAGAACAGGGTGATGGAAGATGGGATCCTGATGATTTGGTGCTCTGTACTGAGAGGAGACCTTCAGCTCCGCAGCCACACCAGATATACCACTATCCTCAAGGACATGAGAAAAATATTTTTTTTTTTTTTGTACTGGTGATGTCCTGGTTTCTTCCACAGAGCCATGTTTCAGTTCACTGTCTTGTGTTGGCCGCCTTGAACATGTCTCCCGGAATACCTTCTCTCCCCTCTGTCCTGCACAGGCAGCTACTGGGTTTCTTGTTGAATGGTTATAGAAAGGGTTCTTGTGCATTGAGGGATGGAGGATGTGAGTGGTGGTGCGTGGTCCAGGCCACATTGCCTAGCATGGTATGTACTGTTGGATACAGGCACTTCAGGCAGGGACCTTCACAGGTGTGAGATCTCCACACTTCATGTACATGTAGCCTACAGCACACTAACAACCTATGGGTTTTCCCTTATTGTCCCATCTGGGACAGGTTAATCGCAGCCCAGAGGTTGTTTTCAAAAATGTGAGCAATCAGGGAAAGCCTTGAAGTGCAGTCAGCCTGTTAGTCATAGGCTGTGAGCCATGGGGGTTATTTGGTATAATATATAAACTTAGAGGCCTAAAAATCATTTGATATAAGGGGTGCAGGTGTGTATGTGTCTGAGAGACAATGGAGGTTTAAATGTGGACTTTCTTACCCCTTTCTTTCCAATATTTTCCTGAGTTCCCCCTCTTCTGACCCACTGATATGCAAGTACATATATGTACACTGACGTATATGTGCCTACTTATATATAAATATATTTGTTTTGTGTGTGTATACATAAGCTTGGGGTTCCCCTTCTGTGACCTGTAACCCTTGCATGAACAATTTATAGGGAAGTATATTCCTTTACTTAAAATCTCTGAACTTGACCCAGATGAGCATGGATAAAAGGATGACTAACTATACCAATTGGTCTGAGAATTCTGTTCTTCTTAAATAGGTATTAAAGCAAACTCAAGATTCAATATTCCAATCTGAATGGTTTCAACTGAAGGAAGATCCTAATGCTGGAAGTCTAAATAACACAAAAACCCTTCAGAAAGGAAGATTGTTGTAAATGGATCTGTACCTGTGGGAAACATCAAAGTCAGCATGTCTTTTCCTTTGAACCATATTCTCTTTTATCCTCCATTTTTCTTCTATATGTTTATATATAAAAATCCAGTATTATTAACACTCTGGCATCTTTCCACCAATATCATGAGTTAATCCAAGTTAGAGCAATAGATCAATAAAATATTCTTCAGGGATATCACTGTAAGCAGAGGGTATTTATTTACTTGTTCCTTTCTGAAAGCATGATGGCAGAATCTACAAATGTTTCCAGCACAGGTCTGCTTCCACCAAAATCACTACTGTTTCAGAAATTCAGATAAATTCTGATTGCTTCTGAAAATCACACATGAAAGTTTCCATTAGTGGAACTTTCTCTTACATACTGCTAGGACTAAACAAGGAATAAATAGATACTATTAAAAGTGAATTCAGAAGTTTTTCTTGTTCTGGGAATAACTATGGGTGGAGAAAGGCTGGGTCACATGCACGGTACAAATATATTTAGTGATATCAATTTCCTGTAGTGTTTGCCCAATAGATTGCTCATAAATATTAACATTTGTTCAGCTGTTTTCTCCATTTTAGTGGTACCATTTTAGGGAATATTCATAGAATAAAGGCCACATTTTGACAATCTAGCAAGAAAATGATTCTAACTATTTCAAATATTAACATACTTAAAATGAAGCTAAATATGCATTCCATATCCATAATCACATTATTAATTAAATATCATTGTTGAAGTGTTCCTTTTCAAAGAGTCTAAGAAAGTGAATTGCATCACCTTTAAGCCAAATTCTTCACAGAAAGTAGTAATGTATCCTGAAGGGTGACTGTTTCTCTCAAGAAATTAATCACCCCTCCCCAGCTGTTTAGTTTTTTTCCTTGCAAGCACATGTAAACTGATAAAAAAAAAGGAACTAAGTGTTCAAAAGAAGATAAAATTGAAGCAAGAATTGCCCATAATGAATAAAAAAAATGCAATATATGAAATCAGCAATACCAAAAGCAGCTAGAAATAATATCAAAGGTACGAATTTTGAACACACTGTCTGAGCTCATCTGCCATCTTCACATGCCACAGTTTTAGCAGGGCTGCTGCAAGAAGCTTACAGTTAAAAAAATCCATAAAACTGTCTGCATAGCCATATTAAGAATGAGAGTCAGGCAAAAAAGGTTGTATGACAGTTTCCCCTTGTTCTCTTGTTTTGCAAATCTCTTTTCCCTTGATAAGGAGTATTTTGGACGTGCCAATTTAAAATAACCTTTGTAAGTCATTCTGTTGGGAAGTCACACTTTTGTTCAGTGTTTGGTTGTGAGCAATCTATCAGTCCAGATCTTGCAGGGATTAATGAGTGGAAACATACAGAGCATGCAGAGCAGTCTATCATCACAGAGCTTTTGAATCTGAGAGCCTAGAGAAAATGCATCATAGGATACAACATGCTCTATTCTATATTAGTTTTATTTCTCTCTACTGGAGGATGATATCCAGCAGGAGCTCACACATCCTGCACATCCCTCTTAAGGGTTTTAATACACATCTTCAGGACCCTTGTGTGACAGCATGGTGCTAGTGGCATCTTTGTTGTTACCACAAACCCCATAGCAGTCAGAAGCGAATACCCCCTTTGTGATGGCTTGTGATACACAAATATTTTATCCATGCTAGTAAATTAAAGGAATAGCGAGTACTCCCTGTGCTAAGTGGGAAGTATGAGAAGAGTTACTTTAATTTATTTCTTGACTCTCCCCCCTTTCGTGGTATATATAGACAATCACAAAGACACAGCCTGTAAGGGTGATACCTCTAATGAACTCTTAATGACACTCTCTGCAGAAACAAAACATTACAAATACAGAAATCCCTCACAACTAGAGCTACTTGCACTGGCTTTATTTTTGTTCTTCTGAGCTTTCAACAGCTTCAGTTTGTGGTTCTGAGGTGTCTGATTACAGATACATCTCATTACTTCTTGACTGGCAACGTTTTCTTCAGCTGCATCCAAAAATGTTGACCAGAAAAGCCTTACTCCTCTAGCAGACTGAACACTGCTCACTCATTTGAATGCTTTCAGCTGAGGCTCCTGAGGGTGTAAGCATAGTATCCAGTCATGAGCTATTAAATTACCTGTATTTTCCAAAAGATGATGAAAGGTATTTATGATACTTGCTTTACACACTTATGTGTGTATGGCTGCACATTTTTGTTAACTAGAGCCATGGGTTTCCACTTTGTTGCTGTCCTTCTATAATATCTACTGCACCACTGCCCCTCTGTGCAGAGCGCTTTGATGTAAACCGTCTTTTTACTTTTAGCTTTACTGACGTGTATTTATTTGCTTTATGTATAGTTTGTGCTAGTACATATACACATATATGAAGTAAATATGTACACATGAAAGGAATTTAAAGAATAAAATCCAAATGACATGAATTAATCTGCACAGAGTGAAATCAGGCAGTAACTCAAACTGAAAAGAAGATGACTGTAGAAAGCTTTGTGAAATGTTTGGGTTTTTTTCCTCAGGAAGATATGAAAAAGAAGACATACTTTTATGGGAATGTTCTTTAGCAAGGGTAATAATATAAGAAAGGGAAAAAAGAAGGATCAGTGATTCATTAGAAACTTTTTTTCATTCTTATGAAATATGAAAAGAGAAAGTGAAAGAAAACACAGTAAAATCTCATTTACTCTGAAGAATCATAGACGTTTCAAGGATATTATCATCAGGACTTGAATTTTCTTCCACAGTTGACTGGATATTTTTGGCTGAAAAGGAATTTCAAAGCATCATTAAAATAAAACACCATCTTAAAAAAAAAAAAAAAGAAAGAAAGAAAGAAAAGATTAACCTTAATTCTTCCAGAATGACTGTGAGCATTAGAAAACATATTTGGAGGGCAAGGTCAGCAGCTCCCATGTTTATTTTGGATAATCTAAAGGAGGAAAGAGTAAAATAGGTACACATCATTATGCTTTAATACTTATGGATTATTATCATTATTATTTAGTTTTTCTCATGCTTAAAGAATTTTCACTGCAGGAATATCTTTTACTAGGAGTAAACACTATGGAATATTATGAGACATATACATATTTTTCATACTTCAGATTGCAAAAACTCAGAAAGTTTTGTTTAGTGTTCATTTTTAATGTTTGACAATTCTAGAATAACATCACCGTTTATCAGATCCCAGAAAACTATCACTAGAAACGGTGAGAAGGGCAGAACAGGAAGATGATTTTGTGGAAAATCTGCCAAAATACAAAATATGATTGCTTTCCTGATGAACTCTTCCTCCAGATTCTGAATACAGACATGGTAATGATAGCCGTGTAGGACAATTATTTCCCCAGCAACACAAACTTCCAAGAGCTGGAACTGGTTTATCTCAGGACTGAGGAACTTATGCAAACTGATAAACTCGGGAGGGAAAGACGTGGTTGGGTAAAGTACCATGTATAATTCCAATAATTTCAAAGGATTCATTTAGGTTTTGATTGCTTATAAACTGTTCTTATTCAGCACAGTCTTTAATGGAAGATCATTTTGAACCAGGGCTAAGCTCAGAAGTTTTTATTAAAAATACCCAAAGGGGATATCTGACCGCTTAAGAAGTCTTGCTTACAAGCTTTTTGAATCAGAAGGGTTTTTTAAGTCAATGAATACAAATTACTTCAGATGTTGCAGAATTTGTTTCAACCTTATTTCTTGAAGAGATCGTGATGGGATATCCACTTCCAGTGCTCACAAGGAATATTGCAGTAAGACTTACCTTTCATTCATATCAAAGGGTTGTGCTGCTGATCTGCAAGCAGGACTCATCATTGACATCAATATAGCACTCGTCTTAGCAATTGCATGATTTCCAGTGTGGATAGCAATGGTTGTTACTGTTACCTGTATGAACCTACAGCTCAGTCTGGTGGGCTAATTGCAACGACTAATAGCCAGCAGTCTCTCACCTTGAGCTTGGACGCAGCACCCGGTTACAGGTTAGAACAGCATTGCAGAAGAACAGCTTTCTTCAAAAGGACTATTTTTTGAAGATGCTGGACACTGCCACAGGTATTAGGTCACTTGAGCAGACATCCTAGGGTCTCTAACAGCAATGTCAGAGCACATAACAGTCCCAACATCTTTAGTCTTTCCTCTCTGTAATGTTACCGTTATGGAAACTGCATCCATAAAACCTCAGGAGAACAGTTTAGGACAAGAATAAGACATGACTGGAGCAGATGCTGCACAACTGGAGAGAAAAAAGGTTTTTACACCATAAAATGTTGGAGTTGGATTTTCTTAATTCCACTGAGAATTGCCTTTCTTTGAGTAACAGCTCTGACTAGAAAATATATGAAGTACTACCTGTTCAAGATAATCTGGGCAATGATCTAAATTTAGATGTGAATCTGTATATATAGAGGTATATGTATTTATGTGTATATATTATTTCTATATATAATCAGGTGTTTAAAAGAAAATTTTGATATTATAACCCTATCATCATTAGTTAATATCCTGCAAAATTAAATTAGACAGAATATGCAGTTATTAATGCAGAATATACTGCTTATCCTATCCCACCAGAATAGTCAACCATGGGGACTTTATTTTTCCCTGCTGCAGAGTTTATCCAAGCAGCCTGCATATCCCCCCCTCCACTGCCTCACCTGTCACTTCCACCTAACAGACACACAGCTCTGCACACACACACAGAGAAACTCAGCATTTTCCGCAATCAGCCAAATAGCCTGAAGTGAAAGACAAACACGATGCCTGAAGCAATATTGCTTGATTAACACTGAATAGTTCTTTAAAGTGATCACATGAACTTTAATCTGAAAGATTGCTTTGAATTGTTAAGGGTGGAATCTGTTGCTATGAGAGTTGTCAAACAACCGTGGTGAATTTAATGTGTAATAGATGATAACCTTTGTCGGTTTTAATATTGAATTCCATGTTACTGATCCTAGTAAATAATCCTTACCTTCCCCTAGTGAATACCTGCTATATCCCAAAGCCCTACACAGTACGCAAAGACATTTTAGTTGAGCGTTTTTCATGTAAAGCACACATACTGTATAGATCTGACCTCATCACTGGTTGCCTCAGGCTATTTCCTGTATACCGTCTGTTTTCTTGATTTTCTCCTGAGGTTGTCATTATCTAACGTTTTTAAATGTTTCAGAAATTTGAGACTTGTATAACAATTACAAATGCCATATTGCTGTTATACTGAACTTTCAGTAGCATTCAGACATTCCTTTTCCTCTGTTTTCTCTATTGTAGTTCTGTATGGTACAAATTTTGCAATGCATGATTTAGCTGTAATTGAAATTACAATCTAATTACAGCCACTTTAACCAAAAGACCTCAGATAGGCATAGTTTTGATCTCAGTTAACAAATGAGCAATATATGTTGTTACTCTATATTGTCCTATTTTCTATTTGTCAAAGGACTATATAGATTTTATGGATATTTTATGCAAGTTTATGCATGGAACTCAGCTGTTTGTAGAAACTGCTGACCTCTCCATTGAAGGGAAAAAACAGAGAACAAAACCTGAAAACCCTTTTGTCCTTTAAAAAACCATAGGAATGTAGTATGGATGATAAAGGACACATGCACTTGAAATGGATTGAAAGAAGTACAAAACTGGTTCCTTCCCAGAATCTTAGGCTATATTAATTTCTTTGTATTAAGGCAGCCATCATTTACTGAATGTATTTGCTTTCATGTAATTATGTACATATACTTAGCAAAGTATCTTGTATAAAACAGAAAGCTACAGAAGCCCTACAAAATCTGCTATGAAAATCATGTGTGGCATGAGTTTTGGCAGTGTTATCACCACAATCATTTTTGGAAGTATACTCCAATTTGTATATCAGATCCTATATTGTAGCAATACTTTACACTGATATTAACATTAGTATCCAATTTTCGTAGCAGATCCTTCATTCTAGTGTAATGTACTCCAATGTTACATTACTATACATACCTGCCTACATTATTCTACTTTTGCAGTTGCCTTCAATACACTTCTTTTTAACATTCATTAAGACTGTGATGATATACCACCAAATGGGATAGAAAGAAGAATGTATATAGTGTAAAAAAGATGTATTGTGATGATAGGGAGGCTTAAGAGGGCTGATGGGTTTTTAAGATCCTGCTAAATATTATTATAATTATTTAATTAACTCATTTATATTAGGATCTGAAAGCTCATTTGCTTTGCGCTAATACAAGCTTTACAGATAAGGGGGAGAATTCCTTGAAATTTTGCTTAGTGGGTTTTTTATATCCAGTCATATGGATTTATATACTTTATATGAAACATTCAGAAATGGAGGCAATAATTTGTAAATGACACGAGAAAAAGAAATCACAGTATATTTTCTTTTCAAAATATTTAGTGTCTACAATTCATCTGTGAACCAAGTAAATCATGGCTTCTTCAAGTGCAAGGATCGAAACCAATTACCATTAGTGACCATCGGGTGCAGCCGATCCTTTCTGTCCTGTTGCCTGAATCTCAATGATCTCCCAAGTGTGCCCATGCAATTTAACAGGAAGATCAATACACCGCGGCAGTTAGCAGCAGCTCTCTTGAAGTGCTTCACAAAACATGCTACATTTCTCTACCGAATAAATGTCAAAACATTCCAACAGCTACAATTCTTGGGAGAAATTGTTCTTGTGAAACATTATTGACATACTTTAACCCACATTTCCCACTGCTCTCCAGCTTCCTACAGGCCAGTCAATTCTGATTTGGCAAGAGCCACATCGACACGTGTCCCCTGCTGACTTTGTCTGTAGGCATGAAAGATATCACAATGCGGTGCAGAAGTCCTGGGTGTCAGGGGTCAGTGGTCTAGCTCTGACCCAAGGTCAAGGTGACAACAACCTGTCTCCTGGGACTTGTCTTCATCTCTAATATGGCCTTGGAAGCAATCAATATCATTACAGAGTTTGCTTTTCTAACAGACAGTGCCACCTGATCTAAGCATTTCAAGAGTATGACTCGCAAGCCTTGATGCTTGAAAATGTCTTCATTTTCCCATTATACTGCAAAACATCTGTATTAGATCTGGCACTGGCTTCTTTTTCATCTGTTTAATGTGGTAAATCAAATTGATTTTTTTCACTTTTTAATGGCTTTCTGCAACCAGGGTCGGTTAACCTGGACTTTCTTGGTCTTTTCTTGTATATGGTGGAGGTGTTATACATAGTTCAGTACTTTCTCCCAGCATCCCATCTCTATATCACATTGCTTCTTTTTTGCTGTTCTTGCTCCTTCTTATTTTTTCACTATTTTCTACTAGTAACCATTTTCTTCTTTATTTCTTTCTAACTTTCAGGAGAAGAAATCTCACTGCTGCATCTATATGCTAGATTTATATATATATACAGACACACACATATATATGTATATATAAACCCCATCCTCAAATATATCCATAAAAATATAAATAAAATGAAACATCCTTCCCTTTTTTGTCAGGCCATAGAGGGTTAGTGCATTGTAAGAAGTAATTACGCACATGAACAAGCTAATAACCAGTGAGATAGGCACTTTTATCACGTGTTTACAAGAGCTATGGTAATTTCCAATACAAGATGTTGCCTTCTTCAGAAATCTCAACCATGATGCCTCAGTACAAAATTCTGCATAGTTAAGGGTTTTTTGATGTTTTTTTCGTTTTGTTTATTTTTTTTCTCCTAAGGGGGAAAAAACCCCCAAACTAAAGCAATCTATGGCAAATCTAAGTATTTTTTAGGAAGTATATGTGTTTCTATTAATTGAACAGTGTTACAAAAGGCTAACAGAATTGAGAATCACAGGCAACCAAAACACTGAGGGAAGGAGAAGAATGCACCTTTATTGTATCTTTAAAATGACTCAGCTATCCTATCACACCAACTCAAAACTGAGCTTCAGTTTTCCCCAAATTGGACAGCTGATAGTGAGGACTGAAAAAAAAGGTTTAAGTCAAGAAGATCAGGGTGTCCTTATATCATGCCAGTATGGAGCCCTCTTCTGTCCTACCTAGATTGGTAGATAAAAAAAAAACAAACCCAAAAAAAACCAACAAACCAAAGTGAAACAAAATCCAAAGCCATAAATACTGCTCTAGACATGAGTTACAGGTAGCCTAATATGTCTGTAACATACCTAGCACACTTTTGAGGTCTTATAGAACAACAGCATTTTCAAAGCAATGAGAGAGAGAGAGAGAGATATTTTTCCACTCTAAGCGTTGCATGTTCCTCCACCCTGTCAGCACACAGTAAGAAAGTGTAGCATAAGGCTGTTTCTCTGGCTTAATCTCAAAGCGTAAGTTTGACTCTCAGTTTTATGTATAGCAAATGAACCCTGTAGATGCAATTCAGTGGATAATTCCCTGTTAGAAAATACAGTTTCTACATCAGCTGTTCCCAGCTACAGAGAAGAGCCCAGGCAGAAGCTGGAGGGATGGGCTTCCCCTTCTTCCCTCTCCCACTTCCTTCTGTTCATCCTTTTGTACCCAATTCTCTCCTTGGCTGTATGAGGCCAAAGAGGCATTTTCATTCAAGCTGCAGCTGAGTGATAACATTCCCAATTTATGCCCTTTTAAAGGAGAAGGGAGTCAGGTTCCCTGTCTACCCACACCAATTCACAAGGGAGTTACACTCTGCAGGTCCTGTCATTGCTGCTTGGGGAATTTCAAGAGAAGCAAAAGGGCTGGCAGGATCTTAAGTGACCGTGTGCGAAAGCTGGCACAAGACACTCCTGAAGCTGAATATGTCTGCAAAGCAAAAGTAGAAAATCTCTCACTCCCATGCAAGAGGCACTGCAAAATTACCTCAAATCTGCACCCGTGCAGCACTCACACATTAGCCTACAACCATGAACTAGATGTTAAGGGCCCCAGCTAATAATCACCTCAGCTGTCAATGCCTCCTCTTTCTCACATCTACCTGCACAAGCCTTCAGTGCCTTTTATACATGGATCGGTGGCCAGCACATCCTGTGCAGCTCGTTCTCAGTGTCGTACCATGGCAGAGAGACCCCATCCTTGTCTACCTGTCAGGCAGTGCTCTTATACACAGGAGGCAGTATAGCAAGGTGAAAAGAGAAGGAACCTATTATCAGAGGTGAAATAGAGATCACAAAACTAGCGTGTCAAAATTTAACAGGGGTCTTGCTTGCAAAAGTTGGCATAGACACCCTTCCTTAGATCGGAGAAGTTGTGGGCTGCCTTTACCTACCTCAGCCTTTTGCAATGCCTCTTCTGAGGCATCCAGCAGTTGGAGAAGTGCAGGATAAAATTTTAGCTTTCTGTATGTTGCTGCATCTTGCTGCACCTTGCTACACTTTGTTTCAACCACAGCGTTTTGCAGCTTTCGCTTTGGTCCATCGAGCCAGACAGCGTAATTGCAACTGCACTTACTTTGCACAGTGCTAGCTGCTAGTGGGGCATGGTAAAGGCTTAACCCTACTTTAAGTTAGCTTTGCAAAGATGTAGCTGCCTATAGAAAGTCCAATAGTGTGAAGATCTGGCTTGTCCTTTTCACCCTTTATACCTTGAATACTCAAAAGCTGTCTAGGATAATTTCATTGCATTTCTTTCTTTCTTGCACAAATGCTATACCAGAAGCTTCCAGTGCACAATTGGTAATGCATGTTATAGACTTCTTTCTCTTCTCTGAAGCAAATTCAGCTGTTCTCCTTATCCTTCATATCTATTTTGCTATGCATTGACTAGGGAAACTCTCCAGATCTGTCAGGACAGAGATTGCCTACCCAGAAATAAAAAGGAAAAAAAAAAAAAAAAAAAAGAAGGCAATTTTATAAAAGAGAATGAAAAGTTTTCTTTGCTTCTTCCCAATTTCAGATGAAAAAAATCTTGTCCTTCCATCAAAAGAAACTTCAGGATGTCCCTGTCTGGAAAAAACAACATATGCTTTAATTGGGAACTTTTGTATGTTTGTGGATATGTGTGCAACTGTAGGACATATATGAGGAAACTTTGATATACAATAGAATCAGGCAGAAACAGCAGACTTATGTTGATAAAGAAATCTGGATTGTTAAATAGATTGGTCTGTAATGTTGGTTCTATGTTACGAGAATAACTTTTTAGAGAGATAGAGGAAGGTAACAGTGGAAAGTTGGAAAAAAACCCCATTTAATAGAGAACTCTACTTTTTTTGAGTAACATTTGTGGCTGACATAGGAGCCAGGTATTTTACACTGCATCTTGGAATACAATGTGATGAGGGGTCCTTTGCATTCTCCCCACAAATTGATTGCCACATAACAAAAAAAAGATACGTATGTTCAGTATTTCTGTAAATATATCTTTAAGCATCAAAGGCTAAATAAAATGTAGCAAACATTCTGAGTACAAACACCCTGTCCTTCTCCTCTGCCTTGGAGAACTGTGGGAAACAGTGAATTGATCTGTGGTAAGGAATGACATCTCTCACAGCATTAGTTGGAAGAAATATTGTCTGTTTTCGCATTCTTGTCATATATTTCACTCCTAAGTCTGGTTGGAAATGTGCCTCCTTATTAGGACCATCATCATTTGTATTTTAAGACTAAAGTAGTTTAGGTTTAGAATCTAAGAAGTTACTGAGACATCCAGAGCTAAGCTCCATTAAACTCTTTGACCTAAACCCTATGAACAGCCATTAGTTCAGCAGGAAGAACATTATTGTGCCAGCACACAGTGTGAGTACAAATCCTCTTCCCCTTCTGCCTGCCTGCCTCCTTCCCCCTATAGTATTATGTTTTATATGAAAAAGCAGAGAACTATGTGAGGCCCTAATGGATTATCAAATGAAATATGATCACCAATGGTTATGTATTATAGTTAATGTTTCATTAGTTGCAGTAAGATCAGACAAAAAGTTTGACTTTACTCTGTGGTTTTACAGATTTGACTCAGTTCTTCAGAAAATGTTAGATTATTTACCTCCTTAATTTTCAATGTCAGTTGTTTTCGTCTTTTTACCTTCTCTTGTCTTTTGCAACACACCGACCTTCCTTATAGAAACTGGAATTTTTTATGGGAGCTAGTGGATGGAGGATGGAACGAATGAAATAGTTTATAAGAAAGAGATTGCTGTCCTTCTGACAGTGGGTCACATGGAATAGAATGACCCTGATGTCATGAATCTCGCTCAGGAAAGAGGATGGTGTTTACCTCTGATTTTCCTGTGACAGTTATCCATCAAGGGTTCTACCACCAACTCCTTTTTATGGAGGCCAAGTGAGAAAGCTGATTTTAGGTACTGTCTTTCTTTTCACAAATCCTTGTTGTGGAAAAAAAGGATCTTGGTTTATTCTATAGCTGGAGTGTACATCACAATATTTTGTGTTAGCTGTTTACCCAGACACCTAGCTTTCATGTCCACCTTTTGGAATTCGTATTATTTCTTGTCTCAACACTAGCCAGTTCCATTATTTTGAACCTACTGGGGAAAAAATTCAGACTTCTCCATTCAAACAGGACGTACATCCTTTCCAAGTGATAGGTATGACACTTCTTAGTCTGCTGTTACCCTGCAGGAAAGTTCAACGTGATGATACCTAAAGTAAATTTTTTTTGCATTCACCATCTACATCTTAAAAACTGGACAAAATGTACTAGTGACACATTGAGATGTCTGCACTCATGCAATCTACTACTCAAGCAAATTATTTCTCAGGAAGTCACAAAACTTTTGTATTGCTTCTTTATCCTGTATTACAATGGCATTACACCATTATTACGACTACACAGCTGCATACATATTACTGGTGCAAAACTGACTTCGGTTACAGGACTTTTCTTACTTGGGTCTTAAGAGAGGTTTGTCCCTGATTTTAATATAATCTTTTCTACACACCACTATCAGCAGGTATTTTCTATTCTGTGAAGTAAAGAAGCCACAGCACGGCTCAAGAAAAGCTATCTGCACCCTGCCCTGGAACCCCCTGGCTTTAATCAGGTCCAGAGCATTGGGAACTTTGTTCATTTGTGCTTGGCAGTTTCCTATAAACTTATTTTTGAAGTCAGCAGTTGTGCTTCTCCATAAAATGCAGAATTTCAGAATTTGAGACTTATCACCTGCAAGCTCAATAATAGCCTGCCCTTTGAAATATCACCTTGTTCTGGATACTAAAATTTAATACTTTACTTCAATCAGATGGGACATTGGCCTATGATGTTGTCAAGACCCATGATATAACAGATGCAGAAAGGCTGACAACAGAACAGCATGTTGCTTGTAAAATCAAGCAAAGCACTTTTCCCTTTAAAAAGAACTAAGACAGCAGGTTTTTCTCCTCTTCTCTTTTAACAGTTTTCAAAGTATGCTCAAATATTCTTTGAGTAATTGCATAACTTTGTAAACACATAGCTTTCTTCACTGTGAAAGACTACCTAGAAATACTTTCCATGTTGTTATTCCTAAAAAATGTTAATTGCAAGTACCTGATTATTTTCCAGAGGTTCCTAACTAGTAAACACTGAGCAGTAGGTAGCATAACAGGTAGGTAGCATAACAGGTAGGTAGAATGATGTTTAGCAAATCATTATTTGAAGCAATCATCCAGTGTGATGCTCTTTTCAGTATTTCTTTTTCTACAGTAAGTGTCTTGGTTACCAAGGACAGGGTACATTTCAGCATTATTTTTATGAGTACTTTTCTTAATCCGTTCAGTTAGCAATGTTCCACTCCAGCGCTGGTGACAATACAGTTGCTTCAGCAAACGATGAGGTCAGAGACATTTGCTACTGACCTCAGCAAAATAATCAGTTAATCAATTGAAAGGAGGAAAAAAACCCAGTTCTATACTCATCACCATAGTATTTAACTGCTATATATAAAATGAGAGTCACACCAATTAGCTTTGTCTATTCTCTCTCTCCTGTCATCCTAAAGACCAAATTTCCCTGGTCTCCTTCAGGTGCACTATTCCCTGTGGGTTAAATCCTTGGTGTTCAGTCTGAGGGAGTTATTCCATACTGTCATGAGCCTGAGGCAAACTTAATTTCATTGTTAAATTTACCAAATAGAAATATTCAAATATAAACCACAACCTGTGCATATTTTCAGGTTCTTAATCACGTACTCACAGGAAATGATGCCAGTCCCTTGGTCAAGCTGGGAGCTGCACTGAGAAAGCAGGAAGGAGACATCGTTTTTTAAAATCCGATGTTTCTAAGTAGGAACCCCTGTGCAGCTCCAAATCTTCAGTTTATGGCTTTGTGCTGCAATTCTTAACAAAGAAATGCAGCTCAAAATGATGTCATGGGGAGCAGGCAGCATTAAAACCTGCCTGGCCTGGGACAGGTCGTTTTTTCCTAGTAAATTCTTTTCTGACCCTGACAAAGCAGTTGATGAAGTAACCTGTAGGCTAGCCGAGTGCTTCTGCTCAGCACACACAGCTTCTAGCTTTCAGTGAGCTCCCATTTATACTGGATTATACAGCCAGATAAGAGGAGTAAAAAGCAGGTCAAGCAACTTGCCTGCAGTCACACAGCAAGTGAGTGGCTTAACTTCTATCTGATGATGATTAAAGAGGCATTAAAAATACAAGAAATTCAGTGGGCTGAAAAATAACATAAATGTTTGAAAGTACGAAAACCGACTGTTAAGAAACCCAAACAATTTTTGCTTTGCCCTTGCAGCACTAACCATTTCCAGTTTTGGTTCTTTGTTCTTTCATACCTAAGTTGCAGGTGGTATTATTTTTGGATCAAGACCTTTTTCTTAGACCTTTCAGAAGCCTGCATTCTCTGGCTACTGAAACCTGAAATCTGGAGGAATCAGTATACATGTACAAACCGCAGGTGAAGTGCTGAATATGTGCACAGGATATTGGATTTCTGATTGCTTTAATGCTTACTGTCTTCGTTACTATACGTGATGCTTCATCAACATGCTCACCTTTGCTGTTTTCTAGTAAGTGCTATAATTTAATGATCTGGTTTTAGGGGTTAGGAAGTTTGTGTATGTAAGTACACTAACTGTGTTTAATGACACTTGTATAAATGGTAGCACCTGGAGTCTTCGGCTCAGTTTCAGCAAGGTACTTAAGCACATGCCTAGCTTAAAGCAAGCGAGCAGTCCCATTGAAGTTAATTAGACTTCCCTTGTACTTAAAGTTAGGCATGTGCTTAAGTACCTTGCTGCATTAAGACCTTAATGAAGATTCGGGTATAACTGCCTTTGTTGCAGTGTGTGTAATGTGAGCCATTTAGTGTATTCAGTGCAGAGCTGAGAATACAGTAAAGCAAAGCAGAGTACAAACACAGTGAGGTTAGGGTACAGCTTTCTAGGTGATATGGTCACTGCTCACACTCAGCTGCTTATTTTAGATAATAGCATCTCCCAAGGGCTTGTTTTCTATTTCTTTTTCTTCTTTTTTTTTTTTCCCCTGCAGCCAGCGGGACTCACAAGTGAAGTGTCTTTGTTGTGTTTTAGGGTTTTAGGTACCAATATTGATAGAGAGATATTGATTTCAAGAAGTTCTCTCCTGGCTGGTTTAGGATGTGCGTGTGAGTGTTAACATTTTTCCCTGGGGGACTGGATCTGAGGCCTTCTGAAGTCAATGGGAAGGCTCTCATCAGCTTTAATGGGCTTCGGATAAGGTCCTTAGGAGGTGAGAGAATTTCTTTGAGATCTGTGCTTTGTATCTCAGACAGGAGTCAGCAGCACACTGCCCTTCAGCACTGGAGACGAGAGCTGGAGGAGGAAGGGGGTTGGGAGGAGGGTGAAGGTACACCTTGGACTGGGCAGTTGCTTGAATTGCCACCGCTCATTTCTGTAACATCTATCAATAAATTAACCTGTGGAGATTTCTCACTGAAGAGCAGACCCAGTCCCAAACTAACTTGTGAGGTTTGTGTGGATCACAGCACAAGGTGATAGTGCTTCAGGCCAAAACTGGAAACTTTGTTCTTTGTCATTTACTGTAAACATACAGAGATACTGGGTCTGCTTTTCAATACCAAAAAAAAAAAAAAAAAAAAAAAAAAAAGGCACAGAATTTTACAGCATGCAATGATAGAAATAGTGAAAGCAAAGATATATGCAGTAGTGGATAGTTTATTTTTGATTAATATTCCTATGATCCCTATGAGATGAAAAGCATCATTAACAGCAATTTCCAATAGCTTTACAAATAAGATTACAAATAAGAATCCTCGTTCCAATCCTACAATGTCTGCTGGTTAGAGAAATGAATCCTGTGCTTTCTGTACTCATACTCTTTAACTACTGCTTATTGTCAGATGTGGTGTAAGGTAGAAGACTTTATTTTCAAATGAACATAGCAAACATTCCCTGACATCAGTGTAAAAATAACCTGACAAAAATAATGCCTATACAGCCAATTCTCATTGGATGCATGTAAGTGTGGCTTTTGGACACATTGCTTAAAGACTGAGTCAAAACAGCCTGGAAGGAAAGCAATATCAATATTTGCTTGAACTCTTTTCAAAAATTCTGTTAATTTTGAAGAGGGTGAGGCTTAAGGGTGGCAGGAGAGGACATTATGTACAGGTCGTGAATGCTGTGATTTGAACAAAGGAAGAGGGGCAGTTTGAAAGCATTAAACATATATGGAGCAGCATACATTAGACCCCATCAGACAGAACCTTTAAGATCCTGAATTTATCAAATGACAACATTCATTTTGTACTATGTAGAAGACAACAAGAAAGTCAGCAACTTCATCTGCTGACATTGCAGTAAAACATGATTTTAATTAGCTCACACAGAGGACACATTGAGGAAAAAGTGACATTTCATTGAGGAATATACTATTAAACACAACCCTCCTTGACCTGCCATTTATCAGGGTGCAACCCAAAAGTCACATGACTCATCCTGTCTTTCTCATTGTCCTTTGAACCCTGGAAATACGTGGTTCATTTGCAGAGACATGGGATCCTCCTAGTTTCTTGACACACAGTAGTATCTGCTGCTTTTGTGTACAGTGGTAATGCATCTCTGATGGAGAACAGGAGGTACAAATCTTTATAGCATTGGCCAATTTGAACACTGAAATAGCTGTGTGACGGACAGTTTAATTATTGAAGTTACCAACTGAGAGAACTTGGGGGAAAAGCGGAATGAAAAAAGTATCTTACTTCAGAGCAATGCCAGATTGTCCTCAAATTAGAAAAATGAACCACAAACAGAAGCAAAAAATAAAAATAAACATAGAGCAATTAATTTAAGATTAGCATCATGCCAAAAACCTGTTAGACTTTGGCTACATACAAGTCTAAAATATCTCAGCTGCTTTTATTAAATGCACTAATGAAAAAGGTGTGCTGTATTAATATTCCTATTCAGACCTCAGAGATAAGGGAAAGTGCAAAGACACAGTTTTACCTTATTTTCTATGTATGTATTTAGTACATGCTAGACCCAGCACTGTAGAAAACAAGCAGGAGTCAAATATATCCATGATGTTCTGCTCTCTGTATTTCATCTATGTCATTAGTGCACCTGGAAGGAGATTTCTGTGGTTAAAGCTCAGGACTGGAACTCAGGGGCTTGTTGTCCAGTCCCTAATTCTGCCAAATTCTCCTTCTGAATCTGAGCAAGTTGATGAGCTATTAGTTCTTTATCTATAAAATGGGGATAATAACACTTTCTACCTCAAAGAGGGGTTGTGAGGGTAAGTCAGCTAATACCTCTGAGATGTTGAGATATGAGGGTGACGGGTGCCATAGAAAATCCTATAAATAAATAAAATAAACTGTGAGAGCCTGAGGCACTGGAAGCTGCTGCCAAGGCTGTGCATTTCCACACTCCCCTTACTGCGGGAGATGTGGCTTAGAGCCAACATGCAGTCTGAGAGTAGCTCCTGCATTGCTGGAGTGTGTGTGTTGTTTGTTTATTTGGTTTTCACAAAGGGTATCCACCACACAACCAAGGTAACCACAGGCTGTTTAAAGTGGGCTGATGCTGGAGCGGGAGGGGAAAGGGGATTTGGTGAATCTGTGGTGCCCAGGTTTGGTGGCGTTTTTTTGTTTGGGTTTTTTTTTTTTTGTCTTTTTGGGTGACTAATATGTTTCCTGAAACCCTTCGGGACTACTTTATTGCTGTGGGTTGGTTCAGTTGCTGTTATTTTCTTTGGGATTTCTGTTTGTTTGTTTGCCTGTCAGGCTGTGCTGGCAGCCAGCAGGTCCAAGGGTTCAGCCCTGCCACCTCGCCAGGCTGCCGCAGTCTGCCCACAGCACAGCTGGAGCAGGGGCCAGCATGGGAAGTGTTTTGCCAGATTCTTTGATGGAGCTTGGGAGTAAGGTTCTGGCGCTGATGTGGCAGTGCCGACACAGAGAAGGGAGCTCCCACAAAGGAGATGGTGTTTGCTGTAGCAACTAGTAGGGGACACACCAAACTCCTTCATTGTCTGGCAGCTTTACCCCCTGAATAAACCTTGCTAATTGATGAGTGGGCATCGTATTGCTCATATTCTGAGCAGCCAAGAGACTATGTACGTGCACGGTGTCTGATTTTGTTGGTGGCAGGATTCCCAACTTGCAACATCCAAGTGACTGTGCCAAGCTGACACCCTATGGTAACGGCAACATAGTATTGCTAATACGATCCCAGAGAAGATTAATCTTTCAGGACTAGTTAAAGCAGTTCTTGGCACCAGCTGGCAAGTGAAAGCTCTTGTGGGAAGGCAGAGGGGAGTAGCAGTGCAGACAGGGCATTCTTGCAGGGTCCCTGTGGAGAGATCAGAGGAAGGGCTACAAGATCCCATCCCATATGCTTGCTGAGGAAATGCTGGCGGTTTGGAGTCAAGTACATGCCCGAACGGATGCGCGCATGTATGAGCGTACTTGTGACATCTGTGAGTTGCTGTGTAAACTACTGCACGACCAATATCAATTATGAAACAGGAAAAGAAGAAACAAATATGCTAGGATAGGGCTTTGCTGTATGCTGAGCAGCAGGGCCCGTGCTTTGTCCCAGGGGAAGAGATCATTGCAGGAGCTGTGCAACAACACAATCTAGATTAAGCCAAGACAAGGAGGAATTGATAAACTGGAGAGGAGAGGAAAAATCTTCCACCTCTACCTCCCAAAGAAAGGTTTCCTTCAAAAATTCCCTAAAAAGCAGAAGATGTGCCCTTGCAGCACTCCTGAGAGGCTGAAGGTTGAAACCAAGTTCTTTGCCCTGTTCTAGGAAAGGGGACAAAACTGCAGGAGGAGTGAAAATAAGCATAGACTAGGTGTTACAGTGAATAAATAATCCATGGTTAAGCTGTCACCCCCATGCTGTGGCAGAGAGAGGCTGTTAGCAGCAACAGCTGGGGCTCGATGGGCATTTCTCTGAGTTTCCCTCAGCAGCAGATCCTGCTGCCCTGCTGCTGCTCCCCCTCGCCCACCTTGCACCCCAAGAGCCAGGAAAAGGCAGCAGCTCTGCCCCCTCCCCTTCCGTCTCTGAAATCCCAGAAGAAGAATGACTACCGGTGGGAGTATCCAGCTCCAGGCTTTTCCTCCCTCTTGAAAGACATGAGGGGGCGAGAAGGGAGAGCATTAAAGGGAGAGGAGACAGAAAGGAGCTAAGAGAGAAGGGAAAGAGATGCGCTTTGACTGAAGAGAGGCAGAAAGACTGCAAGGCTGAGTGTGGGGCAAACGAATGTACAGAGAAGAAAGGCAAGAGAGCAGGATAGAAGCAGTATCATGGAACAGGGAAGGTCGAAATAAAAGAGCTTGTACCAAAAAAAAAGAATGAGACTGTGACACGTGCAGTGGGACATTTGAATTGAAAGCAGAATAGGACACTGGCACAGAGACTGTATTCTACGTAAATGGCAAAGAAGTGGAGCTGGACGGTGTTCAAGTCGTCTTCTTGACCACCCCCTTCCATAAGTCAAAATCTTCTTATTCATTTAACTCATTCTTAAAGATTACACTGTGTCACCACAGCATCCCTGTATCCACCAAACTGTCTCTCCAAGCCTCAAACCAACCTGCAATATTGTTGCACTGTTTGTGCCTATAAATAATTTCTTCTGATGTTTAAGCAGAATTTGATTGTTGAATTTTGAGTCCATGCTTTCTTTCAGATTGACCAGGGATATAAGGAACAGGTTATTCCCTTCTTCTCTGAAAACCATACCATGATTTCCTTATCTTCTTTAGATGAACTAAATTTATTCAGTCTTTTTTTTAAGGTCTTGGTTGGCCTTTGATCATTCTTGTCAAAATGATCCACATCACTTCTGAAGTATGGGGCTGAGGTACTTTCATTAATGCCTCCACAATGGTGGGTAAACAAAAAGGATTGCTTCATTTTAAGTATTATGTATATTGTCTCTTGCATATACGCTACGGAATAAATTTTCTCTTTTCCTCAGAAACTCGATGCTCCTAACACATGTCCAGCCTGCAGCAAGCATGACCCTTATAACTACCAATTTCTCTAGAAAAAATTCTGCCTGACCAGCTACACTCTCATCCTGTATTTATTGATCATTTCTCTTTTAAGTAGTGCCTTGCACTTGTCCTTCCTGAATTTCCTCCTCCCTCCCCCTTTTCTTTTCCAGACCATTTTGCAAATCTGTCAAGGTCATTTTGAATTCTAAGCCTTTCTTGCAATGTGCTTGTGGCTCTTCCTAGCTTCCTGCCATTTGCAAGGTCAGTAAGGATACTTCTTTATTCCATCACTCTGTGTGTCTGTGTATATGCATGTACCTGTATGAAAGAAGAAAATGGGAAGAATGTATCCTTTCTGTACCCAATGTTTATTTATGTGGTAGAGGCAGGATAAGATGACAGATGTCATCCAAGGGACAGCGGTGCTTTGCACCATTTTCTTCACTCACTAAAATGGATCATACTTGAGGAAACCAGGATATAGGTTATTGGTAAATATTGTTAATCTTAAAACCTATCACCCTACTTTAGGTTAACTTGGTAAAATGAAATTAAAGAGCAATACATACATATATAAATACATAGGTATATATACATGCATCTAAGTGTGCATGCGCGTGTACTTTTATACGTATGTATGTGTTGCTTAAACTGTTCATAATGTAAACAATTAATTAATTAAGAGAGCCAAATACACTAATAAAATAAAATTAACTGTTTGGATGGACTACCATCTTGCAATGGAAAATTCACATAATTTCTGACACATCAATAGGGCACCATCTTTCAAAATTACGCTGTCTCCTTTTATTCTGCACAGAGCTGAGACCTAAAAATGAATGTACTGAGGCCTGTTTCCGTTGTTTCTGAGCACAGGCTTTTTCATTTACTTCTCAGCGTAACAGTTGGACTGCACAGAAGCACTGGAGCTTAACAAAAAAGACTCTCATCTCAGACAAAAACTGTAATTATCACAGGGGAACAAATTAAACAGAAAACCCCGCTGGAATGAGATTTCCACATATTTAGAGTGTGTTAATACCAATAATATGGCACATACTAACAATAGAATCTTTCTGTAGCTTTTATGGTATCAGATATGAATGAAAATATGTATGATTACACTGCCTCAAAAGAAACAAGATGCTTAAACTCTTTTGTTAATTGTATCTTGAACATTTAGTAGGTGGGAAAATTAATTTGAGAAACTTTAGTGTATTTTAAGTGTTTTCAATTTGATTAGTACTGATTTTTCAAATCATAATGGTATTGATCTAAACAATAAATTAATTTCAAATATATTTACTATTGTGCAGCATGCTATGTGCTATGTTCAAATATATGCTTTTTACATTTATTTTTCCACCAGTCATGTCATTTACCAATCATGTATCTTAACTGAGCTGTCCACTACCTTGGGCCTCTATGAAAGTGGTATAGGTAGTCTATCTATGGTACAGTTAAGAGTTTTCTGGTAAGGTAAAAAAAACCAACCCAGCAGTTAAATATATATATAAGGTCAAGGTGTTAATAATGGAAACTACAGAAAGAAGTGTGTCAGAAGATTTATTCATGCCATAGGTCTTATATCCAATAATTATTGTCTAGTTTCATAGTATTACCACAGTCTTATGTAGCACATTCGTATATAAACAATGATAAGATTTAGTTTTGCTTCAAAGTTCAATGATCCTTCCCTTAACAACGTGTGTCATATACATCTCTCTTTCCAGAATTTGAAGCTATGGCATGTATTAGGCCTGCCTACATGTGTGCACATATATTTGTGTATATAAATCTCTTTTGTGTGCACAAAGATGAATGTTGCAGTGTCTTCATCTGTTTTCAGATGCACTCAGTCCCTGAAACATTAACTTTTAATCATAGTGTTAGCTAATACTGCTCACTTTTAAAAGTAATTGCAATAAATTTAAGATTTCCTTCTTTTTCTTCCTTTTGAAATTATCTTAGTGGAACTAGAATGAATTTTATGTTTTCATTGAAAGAAACAAATTGTGAAGCTCTGTACACGCCAACCATTTTTATGTTGAAGGTATCCTGTTTGAATCTGCACAGACAGTATTTATGATATTTTATTTTCCAAGGACTTACCTCTGTAACATTATTGACATATTTGGATCAATACATTTAGAAGTTTTTTCTTTCTTTTTTTTAATAGCAAATGCAGGAGTGATTTGTACGTTTACCTTGATAATATGCACTTGTCTCTTTAAGGTGACAGCAGATGGTCCAATAAGAAGTGGCAGAACTAAGTGCTGAAAATATAGCAGCCCATCTCAAGCTCCCTTAACCGTAAAATCTATGAATTTATGCTCAACTGAGCGATAAGAAATAGTCATGAAATGTCCAAGGGTGAATCAGGGTGGTTGGAAGTGTACCTATTTCCCCTGCACAATGAGAAACCTTCCACTGCACTGTCTAAATGCACAGACAATATTTAGTAGCTTTATTTATCAATTAACTGTTTCCATCACACTCAGACCTCAGTACATCTCAATGTGCTGCTGGGAACTGCCGTAATACTCTGCCTTCCAGGTTTCTGTGGACTGTTTTGTTAATGCATGTTTTGTAGCTCTCCAAGGTTAGTTTAATACCGCCACTCCAGTGTGAATAGTTTGATAGTCTGGGGATTAAATCCTCAGAGAATGTAAGTCAGTGCAACTCCACTGAAATCCATGTGGCATCACAGCTTGCACCACAACACCATCAGGTCCATTACTTACAAATAATTTCAGGTTATGTGTGATTTCTCAGACAGGATTTTAGTCTTCTTTGTGTCTGTATCTGTCTCTCTATCATTCCTTATACATCCAGTTGTAGGTTATACTCTATGCTTCACCTGTTCAACAATACAGACCCAAACAGAGCGCTAATGGTCTGCTATTTTAATCATCTGAAGCAACCACAGCAGAGAAAATACTCTAAATCATGGATTTTCTTCTGAACTGTGCTGTGGCAGCTCCACAGCCTCATCCTCAAGTGTCTTCAAGTTATTGAAACAGTGCTGATTGTAGCTCTGTATTCCTCTACAAGGGGCAGCAAAACCCTATTGCCTGATGCCTGATCTCTGCCATATCTGTTTTCACCATCTTTAAGGCTCTCTGAAATGCAAAACTGTTGCTGTCAACATCCAGTTCAGCCTTGGACACACAAACCAATAGACTGTGTATTTTAAAGAGAGTAAGTCAGTACATTTTCTGAGGAAACTCAGTGAAAGGGAACATAAGATTTGGTGTGTGTAAAGCAGGCAGGCAGACACAGCAGAGCAGCATCCAGAGAAAGAGAAAGATGCCATCAGAGAAAAGGGAATACTTCATCATCCTTTTCTGTCAAGACATTATGGGTCTGGCTATGATGTAGCATGGCCATTTTCTGCATAAAGTTAATTTAAGCAGCCCAGGAAGGATTATTCCCCTGAAAGAAATAATTCCTGCTTATTCTCCAAGCTGCCAGTGTAACAGGGGAAAAGAGCAGAAGCAAAGGGAGGAGGCTGGGGCCTAATGCACTGTATCAGTCTTCAGTCTGGGGATCTAAACTAGCTGCATGGACAAGATTGGTACAGTTATTTTACAGGTAGATAGTCTGGGAAACAAAGTTCAGAGCCTTGAACAAATTTTTTTGAAAATCACAGACACTGGGAAACACTGAGTGTCCATTCTCTGTTTTCTGGAGGTAGAAGTTGGAAACAGAAAGAGAAAAAGAGAGAATATGCATAATGTATTTTATATGCAAAACACAGTACAGTATAAAACCAAAGATCACTCACAGTTTTGCAATACATATATATAGCATAACATTAAAGAAAATGCTCATCAAAAAAGCACAGTGATTGCACAATAAAACATTTTGAGCAACAGAGATATAGCCTGGGCCATTCTCCAATGAAGAATTTTAAATTAACTAGTGCAATTATTTTGAAAACTGTAATTCCAGTAAAATTAAAATTCTTGATGTTGCACTTCATCACTAACACATGGTTACAAGAGCCATACACGTCTCCCTTTATATTTGTCAATGAAAAGTTCCAAAATGATACAAAAATATCCTTACTTCCCATAGTTGCAATTTACTCTGTACTTTGCTCATTTGCTAGTGTGTGGAAGAACTAGTTTTGAATCTGCCTTTGTGATTTAGACTTGCATGTAGTGTTTTACAGGGTAGGAGAGTTATCAGTTCTGCTCTTTGGTGATTGTGCCAGACAAAAACACATCTGGAAAAAGCTGTGGATCTGCTTGAGATCTTCAAAGAGTATTGGATATTAACTCATCCTGCCTCTCTGTAAATGACCAGCCCTAGGTGTGTGTCACATTGCTGGGTGCGGAAGGACCGCCTCATCAATTGTGTGCAGTCCCTGCATGCCCCATGTGAAGCAGCACTACCTGGGCTGGAGCAGAGGCTGAGATGGCTCTAGCACCCCCCTTGCCCAGTTGCCTCACAAAGTGAGTCCAACAGTCCAACCAAGTGCTGTTGCACCATCAGCAGGTGGTGGAGCTGCTTTTTCTCCTCTACATTTCCATTCACTAATTCCTTTCTAGGACTGTGACTATTTCTAGTGCAAGTCCTAAATGAAGCTTTTTTAAATACTCTAAAAGCTGTGCAAAGTCGTATTCTATTTTGCTGGATAAGGAGGAAAGTAAGTTTGTTTAGCTGGCAATCTTTCACTTTTAATGAATTTTTAAAAGCATCAAATTAGGTCAGCCAAGTGATGCACTAGCTGTGGATGGTGCAGGAGGGAGAAAAGGTCGGTTTTGGTCCCCATCAAGGTCCACCTTGCAAGTTTCTGAATTGCAGTTCCAGGTTTCAAAGAAGGAGGTACTCAGGTTGGAAATCTTGGGGAAAAATGGTCAGAAGCTAGGTGAAGAGGCTGTGTGTAAACAAGGGGGATGGAGGGAATCTTCCCCACATGTCAGGATAGAAACATAGTTCCCTTTCAGAACACCTGAGGTGCCAACAGATACTTCCTATGTATTCTTTTCTTGTGGGCATTGGGGCAGAAGGTGGGAATGCCTGTAGGTTTCATATTATGGTGGACCACGATTTAAAAACACTATTCCAAGAAAAACAGCTCTGGTCTTCCTACTCAAGTGCCCTCATGACATTACAGTATATATATTTAAATCACCTAAGGTGTGATTCTATCCTCCCAGCTGAGGTGAATATCTGTTCTCCCAGAGTCAGTCTCATTATTAATTGCATCTCCATTCTACGCAACAACAGACAGCAGAGACTGCTAGGATAGTTAGCTGCTGTCTGGTTTATTACAACGCCGTTTTTTCAGACCTGATTAGCAAATGGAAACTGACTGATTAATTTAACATCAATACCTTCACAGAGTCATTGAAAATAGTTTTGAAACTTGCGGTATGTATTTTTAAAATGTATCTCTCCATTGGGAAGAATATAAGGGAAGTCATGTAACTATTCCAGACCAAAGGCATCCTGCTCTAACAATCTGGAAGATAATCTGTGCGATTTCTTTTAATGGAACGAAGTGAACAGGCATAGGATGAGCAACAAGAGGATGCAAGCCACCTAACTCACTTAAATTTGAATGTTACGTAACATTAATAGCAGAAACCTGTAACACTACCTGTCTTTTATACTTTAATTATGAATTGAAAACTCATGCAGAACAAGTAAAATGAAAACAGGTTTGAAGGGATTTTTTTCTTCTTTTTTTTGCTTTGTTCCAACATTTTTAGAGGTATTTTAGGTATTTAAGATACCTGTGATAACAAAAACTTATGAGAAGCTTTAGATTCCTTGCCAATCCATCTCTTTAATTACTTCAGATTTCCAGAGGAAAAATTCTTGTGAGTTGAGTTGAAGTGTGATGCTCTCTCCAGGATTCATTTATTAACAAACTAATTGTCCTACATCATATGTTTGGACTTCCATTTTACCATTTATGCCTTAGGTTTTTGCAGTTGCAGGGTTTGGGGCCCACTGATCTCTGGACCCTGTTTTCACCTCTTGCTCATACTATTTTTCCTCAACATTTTAATTACTTGCAGAAGTTAGTCCACTGTGCTACCCAGTCATTGCCACAGCATTAATTTGGTGCTTCAAATTTTTAAGTGCCCACGTTGCATGAGAGCACTGGCTTCCTGCTCCTATACGTCTGCAGACTTGACTAGTCCTAAGATCTCTGATTCCCAACCATGGCCCATGCCATCAGTGCAGGTACACCTCAAGAGTTTCACTTTGGCCACATGCCACAATGTAATTATAGACATACTCACAGCATCTTAAGAACAAAATGCTATTTTTTATTGGTTGATTGCATCAGAAAGAGTAAATCCCCACTGTTCTTCCAGTTCTGGATTTCTTAAGTCTTGTGCCTTTCTTCTCACCTGGTTCCCTTCCAGCTCTGAAGGACAAGAACATCCCCTGCTTCTCCCACAGTCTGTCTGCAGGCTGGACTCCTTGTCCAAATGCAAACCACTGCAATGCAGACAGCAGGGAGTCTCCAGGTACCCCATCAGCCCTTTCTTGCCTCCTAGCACCTCTTCAAGTTTGGAGATCCAAGCCCTGTTTGCATGTTCAACCTTGCAAACAATGAATTGGGTAATGTTGAAACAGATTTTTCTAATTGCTGGTCTCTCCTCCTCCTTAAACCCAATTCGTTTGCATTGAATGCTCCCATCCTTTCTGCCTGTTTCCTGCAGGGAACTCTACCTTTGCTTTTCTTTCATTCAACACTTCACCTGTATCTTCTGCAGTTTATTATACTGTTTGTTTTTCAGAAAACTTAGCCACACCAGCTGAACCTTGCCTTTCTTAAGATAGGCACATAATTCCATGAGATTCTTTTCTCAATGGTCTCATTTTCAATTGTGACCACCTTTAGCAATTTACAGCCCAATATTGCTGTGTAAAATCATATATTAGCCCCTTTCATACAGTCAGAGAATCACAGAATGGTCAGGACTGCAAGGGACCTCTGGAGATCTTCTAGTCCAACCTGCTGCTAAAGCAGGTTCTCCTAGTCAGCAGACTTCAGGCTCCTAATGCAAAGATATTCCTCTTCTCTGGTTTCACGTAACCTCTGGTAATACAGACACTTTAGTCTAGGGGTCCTCAGACTTTTTAACCAGGGGGCTGGTGCGCGGATGCAGTGGCAGGCAGTCATCTGCGGCTGCTTGGTTCCCCGCCCAAAACCCCTGTCGGAGGGGGGGGGGGGGGGGGGGCGGGGGGGGTGTGTGTGTGTCTCTAAATACCGGGGGCCGGATTGAGGACCCTGGGGGGCCGTATCCAGCCCATGGGCCGTAGTTTGAGGACCCCTGCATTAGTCCTTCCTTCATCATCAGAGATCTCTTGACTCCAGGACCAAAGCACGCCCCAAGTTTTTTTTGTTGCCTGACACAATAAGACACGTTACAGAGACCGGTGTAACTTTGTTCTGGTGGCGGAGGTTGGCCTAGAAGGAATTTGGCTCACAGACAGCTGTGCTTTATAGGTAGCTGACAACGTAAGGCTTCTGTTCAGGATGGCCCTGGAGTGAAACCCAAGCTTAGGCTGCATTGAAGTCAAGAACTTAAGCTTGCTCCTTAATATAGATGAATTTTTGCATATGTTTGTTTCCCTCAGTTGGGCAAAAGAACATAATTTTCCTTTCATCTTTTTCTCCAATAAATAAGCTTATTTTCTCCTGTCCTTCTTCCTTTGTCTCTATTTGATCTGCTTTACTATTTGCTTTCATCTCAGGTATTGTTCATACTGTCTTTTATTATTATTTTTTCCTATCACTTTATTACATGTTAGAAGTGAATAGGAGTGGATGTTAAACTCACCTGGTATTTGTGTTCAGAATAGGTCATAAAATAATGTAATGCTATGTAGAGATTCAGGGCATGCCTTCAATAGGAAATAAAGATTTTTTTACATCTATCAGTCCAAGAAAATTAATGTAGCCTCTACTTGCCTCTCTCCACCTTGGTATCCCTTATTAAACTTAGGGCAATTACAATCTGAACATTTTTAGTATGACAAACATCAGGGATCATCTGAGGTTAATGTCAATTAATAGGTTGTGGCAGTCATGGAGTAACTGGCAATTTGGCTGAGAAAATGAAAGAAAAAAGGAAGCAGAAAAAGGTAGAAGGGGATAATAAAATATCACATAGAAATCAAAGATAAAAGCACAGTAAATACTGATACTGGTAGAGGAAGTTAAATTACACAGCATCTATCAGTCCGTACCGTTATGTCACACTGATAGCTGTAGCATATCATCTGTACTCTATATTTCATCAAGCAGTTCCACTGAGCACGTGGAGGCTGTCGGGGCCTGACATCTGTCAGAAAGATGTCTGTAGCATTATGCATTTAATGCTGTTTTAATAAGACCTGAAGTAATTGTTTTGCAAATTATGTACATACTTGTGTATGCCTGGGTAATATTTTAGAATACTTATCACTTTTTATCTCAGGTACAGCTGACTCTGGTCCTCTACAGACATAGTATGCTATAGTTCCTTTGACTTCACCAAGACTGTGCTAGTTTACACCAGCTGAAAGTGAGAACCGAGAGATTTTATATCTTCTGTGTACCATATATCCTGGAGAAACAGATCTGTGTAGAAGATGGTTTTCACCTGGCATTGCATACTGTAAAGGAAAAATGAGACAAGAAAACAGCCTGTCAGCTTTCCTAAGTTAGAACTTTCTCCATTCCAGTCAGGGATGTAAATAATAAAACATTATGTAAAGCACTTCTGCTCATTATTGAGTCAATTTAAAATAAAAATCGTAATGAATACACATGGACGTGTTTTATGCATTTTTATACATATGAGGTATAAAAGAGATGCATACTGGATCTGATTTTTCAATTAGGCACACGTAAGAGCTTAACAAAAAAAGAGTGTGGTGATTTGTCAAATTTATGTATATTTACCATGATTTCATATACAGCAGGGGGATCATGAGCTATTTCCAAATCTTACTAGGCTATAGAAATAAAAAATAATTTCATGAAAAAACTGTTATCACTAGTGTCATAGTAACTGTACCAATAAATCAGGCACACAACTGATCATACAATATATACTAGTAATAAATTTCAATGTCAAAAAATTAGTTCCTGCATTTAACTATTTAGCCATTTACATATTATTTTTATCTGTTGTTGAAGGCCATAGCTCTCATAGGATATTTTGAAGGTTTCCAATGCCATTGCTGGCTTCCTGATGCACCCATATTTGGATACATGAAACGTAAGGTAGATTGTGAAAAAAAAAAAAAGGTAAGAAGAAAATCCTAAGTAATATATAACTATATGTATTACAGGAAGTACCGAACTCGTTTGGATTTCACCAGTTGTGTTCCAAAGATTTTTCTGTCTTTTTTGAAATTCCTCCTTTTCTTTCAGACATTATTCAGGTCCTGCTTAACAGACGTTATTCAGTGTCATTGCAATGTTCTTTTATACCTTTGATGAGCTTTTTACTGCTGTTTCAATGTACCATTACTGTTGTCCTGTTTAAGGGTTACAACTCATTCTAACAAGCATGTAAGAAGAAGAGTGTAAATGTTTCTTTTTTATCTGGGTCTAAGAATGAATTTGCAAGCAGCATTTTCCATGTGTAGATTTCCAGGGAAAATCAACTAATTTGGTACCCCACGTCCCCAGCATTTAAGAAAGATACAGATCCTCTATCTCTGCTAAGTCTTTTCCGACCTAAATGATTCTATGATACCAAGCTGGAAGCTAGACCAAGAGTATTTTTAAATAGAGCTAGGGAATCATGTTGTACTTTAATGGCTGTTTAATAGAATAGTCTGCAGCTATCTGTGTTTTGAGACGTTTTAATTATAAGGCTATGATGAAACTGTGGAATGTAGTGAATGCCATAAAAAGAAAACACCCCGAACACAGCTCCTATGTATTCACATGTGTTTGAATCTTAATGGAATACATCTGTTCTTTTTGTTTAAAACTGCTATCTTAAAAGAGCACAACAGAAAAAGTGCACACATACATTGTGAGGGAACAATGAAATTCCATTTCATCCTACCCAAGAGGTAGCATTTATTAATGGCCCCTTGGTAGTGAAAAGTAGGGAGATAGTATGTGGATTATTTTAAATTATTACATATCTTCTTACTTAGAATATAAGTAATTACATTAGTACAGTTGACTACAAAAACAAGCAATAAATCCACATTAGTTTGTTGAATCTGTGTTAGCAGACATCCTTGGTGTGTAATTCAGATTAATATTTATAGCTCTGCATGAATTTCTTGTACTTGGCCCTGTAAATTTAGCTTGGAGGACACCAACAACTGTGCTTAGTTTGGTGATGCAATGGAAAAAGTCCGTGCTGATTGAAGTCCAAAATTATTTTCAAATATAAATGTATATTTGTGTTTCTGTCTTTCCAAAGTAGCTGAGCTAAAAAAAAAGAATTCCAAATCTTTTTTTAGAGCCTCTCAGCTTCAAGATACAGTGTTTCAACATTAGAATGTGAAAGACTAAATTCAGCATATAGGTATGTAATTTTTTTCAAAGCAAAAAAAGTCTTCAAACTTTCATCTTTAAATCTATGGCATAGTTAAATCTCTTAGAAAGATTCTTCATCTTTTCATTAGAATTCTGTCTTTGCATTCATAGCTTTTCACATATTTTTAAATGCTATTCCAAATATTTTGCTTTCTCTCTAGTTTAGTGTTTTGAATTAGCAAGAGAAGTCTGCTTTTTCTGCCTTCAGTATTTAGAAGTTTCAAGACCTTTCCAAACTAATCAAGTGGACAGTATCTTATCCTAAACTGGGAGTTGTGTTATATTGGAGGTGGTTTGCAGAAGCAAAAGAAACCAGTACAGGGCACAAAAGACAACAATTCTAGTATCAGCAATACCCATAGGAATGTTGTATTTAAAAAAAGTAATCTCATATGAAGGAAAATGGGCTCTTTAGGTAACTAGTAAATTATCCTCCACCTCCTAGGATTCTGTGCTATAATTGTTATTGTGGACAGCTAGAACTTAGGAAGAAAAACATGTCCTTTAAAATAAGTAATAGATATTAAGGTCTAAGGACATATTTTAAACTAATAAATGCTCAGAATAACACATGAATTGCAATGCTAACATATTACCATCCATTAACATAAAAGATATGGCCCAGATCAAGCAAATTAATGTTTGCACCTAATTTAAGTACAACCCCACAAATTTTTTGAGACTGTATCTCCTGCGAATGGCAACACATTTTAAAGCTACTGTCTATATTCCCTGTTCAATTAATGGAAAACTGTCTGTCTAAGGAATAACAGTGAAAAAATCCTCATAAATTAGTCCAATTTAGAAAACTACCTCTACATTGTCTGAAAAAAAGTGAATCAAGTGCAGGAAGTACAGATAATTCATTTGCAGATGAATAGTCTAGTACTTAGAAGAACAGTCTGAAAGAAACAGACATAACAGTAGACTGGATGGTAGGTCAAATTGCATCCTTTAGAACACACTGTAGTTTATACTAAGATTTATAAATACTGCTATTGAGCCTAGACAGACCCCAGAAGCAAAAGTTTCCAATTTCCAGGGTATATCAGGACAGCCTTACCCTTTAAAAAAGGGAAGGAAATTTTATATTTGATAAATGGCAGTATTTAAATGACACTCGGTTAATCTTAATATTCCTTAATACCTCTCCCTCACTGTCTCTCCAATTGGTGGTAAAATATTTTCCAATCCACTATTTCACTAATAGTGACTCTTCCTACCCAATGCATAGTACAAAAATCATATAAAATTACACAAATTAACAGCAAACCAATCACAAAGGATGCTGGTAGTTAATTTCTCTGTCTTTCAATTAATTGAATGCTCCATTTTCAAGATTTCTACATTCAGAAAAAAGCCAAATATCCAGCTTCATCCCAAGCTTCTCTACATTAGCAATCCAGCAGATGCTGGTTTGTCATTGCACTAGGTATTTTATAGCTATTGCTTTACTGAAAGTAAAATATCATGTCATGCCTTTGTCAGTTTATTTAATCACACTGTAACAAAACTTTTTGTTGCAAACACTGCACAACCTCTCCCGCCCAAAAAAAAAGAACAGTTTAGTAGTTTGTACTGAACTATGTCCATTGTCCATGTAGGATGCAATATTTTTTGAACCGGAAAAAAAGGTAATTAAAGTCATGATACACCAAAATTTGACTTAGTTTCTCAGAGGCTTTTTAAAGGGTTTATTTTGTTTGGTATTTTGTTTGGGTTTTTTTCACCTTTTTTGTATTGATTAGAAGTATCTATGGTGGAGGCAAACTAAAGATTTTAGCAATGTCTTAGCAGGAATTCCTGACTACGTTTCTGATGTGCACAGAGACAGTTTCTGCCTTTACTGCTGCTAAATTATGTGCTGGTTTTGTGTCGTTATTTTGAGATGATACAGATAAGTGAAGTAGCTTCATTCATGAAATCAAATTCCGTTTGCAGGTATGCCTTTTAAGAAAAAGGAAGATCTGTATTTCTTCTAAGTGTTCTCAGGTAGTGTATCTGTGTTAACTCGAATAATGAAAGCCAGGATTGATGATGGGCTGATTCAGTATAGCTCTTGCCAACAATTTTCAGAGATTAGGAGGTTGTTGGAAAGATATCAATGAAGGTTTAGGGATCACTGTCTGAAGTATTCTAAATTAACAGCTAATGGGTGTTTTAAATAGCTCTTTTATAGATGAGTGCAGCTGAATGAAAACAGACAAGAAAGCTCAGCTTTACTTAGTATGAGCTTTAACTTTTTTTCACACATGATGATCTTCCTCTGCACTAGCTTTCTCACTTTGTTTCTGCATAGGGTAAAAATGCATTTATTTTATAGTTAATAAACATATCCGCACACACTTTAATCTTTTTGAGATTTTTTTTAAATACCAGAGATTATTTTCTTCCACAAATGCTGCATATACACAGTGCTGTACTACTCTTTTCCAAAGATTTTTTCATCCATCCTGATGTTTCTGGCAAAGTTCAGTTCTTGCAGAAATGGTGAGCAGATATGAAAAAAATTAAGTCTTTGATTATAGCTGGTGTAATCAAGTTGTCTGACCTTCCTGGTGCACGAAGAGACTTGGGTATTCAACATACAGTTTCAGTGGCCCAAAGAGATGAATAAATGTAATTGAGACAGAGTTTGTATGAAAGTATACCAGTGGGACAGAAAATAAATGTCTTGAGGTTGTGTTTAGCAGCAGAGCTCATAAGCTTCCTATCCTCATCAACACTGATGCCAGCTGGCTGTCAAAAGACAAAGTTTTTGTCGTAGGATAGGGAGACATGTGACATCATTGCTTCTGTCTAGTTCACAGTTGTTTGAAATTATCTAAGTATTTCAACTATCAAAATTTGACCAACCGATATTCCAAAAAAATAACTATATTTACTCTTTTACATGTGGCTTTTTTTCACTTCTACACTACGAACATGTCAGATGAATAAGCAATGAAATTTTCAATTTTTGATTTATCTTTAAGTAGACAATATGTTCAGCAACTAAGTATCTATTTCTCATCCTGAAGCTTTTCTGTTATTATACAACCACAATTAGAAAAGTATCCATGTGAAAAACATACACATCCTTAAAATGGACCTGACTTCAAAGACATGCCATTTTAACCCCATTTTAGAATTATATGTCAGATTGGAAAAGGTCTATTTCCACTCATTCACAGGCTGTACAGGGAAAACACAATGTTACTGGATGTCTGTGTGTGGGTATCTAAGCCAAACTACATATTACCAGTGATTGCAACTGGAGCTTAGACATCTAGCCCTAATGTGGAAACTACATTTAGACAAAACATCTTGGTGTCTAAATCTGGAATCGAAACCCACTGTAGAAAACTGCAGAGTATGTATTCATAAAATAATAATTATTTTATTCTATTTTATCTCCTACCATCCTGGCACATTATGTAATGGCACATTCCAAGAACTAGGTAATATTGATTGATACCACCACAAGAACATAAACTTACTGTTTTCATTTATAAAAGTTGCTATGAAAAGTAAAAACTATCACATTTCTTACAAGCTTTCTAGATTAAACAGCTTTATTTCAATCTGAGTAACATCTGAGAGATGTAGATACATTATATAAGGAAGCTTTACAAAAGATGTCAGTCTTTATTATCAAGCCTAATTGGCCTATTATGTCCCTTTTTTGTAAGAAGCCATTAACTTCTTAATGCATTGTGGGCAGTAAGATTCTCATTTCTCATCAACAGATTCTGCAGCATTTTTAAGCCTTTTCTTTGATTCACACAATGAAAGAAAAAAAATACCAAAAAAACAAAAAGAGAAAACAGAATTGGTCCATATTGAAAAGAAAGCATATATTGTTTTTTCCTCACAGTCACAATAAACAAAAATTGAAAAATAAGATCTTATTGAGGGAATATTTATTTTTTTATTATTTTCAAAAATACCTTAGTAATTTCATACAGCATCAGTAGGGATATAACATGGGTAAGTGACTCCTGCCCCAAGAAACCTCTGCATAGGGAAAGAAATAACATTAGTAAAGTTTGCATCTTCTTCAGGGCTAACAGTCTTCTTTTTTCTTTCATTTTGTTTTGTGCTTTTAACATTTATACACATTATTGTGAAGGTTTAATATTATGATAATGCTTTCTAAGGCAAAAGGCTGCTTTCAGTGATAGAGTTCTCTCACCCAAAATGCCAGTCAGTCTTCAAAAAATGTATGTAAAGTACAACTGAATAGAAAATAATAAGTCCAGATACAGGTTGCTTACAACTAGGGTAAGCCAACTTCTCCCATTTGTATTCTTAACCCAGCATGAAATGTTTCAAAAATAAAAATTCTTGAGAGGAACAGCATCATCAACATTTTTAATAGATTCAAGACCTCCATCACAAGAAGCATTCAGGAAATTTCACCTTTTAGAGTGGAAAATAAAAAATGCAGCAAAGAATAATTTTAACACGTAACTGAGCAAGATATGCATGAATTCCCATCTTAAGCTCTGTGACTGAATAGCGTCTTTGGAAGAATACATATAATGTCTTAGCAGCTACGCTTACTACTGTCTTTGAAACCAGAATTATTGGCCTCCCCAGACCTTGACTTTTTCTCATATGATTTTCCTATCACTTTCTGCTAGTTCAATTGCTCTACATTAATGCTTAAAAAAAAGTCTTATATTTGTAATGCAGATTTTGTCATTACTTCTGTGAACCATTCAAACAAGCTATGAGGCAAATACCTTTGGATAACTAATTAGTGACCTGGAGCTTCTAGAAGGTAGTTGTAGTCAACAAGAAAACTTCAATAATTTAAATAAAGGGCAAAAAGAAATGTTCTTCATTATGAGTTTTAATAATGAGTAATTTGTGTTTCTAAGCCTACAAAAACAAAGAGGAAGTTTCTTCAGCTGCCGCCTTTTCTTCAGAGAGACCACAACATGCTGCTGGTGTCCTGTAGCATAGTCTTTGTCAGGAACAGACAAAGGAGACATTTCTTACTAGCTTGTGAACTGTGACAGCTGGGTTCTCTGATGTGGCCAACTCTAAAATTCAGATTTGTATTCATCCCGTTTTAGGTATTTACCTGCTTAAGTAAACACTGGACTTGTCCTAAACATCCCCTGTTGACACAAATAGGTGGAGGACAATTCACACAATTCATGTTAGTTTCACACTTGTATCTTTAATCCTATGAGATACAGTGTCAGACATAACATAATAGTATCTTGATTCATATTTGAAAAGCACTGTTTTGGCAAAAAGAAACAAAAAAAAAAAAAACCCAGATCCAATGAAAACCCAGTTACTTGTCAGAAAAGATTTTTGATTAACTCTACTTCAGAAAACAGCAAATGGTGATGTGATGGAGTTCTTCCCTATCCAATAGCGGGATATGCCTACAATTTATTATCCACAATCATTCTTACATGGAAAACATCATGTCACATTAGAACTTTTGTAACTCTGGTTTTGAATATCTTAAATTGAAGATGTACAGGAGGATTAAAAGCACAGAAGGATGAGACCTCAAGTCTGTTTAAAGAAGCTTGCCATCCTGTATGTTTTTCAGTATCAGTGAAAATCATGATTGCACATATAGCTGTGTTGTAGTGGATGTGTTCTTTTACAGTTCTTTGTGGCATGAACCTCATTTCATTTTGTGACCCACATGGGACAGGCACCTACATGACTTAGGGCTCTGAAACCCAGTGATGAGGCACTGGCCGTACTGGAGGTTGAAAAACCATTCATGGATGACCACAGAGTCCCAGGGATAAAGTAACACTCTGGTGGCAACAATCCTAATGCTTGAACAAGGAGGTCCTCTTCTTGTGGAAATGAACAACATCATGCACAGACTAATCCGTAGTGTCAGAAGCATTTGTTGTGACTAGAGAAGGCCTCACATATAATGGAATATTATCTCTTATTAGTAAGCTCCTGCTTTCTTAAAGGAACAACTAATGGGAATGGATAACATGTCTATGGCCACAATGCAGCTGAGAATGTTCTTATGGAATGAGATGAAGCACTTCAAGGATATAGCAGAGGTGTTCAGGATGGTGCTCTGGTGACTGCAAATCACAGACGCCAAATGGATGCATGGTGCATTGACCTTGGCTAGATGCCGGGTGTTCACCAAGCTGCTCTACCACACCCCTCCTCAGCAGAATCGGGGTGGGGAGGTGGGGGAATAAGGTGAACACCTCCCCTCCTTGCATGTTGAGATAAAGGTAGTTCAATGAAGTGACAGCAAAGATCATGTGCAGAAGCAATGGAAAACAAAAGATGTTTTTCTTTACTTCCCATTGGCAAGTGATGTTCAGCCACTTCCCTGGAAGCAGAGTTTCAGTATGTGTAGTGGTTACTCTGAAAGACAAATGTAAATAATGAATGCCACACCCCACCCACCCCCCTCACCCCCCTTCCTTCTCCTTGCCTTGGCTTTTATATCAAAGCAGATGTCATATGGTATGGAATATCCCTCTGGTCACTTCGGCTCAGCTGTCCTTTCTGTGTCCTCTCCCAAGATCTTGCCCACACCCAGCCTACTGGTAAGGGGGTAATGTTGGAAAGACAGCCTTGGTGCTGTGCCAGCGCTGCTCAGCAAGAGACAAAACACTGGTGTGTTATCAGCACTTTTCTAGGTACTAATACCAAGCACAGTGCTACGAGGGCTGCTGTGAGGCTTAGCCAGACCCAATACAAGATGACATCTGTGACAAAAATCACCAGGGTGACTCGCCACCATTTAGCCACTGTGCTACAGGTTCTGCTGGCAGGTGATGTTTACCTCCTTGTGAGCTGGTGTAAGGAACTTCTAAGACAATACTACTTTTCTGGCAGAACAAGTTTTTTTCAACCCAGAAATTAGCAGTCTCTTGCTGATCCCTTGTTGACGCCCATAACCCTGAAAACACTACAAGAATCTTCCAGAACCTGGACCTTGCTCTTTGTGCATCAGGCAATGTGAAAAACACAGCTAGTGCTGGCAGCGATGGAGATGGAGAGCAATCACAGCCCTTGAGATGTGCTGGGTAATCAGCCCTGTGGAAAGAACCATTGCATTGCTCACTTAGTGACAGCTTTACATATTCCTTGAACTGAAGCATCCTGGAGCCCTGTTTTCTCTTCTTATGTTCTTTGAACTCAGGCTGCTGCAAATGTTGTTGCCTAAGTTTGGCTCAGAGATTCTGAGATGCCACTAGGCTGTGCCAAGCTGGGTCACTCACGTAAAGCTACATGTTGGAGTCGGGGATACATTTCCTGCAGACAAATCATGTGCAGGGCAGGTGTCAGAAAGGTTTTGGAGACTGTGTGACAGTGCCTCCTGTCCAGCAGGAAATGCAACTTGACTGAAGCAATCCAGAGGCTCCGCAAGGCCTGCAAAAGTGCCAGCAGGTGAAGCATGCTAGCTGGGGCAGTCATCAAGAACCATCTAACAAAACATCGTGGGCATGGGCATTGCTATCACTGGGAGCTGTAAGCATGGTTTGAGGACATTTGTATTATCCAATTTGTACCATCAAATTAAAATACTGCGGTGCATAGAACTGGAAAATGGTATCTGGGAGTCATTAATAAATAGCTGGGCCAGAATAAGGCAAGGTTATCACCTTTTTGTCAAAGTAATTGAGATACTTCTCTTAATGAATGGCCGAAATCACAGTTGGAGAATAAATATAAAAGCATACAGATGGAAAGGTTTTTCAGACTGTAGAACAATAACGAGATATTACGAGTTGGTTTCACAGAGCCAGACAAAGTGAATTATTAGTAAAGATTCTTTTGCTCATAAAACCTGCAATAAGAATGAAAAAAGACATATCTATAAGAGCATTATAATTTCTTGGACTCGCCTTCCAGAAATGGGAGAAATATGTGGCAGGGAGTCTGTATTTCCTGACCTTGGTGGATCAAAATGCAAAAGGTTTTGCCCTCAAATGTCACCAGTGGTTTAGAGTGAAGAACTTTTTATTAACATTTTTAGAGTTTCTGGATATATTCCCTTTAAGAACTTCTTTTCTAAAATCTGCATGCTAAATTATTCTGCTGCCCCACTAGATCACCTATGTTTCATTGAAGCAGAACACTTTTTTGCTTAAGTTATGCAGAAGAACAAATTCTCAGTTTTTAGCCTTCAGTTGGAATCTGAAAAATTAGGGGTAGGATGAAGAATTTTTCTGTGATATTCAGCTGAATAAAACTCCACAAACCCAAACTTTAATGTTGAATGTAATAATCAAAGCAGAGCAAATACAGCAGTACCTCTGTTCAATAAAATGAACACTAAACAAGTTGTCCTGATTTCAGCTGGGGTGGAATAAACTTTCTGCTTAGTAGCTGGTACAGTGCTGTATTTTGGATTTAGTATGAAAATAATGTTGATAGAACACTTATGTTTTAGTTGTTGATAAGTAGTGCTTACTTTAAATCAAGGACTTTTCAGGTTTCCCATGCTCTGCCAATGAGCAGGTGCACAAGAAGCCAGGAGGGAGCATAACCAGCACAGATGACGAAAACTAGCCAAAGGGATATTCCATACCATAGAACATCATGATTAGTATATAAACTGAGGGGAGCAGGTAGAGGCTGGCTTATCATGGCTTGGAGGCTGGCTGGGCACTGGTCAGTGGGTGGTGAGTGATTGTATTGTGCATCACTTGTTTTCTGGGTTTTTTTCCTTTTGGGTTTTATTCCTCTCTTCTTTTCTTTCCTTGTTGTTGTTGTTATTATTATATTATATTTCAATTATTATATTGTTCTTATCTGAACCCATAAGTTTTACTTTTTTCCCCTTTTTTCTTCCCCATCCTTCTGGGGCAGCAGGGAGGAGAGTGAGTGAGCAGCTGCGTGGTACTTAGTTGCTGGCTGGTGTTAAACCATGGCACAAGTGCAGACAAAACACCTGCACTTTAAAACTTCTTGAAAGATTGTGATCCTCTTAAGAATGTTGAAAATTTCTTAGCCCGTATCTTAAAGAAACAAATATAATCTCAGTTTAAGTAGAATCAATAGACTAGTCCCCTTGGTCTGAGAAACGTTGAGTCTTCATCTAAAGTGTTCAAAAATATTCACCCCTCAAAATTCTTGAAAAGTGCTATGATATCTATTAAGGCAGAACATGAACATAGAATTAGTGTTCTATATTTTATCTTGCTGTCGTGCCTTGAATACAAAAACAAAAGCCCAGTTTCTTAAAATGACTATGTAGTAGCCTGAGTAATTTGTTTAATCTTAAAATAAAAATCTGAAATGGGTCAAACACATTTTGCACTAATACCTGTGTCTTATCATTGGCTATAAGGGAAGTTCCAAGAAGTACCTGACGAGCAGATAGCATCAAGGCAGATGGCTAAACTGCATCAGTGTCAAGGAAAGGTAGAATTATCTTGATTATAAGAATGATATAGTTTAACTTAATTTTAAAATGCCAGCCAAACTTATGTGGCTGTCTGTATCTCCTGGTTTCCTAGATTTCTTTTTTTAATAGAAATCCTTTTCTTTAGACATCAAATCATTGGTTTGACTTATTTTTCCTCACTGGACTGGAGCAGCCTAAGCAAATATGTACAACCAGTATTTAGTGGTGGTTTATATAAATAGTATGAAAACAATTAATTGAAGAAAACAACTACATGCTTCTGACAGAAAACAAGTAAAACAGCTAAAATACAAAATTAAACACATTACAGTTATTAAACACTTATCCTTTGGAATTTATCTGAGTGTAGAGTCTTGTTTCAAATAGGGTCTCTTTGTAGGTGCTGTTTTAAATGCTGATAGCTTGCAGTGGCCTTTTAAGCTTGCAGTTGCACACATTTTTATTTTAGTATCTGTTTAAAAATAGCCTGCCTTTAGGAAATGTCATTTGTATAAGAACTAATATCAATTATATTCATGTTAAGTGATTATTATTGTATGCATAAAACATGAAAAAAAAAGTCATATACCTTGCTGTTGATCTGTTCTTACCTCTGATTCTTAGCCTCATGTCAAAAAGAAAGCCTAAACAAGGAAACAGTACTTGTATTTTATTACTTACATAGAGGTAACATAGAATTTGGTAGCATTTACATCTATTTTTGATATAGATGCTAGGAAATTTATAGCTAATGACAGAATCTAGTTAACTTATGAAGTTCCCTTCTGGTAGTATCATTATATGATGTCATGCATGTCATTTGTAGCTGACCATAATTCTGGGGGGAGGAAAAAAAGATAGTTTTCTGAATGGTCAGTTATTCAGTCCCAGTAATAAGAACTTCCACAACAAATATAAGCCTGATTATAGTATCAGTATCAAAAAACTATGGTGTGTATTAGGGGTCCTGTGCCTTGCCTTGCCTTGCCTTGCCTTCTGATTTTTAAGGATTTTAAGAAAAAACTACTGACTTACCTGCAAAACATATTAATCCTTCAACACAAAGATGTTATGACAGAGTTTATAGGCAGTTTGTCCCTTGGGAAAAGCAGAGATCAAATTTCCTCTAAGGAAATTATAGGTTTGCTGGTTAAGAAAGTCTCGAAAGGCTCCATCTCATCTGCTGTTAAATTTGAGGGATCCACTTTAGGTTTAGATTTCTTCTTTAATGAATTCCATTGCTACATCTAAAAAACCCCAAACATATGTTTGGATTAAATTATTGAGTAGCAAAATAAGGATCATAGTTATTTGTGGTTTCTTCCACCTGACCAAAGTAAATGGAAGAAAACCCAAAACTAATAATGTGGCCTTCTGAGGCATAACTGTTGTCTCACAATAGTACACTAAGAATGCCTATCTTAATGCAATTTTCATTGGCTGTGCAAAGCCAAAATAGTAGAAAAGCAGTCCAGTAGCCAGAAGCTGCAGAACTGCTGGAGAAATAAATTAAAAAATGCCATTGAATAAGGTAGAAGCTGTGATGGGAACAGGTATGATTAGCTAAATAAGGCTAAACTCAGGAGTTATAGCACTAAAGACAATGTTTCCCATGAGGTATGATGTATATTCTCTGATATACCATTTGGGAAGTATCACCATGGAGGCAATGTTCAGCTCTACTTAGATGATATATAATTGGCAACAAGCCTTTTTCTTAGAAACTCAGAAATAATGTGGATCTCAAAGTACCTAAATTATACTTTTTAACAAAAAAAGAAAATAAAAGTAGTGTAGTGCAAACTTAAACTAACTTGTTTCTTTTTTGTTTTTTTTTAGTATTTAATCATGAAATCCTTAATAAAAATCTGCAGGAGAAAACCCATAAAGCTAAAATAAAGCTTTAATGTGGCATTGTAGTTCACAGGATATCTTTCTTGTTTGGCCAAAATATTTTCGCTTCTAAAAGTTGGGTCTAAAACCAATCTGCTATATTGTTTTTTTAGCAAGAGCACAATGTTGATTTAAGCATAACAGCTCTAATAAAAATTTAATGTTATCCCTTTTAAGTATTTAAGCTTATATCAATGTAAAAAGAAATGTTTAACTGATAGTTTTCACAGTGTGTGAAGAGAAACCTGTGTTCTTGTGTGTGTTAGGCTGGAGCCTGTTAACATACTAGCACTTGCAGGCCAGTGAAAGACTCCCAGCTCCAGACATTGTCTGTTAGCTGCCCACAAACCAAACTGTCCATCAAGAAAACAAACCAAACTGTCCACCGAGAAAACAAACATCAAACCATTCTTGACTTCCCTTGCATGGCAGCTCCAGGTATGTGTCTATCTGACTGCTTTCTTTACTTACATTTTTCAAAAAGCCCACAAAAATCTCTACTGGATGTTTTTTTCTCTACAAAGCATGACATTTGTCAGTGCATTTGCACACACATGCAGACTTAGGGCATGTCTAGCATACATTCACCTATAGTTTTGCTCATGCTTTCTTCTTTTCCCTTCCTTTACCAAAACTAAAACATCCTTTAAGTCTACTTCTCCTTTAAGTTTACTCAAGCTTTGTTTTGCTGGCCTTGTGTTTTGCCTGCTCACCACAAGTTCAAGACCACAGACCAGACATCTGCAAAAATCCATGCCCAGCAGTGGGAGTATGTTCTGCAAGAAGATGAAGGATCCCAGGAAACAGAGATCCCTAATGTGAGAACATTATGAGACTGTCACCACATACTAGATATGGCCTTAACACTGGAATAAATAATTGGTATTAATTTTTAATTTTATATATATTAACCCCCCTAAAACCTTAATGGTACCATAGCCAGGTGAATTTTAATCAGAAGTTTGATTTGATAAAAGGTATTTATCATGAACAAGCCTGCTCATGCTCATATGCCTGTGCACCCACTGAGTCTGACTCACCTACCTACTTCTGCACCCACCTACCCACTTATGCACCAGCATCCATGATTCTGAAGGACATCCCATGACAGCTATATTGTGTCAGGTAGACAAACCCCAAAGTGCCTAAGTTCAGCCTGGATATGGCCCCAAATACAGTGGCAGGTGTTAAATGAATCGTTTCAGTAAGATTATGTTAAATTACAATGGACTTCCTATGGAATCTTGTATTATATGCACCTGAATACCAAAAGAATTCATCATGATTAAAATTATTGCAAGAAATACCAAAGGAAGTAAGAATGATTTGCCACTTATTATAAAGTGTTGCCCATTTTGCAATAAGTGGCCAATCATTATTAATTCATTTGATATTCTTTATAACATTAATCATGAGTAATTCATTTGGCATTATTAATGTAGATGTAACACAAAATTCCATTGCAATTTAGCTATTTATTTAAATGTATCATTAATTTAAAGAGTTATCAATCCAAAATGTCAGCAGTTTTATTCAAAGACTATAAGGCATATCTCTGCATTTGAACATGAAGAAATAATTTTCAAGCAAATAAGGTATAAACATTTCTGTATTTGTACTTAGAAATTATCTTGGGGGGGTGGGGGGTGTTATTGGTACAAAATAACACAGCATGCATAAGATTTCTATTTGCCTAAAAAAGGAAGAAGCAGTGTTATCTACGGTCCAGAACTCCAGCCTTTCACCATAGTTACATGTGAAATGCCCTTCTTCAAATGACCTACTCACACGTTTAAGCTGAGCACATGTTTAAGGACTTTGCTTGGATAAAAGCCCTACTTCACCTCCACCTGGGAAATAAATTCAATCTTCAGTCTGGCCAAGTAGCTTTCATATTTGGAAAAATGGTAGGAAAGAGATCTTTACGACAGCTTGAAGACATTATAGGTCCTGTGGAACTTCTCACAAGTTTGGAAATTTTAGACAGTGCTAACGCCAAAATCCCACTTGGAAAACTATATTTTGTCTACCAGAATTCACTCTCATGTTTCAGTTTGATAAAATATTCACTTTTTCATTTGTTGTGCAGCACTGTTTTGCTCTGTCAAGCAGTTAACCAGCTGTTATGTTTTTATATTGAAGGAAGTTTTTTCTTTTCCATGTATGTGTAGAAGGACAAAAGCCCAGGCTAACAAGCACGATTCAAATTTCCCTTAAAAACTTCACTGTGGTGTAAGGAATGAGGTGTAAGCCATTCGTGGAGCTGCAGAAGTCCTCAGTGCTGTGAAGTGCTGACTTGAGGGGTGGGTTATTCACTACAGCACAGCAATGGCCTCAAAGAGCAAACAAGACCAAACCCAGATCCACAGCCCTAAGTTCTTGTGACAGAAACATGAAAAGTATGAATAAGTAGAAGAGAAATAAAAAGACCCACTAACAATGTAAAGAAGACCAGTGAAAATCAATCTGCAGCTCCTCAGATTACTTTTGGGAAAACTGGGAAGACTTTTGTCTTTCAGGTGGAATTAGTCTAATAGACATGTGTATCTCTTTCTTTTATGAGATTTTGTTACGTTACTGGCATTGGTATGGTCGTAAGAACACTAGAGAGCTCATAAGGGATCAGAAAAGCCTTATATAAGTTCAAACAATCATTTCTGGCTGTTTAAACACTACTCAGGCCAGCACCAAAAGTCAGATATTCATAGATAACTGGGCCCTTTCTAAGGACCATAAATGTTGCTGGGTGGAGGAGAAAGGATTAGCTAAACTTCATCAGTGTATTAAAATCCCCTGAAAGCACTGGATTTTGGCACTTGTCTTTCCTATTTTCAGCCAGTGAAACCATCTTCCAGAACTTAGAAGTGCAACCATGTAACTCACCAGTGATTCACGTTTTTATGCTCACAGTGTACTTTCATGAGTTTTGCCTTAAATATTTGACAAGTGCAAAGGAAACCCATTGCTTCCAAACTGGCAACAGGTATTTTTTCCAGAATCCCTGGAGAAAGGAAAAGTGATATAGGTGGACTACAGCCTCTGTCCTCTAAACTCACTGTGACGAATTTTCTGGTAACCCCTGCCCACAGATAGCACTGCAAGAAGATGCAGTTTTACATCGGCTTTGAGGCTTTTCTTGGTTTTACTAAAGGCAAAGCAGTCTCTCACTTTAGTAGTGCACGTAGAGCTTACTTCTGTAATTATAACAATATTTGTCATTGCCATTTTAATTTCAAAATCTATAGCTGGTAGTATTTAGTAAATCTGGACAAGACTGGAAAACATAATTTGGAAAATATTCAAGCTGTGGCTGACTGCACTTCTGTGAGGAAGAAATCCTTCTGTGGGGGTCTGCTTATCACAATGTGATATGAAAAAAGAAAATACAAAACCAACAGCAGCTTCAACTTCGCTGTAGAATATTCAACACCTTCCACTTTCATTTGTATATTCAATGATAACATTTAAAATTACTGTGGTCACCCTAAAGGATGTTAATTACAATGCGACTCAGCAGCCTTTATGCAACATAATTGCAGGTTACTAATGTTCATAGTATCCATTGGAGTTGTAACGGAGAGTAGAATTTAGCTCATGGATTTTGTGATGAAGGTCTTACAGCCATTTCTTGTTATTAATCCTCATTATCACTTCTCATGCATCATCTTTTGTTTGTTCCCTTAATTCAGAGTGAGTTTTATTTTTTGTACATAGAGAATATCTTTCTTATAGGCCTAACTGTCAGGTTCAGATTTACATATTGTAGATTTAATTGCTTCACATTTCACTTTTCGATAAGGTTCTCAGATGTTAGGCTATTTTAAGAAGGGGATGGAGACTAATACAGGAATTATTATAATGTCATTCTATAAATGGAGGTTACATCCTCATGTTGAATAGTCTACTGGGTTTCAGTCACATTTTAGAAAGATACAGTAGAAGAAGAAAGGTCTGAAAGAGGGCAGAAAATACATATTAGTTGGATAGGGAGTGTTCATATGAAAAGAAACTGAAAAGATTAAGATTATTTAGTGTGAAGCAAAAAGAATAGGAGATGACATATATAATAATGAGTGGTACAGAGAAAAGCAGTGGGTAGTCCTCACTGCTCTGTTCTACAGTAAGACACAGAGGGCATTTAGTGAAAGGAAAAGGCAACAAATGTAGAAGTGATAAAATGAAATACTTCTTATGGCATTGCATCATATAATTAGCCTGTTGAACTGACCACCGTACGTTATTATTGAATAATAATTGAGGGCTGCTTGGAAAGTTTCAAGAAGGATAAAGCAGTTATGTTAATAAAAATAGCATCAGCAGTGGAATTAGGTAGAACAAGTTGGTAAGGGATATCAGCTCTTACAAATCAAAGCACAGCGTAATCACGGCCAGAGATTGTTCATGCTACTTACTACCATTGTGCTAGGAACTGTACAACTGTACAAGGCCTTCCCATCATGATATTTTTGATCTAAAGCCCTGATCTGAAAGAACAAGCCTGAAAATCACTGGATCTCATCTGAGTTCCACTAAACTCTATAAATCTTTTCCTTGCTGGACTTATTGCTGGACAGAAAACAACATGAATAAGCAGGCAATTTCCTTGAGGTGACCAAAAGAAAGAACATGTAATGTGCCCTGCTGCTTGTGTAAGAGGTACTAACATCATAGGAAACTAATGGAATTTATTTTCATGGTGAAAAAGTCCATGAAGGGCCATTAAATAAAAGTTGCAAATACAATCTCTCAATTAGGAAATGCCCATAATGCAAGTTGCTGCATGTAGGGAGATATAGGGGCAGGAATATAATTTATGCAATTTCCCTGTTGGATCTGTGTCCTGGTTTGGCTGGAATAGGGTTAATTTTCTTCTTAGTAGCTGGGACAGTGCTGTATTTTGGCTCTGGTGTGAGAACAATGTTGATAGCACACTGATGTGTTTAGTTGTTACTGGGTATACTAAGTCAAGGACTTTTGGGTTCCTCAGGCCCTGCTGGCCAGAGGGCTGGAGGGGCACAGGAAGCTGGGAGGGGACACAGCCAGGACAGCTGATCTGAACTAGCTAAAGAGGTATTCCGTACCATGGAATGTCATACTCGGTATGTAAACTGTGGGGGTGTGCGGGGGGGTGGGTTGGCTGGGGGCTGCCGATTGCTGCTCACAGGCTGGCTGGGCATTGGTCAGCAGGCAGTGAGCAGTTGTGTTGTGCATCACCTGCTTTCCTTCCTTCCTTCCCTTTGGATTTCCTTCCTCTTCCCTTCTTCCTCCTTTTCATTATAAAAGTTATTATTATTATTGGTTTGTTGTTTGATATTATTTCAGTCATTAAATTGTTCTTATCTCAGCCCTCGAGTTTTACATTCCTTTCCGATCCTCCTCCCCATCCCTCTGGGTGAGGGGCAGTGAGCGAGCAGCTGCGTGGGGCTTGGTTACCAGCTGGGGTTAAACCACAACAACCTGCTCTTGGCCACTGTCAAAGGCAAGACTAGACAGAGTTTTCGTGTAACCCACAACCCTATCCCTATGTTTTTGCATTGTTTTGGCATTTGTAGAAGCTGATTTTCTTCAACAGTAGTAGCAAAAATTCAATTCTTTTATGTTCCTGAGGCTTGTGTCATTACATGCCAGTGGCAGGACCGTTGCTGGCAACCAAAAGCCACATCTGCTTCGTACAACAGATGTCCCTGCCATCAGTTATCTTTCAATGTTGACAGAGGATGAAATCTGTGAAATGAATGGATGATTTTCAGTTTCAGGGAGCCCATCTTTAGAACAGGCACCCCTGATGAAGTAAAGCAGAATATCCCATTGACTGAAATTTTGGAGGATTTCAGGTTTTCACTATATAAAAGACACACTGACTATAATTACATAGGGTTTTTTTGCAAATGTTATCAGTCATATGACAGCTTTAGGTAAATTGGACAGGGTATTCAGTATCCAGCAATATTGATAAAAACCTCCTAATTAATGTAATGCCTTCATTATTTGGTAATTAGTCTTAGAAGTTTTCCATTTCATATTCAGTATAACAGTAAGTACAGTTCATGCTCTTAAACAGGTTCTTTTTTTTTTTTTTTAAATTTAGTACAATCACACCATTCTGAACAGGTAAGACTATTAATACAGAATTCTGAATTTTTGTTAAAAATACCTCTTTTTACTGTTCCTTGCTATGGATGCATGAGTGGCATAAAGCTCTGTTATTGTGTTAATTTGGTTGTGGTTGTTGTCTTTAAAATATTTCCCTCACTGTTAGTGACATATGAGAAGTTCGAAAACAAAATGTTTTTTTCTTTAAATAACACCAACAACCTGCAGTTCTAACAACAGGAAATTTTCCATGGCAAGGCAGCTGATGCTTTGCCATTAAAGATTTGGACTCGTTGAACTCATGACATGTAGACTCATTTTAGTTTCAACGTACACTTCCTGTTGTGTGGGATGAACCCTACTCCTCCACTTCAGAATAATAATAAAAAAGAAAAACAAGAACATAGGAACACAAAGAAAGACACAAGTGCCTTTCATCACTCTTCTGTTTTTTCTCCTCATTTTCTTCCTAAAAAGAGAAGGCAAGTTGAAGTTTTTTGGGTTTTCAGATTGGTTGTTTGGTTGTTGGGTTTTTTTTATTATTATTATTTTATTTACTAAATAAGAAAACTGGTAATGAATGAATGTGTAAATGTCCTAAGTACTGAGATAAAAGCACAAAGTTTTATGGCAAAATATTTTTCTGAATCCTTACGATATTAATCCTCTACCTCAAAAAGTTTTCTGTGGTGTGAGCAACACTTCTTGTCTCCCTCATGACTACTCCCCATACAGATTTCTAACAGCCCACACCCAACAATCTTGCCAATCTGTACCACCTGCCCTCCACCCCTTCAACAGGCTCTCTGTACATTCCTAGATACATTCTTCATCCACACACCCCTGCTTCAGCTATTCAATCTGTTTTTCAGTTAGGGAAATGCACTTTCTTGCATATTAAATTCTGTTTTCATCATAAAAGGAAGTGTCCTTCAGACAATGCTCCTGTGTCATTCCCTACAGAGTTTTCTTTGTGGAGGTTTGTGTAAGAAGCCCTGTTTTGCTAGGTTATACTTCAGGTACATATTGTAAAAGGCAAAGCAAAAGAACGCATTTCCTGAGCACTGCAAAGAAAAACAAAACACAAGCCACCATTTATTTTGGTTTATTACTGTGCTTTACATTTTTCAGTTGGTGTTATTTTGGAGGCTTTTGAATTGATTTTCATTTACATTTCATTTATCATATTTCCTGGCTCGCTGGCATTAGAAAACACACAGATTTTTGCCTTGGTCCAAACAACCATTGTAGTGTGTGAGAACACCTGTGTCCTTTTGAGAGAGCACAGGTGGGTGCAGGGTCTGCATGGACAGTGAGAAAGAAAAGCACTCACCATCCTCCAGTAGATCCTGCAGAATCAGGCCATCACAGAATCATAGAATCATTTAGGTTGGAAAAGACCTTTGAGATTGTCAAGTCCAAATGCAGGACTGAAAGGTCCATCACTAAACCATGTCCCTAAGCACCACATCTACACATTTTTTAAATACCTGCAGGAATGGTCATTCCACCTACTCCCTGGGCAGCCTTTTCCAATGCCTGACCTCCCTTTCACCAATTTTTTTTTTCCTAAAACCCAATCTAAACCTCCTCTGGCATAACTTGAGGCTGTTTCCTCTTGTCCTACCACTAGTTAGCTGAGAGAGAAAACCTACACCCACCTGTCTACAACCTCTGTTCAAGTAGTTGTAGAGAGCAGTAAAATTCCCCCCTGAGTATCCTCCTTTCCAGAATAAATGACCCCAGTCTTGCTAATGACTAAATAACTTCCCTAGTCCTGCTGGCCACACCGTTTCAGATACAAGCCAGGATGCTGTTGGTCTTCTTGGCCACCTGGGCACACTGCTGGATCATGTCCAGCCAGCTGTCAGCCAACACCCCCACGTCCTTTTCCTCTGGGCAGTTTTCCAGCCACTTTTCCCCAAGCCTGTAGCATTGCATCATGAACTGAGTAAGTACTAAAGCATCCTGTCAAATTTACAATACTCTTGCTTCAAAAGTTGACTGTTTTCTTCATTACCACCCAAGATTAATGGGCACATTTTTCACTTATTTTTTTAATGTAATGCTATGAGCTGCTCTTTGTAATGCCAAGTGCAGACACAGCCCCAGTGACAATCTGCAAAAAAGAGGAGCCATGTTTCTCCTCTTTTCATATCATATAACTTGTCAGGGTGAACAGTTATAGCAGCTGTTGGGGATGTTCAGGCACGAAGCACGTGCTTCTCACCCCTGCCCAGGACTCGGGTTTTCTCTAGGCAGGTGATAATAACAAGGTGGAAGTCGCTGGAGGCACTGTACTGCAGAGCCAGATATTGTGAGTGCTGGGGCTGGGAAGCAGGGGTGGCAGAAACACAGACACCCATAACTGCTTTAGGACACCTCTACCTAGTAATACAGGCAAACCCTGATAAGTGGAAAAGACTTTAAGACCTAAGGGTTTGGTAGTTACATGGGCAAAAGGCACCTATCTCTAAGTCACCAGTCCTAGCCTGAAGCCAATGAAGAATCAGGAGCAGAAATAATAAAGTAGACAGCATATCACGTAGTATGTATCCTAAAATATGAATAGTTGTAGAATAACATCCTAAAAATTACAGTGTGCATCCTAAAAATGTGAATATTCTAGAAATATGCATTGCAGAATTGTGGAAGAAAATTATTATCTCTGTTAATTGTAGCCTCTTTGCAGGTGAAAGTGAGGCCAATTCCCTCACGCAGCTTGAGTAATGTCTGCCTCTGTAACTGGTTCCCACAGTCCACTGGAAATGTTCGACGAAGGACTTCCTTTTCCAGGGGGAGATTTAAGGAAAAATGGATTACTGTTGAAGAATCTGTGTGACTTTCAGAGATCTCTTCACAAATTCCTGATGATTTTTGATTGCTGTCACTGTCCTCTGCATCACTGAGGAAAGGGTATCCTCAGATTCTGCAGCAGCCTGGGTAGAGAAAGTGTTCACAGTATTCACTTGTGTTATAACAGTGCAGAGAAAGAGGAATCGCTCTATGCCCTTGAAATGAGGTCATTTTCAGATTCACTAATCAACAATAAAAGAATGCCCAAATTGTCTCATTGATCTAGGAGAATGTGCATCTCCTCTGTCTAAGTTATTAACTGAGGAATTAAAATGAGCTTTTCCCCGTATTTATTCCTCCTGCTATGTTTTATGGATGCAATATTATGTTGGTTATATTTTAAAAATATATATATATCTGCTTTATTGCAATAATAGTTGGTTTAATTTTTTTATTTATTTAGTACCTGCTGTTGGGGAGATTTTGTGCATTTCTTTAAAGTTTAAATGTTTAAATGTATTGTATTAAATAGCTCTGGAAAAAAAAAAAAAAAAAAAAGATGGTCTCTAGCCTGCTGAGTAAACATAAATTTCACAGTTAAATACATAAAATAATGATTACATCCAATGGTCATGAGGGACGTGTTTTTAGGAGTATACTAATTAAACTACATCCTTCAGACAACATGTTTCTACACTTACTAGCAATGAACCATATCTGATTTGTCATTAAGTAATTATGAATGCTAATGCAAATAAAGCACCTTTCAAACAAGGCTTCAGAATAGAAATTAATCATATATTATTCTTTCTTATTCTACTGCATAAGGGTCATTTAAACAAAAACAGCCAAGGATATGAGATATACATAACAAGAGAAGTTGCTGGTTTTGTTCAGGCTTCGGTTCATACCTTTGTCTTTGTGGTATTGTTTATGTACGCATACATATACTTCTATAAACTGAGCAAGAGTAAAAAAAAAATCTTTGAAGTATATTCAGTAATTCAAGCTTTGATCCAAAAACTGCTGAAGCTTACTGCGGTCTTCCTTGAGTAACAATGATAATGAGCAGTTCTTGCTCCTTTCCTTTTGCAGATCTCAAAGCACTCTACAAAAGGCCGGTATGGAAGACCCCACAAATGTGAGGGAGTAAGTGGGATGAAATGAAGTTAACCCCTGAACATACCAATGGGCACTGCAATTCCTTGTGCATTTTTTAGCTGGGCACCCTCAGAAATGTTCTGATGGCAGAACCATGATTTTTGTCTGGGTAAGGATCATTTCCAGAGTGTAATCTCTTGCTTCACACCTCATTTGCCATCCTGGTTACACCCATAGGTACGTGGTATTACTTCCCTTTCTTACATTAGGAAACTAGGATGCAAACTAGTCATACATAACTCCAGCTACCATAGCAGAGAGTCTGGGCATGTTTTTAACCCCCAAACCAAATTCCTGGTAGTGGACCCCACCACAGCTCTAAGTAGAGGAATTCTTATCAGGTCCACTACCTACTCTGGTGGGGTCTTTTTTTCTTTGTTGGGGTTTTTTTCAATTTCTAACATTTGTCTAAAGATCAGAAGTAAGTTATGCAAATTCTAGGCTTTTCAACTCCAAAGAAAAGGCCACATAAAGTACTGTATTTTAATTGAAGAAGGACTGGTAGAAGCACCTCATCTTCACAGCTAAAAGGAAACAGTAGTGATATTTTCCATCAACCTATTTGCAGAAAATGTAAGTTGATTTACCTCCTCATTATGCTGTAAATGTTTTCCTTCCTCTTGACTTGTCTTTGTCCTCATCTTTGTACAGCTAGTGAAGTCATAAGTCCTCTGAAGCAACTATCTGCACATTATAATGCTTCATTGCATAAGCAAGTAAGAGGATGAGTTATGAAGAACAAAGTTCTCGTTGCGCAAGCTTCAATAATCCTTAATTCTGGGAAAGAAAATGGCCAATAACTTGTGAAAGGTACTGTGAATAAATGTGTTTAAGGCAGAATAATATGCCTTTAAATTGTGATTGGCTGTTTAGGACCCTTTTTAAGGCAAGGGGCCATGAAAACTGATAATGTATGTGAGGTCAATTATTGCGTAAGGTACACTGAAAAATCATGCAGCACTTCTCATTCATATAACTTATATTAAAAGGTGCTATTCAAAACTACAGGTGTCAGCTTGTAAATGAGAAACTTCTCTGTTGCATGGAAGAGAGAAAATGCAAACGAGAAAAGGGCTGTAAATGAAGAAATAAAATGTGAAAATGGTACAAATGAGAAAAGCATGAAAATTGACAATTAATAAAAAAATGCAATGACCATTGGATCTTTCTGAAACTTGAGGTGGTTAGGTTAGACTAACTTTTTCAACCACTACTAACATGGGTTACACAGGTTAATAATAACCTTGATCAGGGTTACATTTTCATGTAAATGAGCAGGTTTGGGCACAGTGAGGTGAAAAATTAATTTTGTCAGCACATGGTTCTTCATTTTCATTGAGAAATAGCTCCAGGGAACAATATAACCTTCTGTGGGAATCCTTTGTTTTCTTCAGGTTTTTGAGAGGTCATTAGCACTTCTGAGGTGGGATTCATCCTCTCTGACACTGGCCTATGATTTGTGGTCAGCTGCAGGCACCGGCCGGAGTATCCAAGTCCCTTTTACCATCAATGGCATGAAGGCAATTCATCCCATACGAAAGTGGTTTTCTAGGATAACAAATCAAGCAGAAAATTCTCTTTTTCTTCCTCCATTCATAGATGGAGGAGGATAGCTGCTACATGCTAAGGCTGTGTACACTTTAGATGGCTAGAGATGGGCATGTGAATCCTACCTGAAACGCCTAAAAAAGCAGAGAGATTTATTCACTCTGGTTGAATACAGGCATTATTAAATAGTTACCAGGTATAAATAGAGAAATTGGACATTCATTAAACAAAACCTGATGTTTAACACACTGAAATCATCACTAGTCAGCCAGCAGTTTTCAGGAGTGTTGCCAGTGCTACTGGTTATTTCCTAGTCTGTGGGCATGAGAAAGGCAGTGAAAGGCACAGCTCTGGTAACTTCAAACTTTCTAGTACTGATTGCTCCCAAGGTAACAGACTCTGTACCTCATAATGTGCTCCTTACTCTTAGCTGCCTGTTGGAAGTTCCCAGCCCTGTAGGAGGTGTTCCTAACACCTACTGCACTAAGAATGTTTGGCCATAAGTGATCATCAGATATTTGAAGTGCAGGTATACAGAAACTTCAGGGTGATGAAAGGAGAAAAATGTAGAGATGATGACCTGTGTTGTAGGCTGAATTGCACTGCGGTGAGTAAAGCCCTCTGGGCATGGCAGTTCTCCATCCCCATGTGCACCAATCTCGTTTCTGGTATAGACGGTAGTCTCACCTGTAACTCATTTGGAGCATGCATTCCTGTTGGATTGATCTGGTTACCGAGACTACAGATGGGTTTGGTGAGTCATCTGACTTATTGTAGACGTCTGCCTTGGGATTAGATGGATTTCACATTCTGTGTTCCTAATTCTTTTTGTTGTGCTTAAAGAGAGCCCTCATTGAACCTCTAGAGTGTTCAGCTAAATGACTCCCCCCACGAAGAGCATGCCTGTGTTGCTGGATGATCAAAGTAATTATCTAGGATAAGCTACCTGTAGGATAATACTTTTCAAAAATTCTTTTTTTTAAAAAAATTAGGGTTGTTTTTTTAAAAATCCCTTTTCAATCATTATTCAGAGCTTTAGCAGCCCAGTATTCTGGAACAGTTTTGTAATCTCCCATACCTTGAGTATGCTTTGATAAATGGCCTGCATATTTGCCAGAAACTTTCCTCCTTGTATCCTGGCAGTAATCATGAAATTTGTTCCTGTACAAAGCCATAAGAGTGAATATGACACTTATAATGGAATTCAGTTTGAAACATTTATTATGGAGGTATTATTGAGCTGTTATATTTCCGGCTCATTTTATAACTTCCTTTGACTCAAAAGCAGTATATCACTTTCAGAATTAATATGCTGCTGCAAACAGCAAGACAGTTACCAAACAGAGCACACAAGCCAGGGATCAGAACTTGGTTCCCGCAGCTTCTGAATCATAGCTCTCTATCCACAGTAAGCATTTGTATTTTAGGAAGGGTTTAAAAACAAACCATCTGTTTCTGGTCCCCTCAAGTGAAACCGAGATTATTCAACTATGGATACAGTTGTACAGAATAGTTAGGGGAAAGCTGGTAAAATAACTAAGGTACTGAAGATAGCTAAACTACTTTTCATAGAATAATAATGGCAGTGATAAAATAGTACACAAAGTGTGCTAAGGAGGGTGGGGAGGAAAAAGGGGGTGGAATATAAGGGGATACAATGCGTTTGTGCAGAAACCGTCTACAGGTGTAGTAGCTCTCAAGAAAACACAGACTTCTTGCCAGAAAACTGAGAAATTTTTCTGGTACTAGCAGTGCCTGCAATGTGCAACCATGCTGCAGTCTTCCAAAAACTCCAGGTTCAGATCTGCGTTGCTCAGCTTTAGGCTTGGAGTCCATTGCAGACTCCATTAATAACAGGAGTCACATTCATTTATATTGGCTTTTATTCATCTGTGGGTTTGGACGGTGAGAACTGCACAGCAGACAATACATTTCATTTTGCAAATAGACTAAAATACAACATCTTTGCTGATTGGAGCACCTTGTGGAAAACAATAGCAAGGAAATCGCTCAGACAAATTGTGAGTGGAAGATGAGGCATTTGAAACATGTAGTTTATTTGTTCCTCTCTCTCTCCTAGTGAAGTGAAAAGCATGTCATACATCGCCTTTTTGGATGTGGCATGCTTTTCACTTCACTGACAGGTATGTTATTTGTAACACAATCCAACAACCCTTCCTCTCTTGTGTAACTTATCCAATTCATGACAGTAATCATGGCTTGATAGGGGGTCCAGCATGGGAGAAGCTGTATATATTTGGGCCTTATTGTGACTTCTGACAGTTTCAGTATATGATCGCTAGGATGATCCAACACGGAACATGTCAGATTAGCCAGAGGGATTCTTGCTGTTTTGTAGAAACATGCTTGTATTTCAGGTTATGCTGTTTCTGGCTACTGAGATGAACTGCATTGGTGCAGCAGCAGATGAGAAAGCAATTTAAGGTTGCTGTGTGGAGTGAAAAAACTTAAAATGAACAAGTTATGTAATGTGTGGAAGAGTTACTCTTGGGAACTGCAAGCCAAAGCGGTTATTAATATTTGGGAAAGAGTTCTGAGGAAAAGGTCATCTTGAAAGCACCCAGACTTACTAATCAAATGTTGTTACTATATGACACAGTGAGCTGTTTATACGGAAAATGCATGATGGTTTCACTCCAGTTAACAGCTATGTAATGGACCAGATGTTCACATTAAATAGGGCTTTTAGAGTCAACATTAACTATGTTGGCGGTGTCAGCAAAGATACCAATATTTATCTAAGTTAGACCACCTTTAAATGGTAAGGCTTGTGTGTGGAGACACTTTCACAGATCATTTTCTGTCTATATATGGGCAACTAGAGGACCTGTCCACAGGGTGTGAAGACGAATATTAAGAACTAACCTCTGGGTGCATACAGCTGCCATCCAGTATAAGGTTTGTGGTTGGACTTGCTGATCTTAAAGGCTTTTTCCATTCTAAATGATTCTATAGTTCCAAATGTCACATAGCTCTGGGTGGATGTTCCTACCTGCTCCTCACCAGGCTGAAAGCTCTGTCTGGCAAAAGCCATAAGGTAACAAACAGATAAACTCTTCTGAGCAAAGAGCCTGGCTTGACCACTGTGGTTTAGCTAACTGGGTGTGACAATGCACGCTACACATATCTGTGAGCTCTGGACTGGCAAATACAAGTCACTAGGGTCAGGAATCAGTCAGCCAGGGAAGAGTCCTACTTTGCACAGGGATCGGCTTTAAGCAACAACAGTTGCTTCAGGCATCCTTTCCTCCATAGGCTGTCCTCTTGGACTAACAACCTAGTTTCCTCTGTTCTTGCATGGTAAATAGTGACAGCATTTGGTTTTGCCCTGCTCTTGCAAGAGCGACTCCCCCTTAGCCTGCTCCCCAGGCTTAGACAGCCAGAACATTACTTTCTTACTAGCTTGCATGAGATTGTAAAATGCATATGCAGAGATTAAATGTTTTGCGTTTTTTTGTTTCCCTTCTGACAGATTCTGTTGTATTGTAGATCCAAAATTTGTTCCTGACTATTTGTGAGAGATACTGGTTGGTCTATAACACTAGCCCGTTTCCTCACAGCTCTTCCAGCCAGACTTCTGACTAACTGCTTATACAGAGATGCTCTCAAAGGGCAGGGAAAGGTCTTGGGTCATACTGTCTTGACATAAACAAGATTTTTTTGCTCACTTTCTTATTTTAGCACTGTCATTAGTTATAGCAGTTCAAACATCAGATTAATGTTTCCAAGTTACCTACTACTTCGAATCAAGAGAATTTATGTGTCTTTTTATATAGTATAGATTTTGTGAAAAGGCTGGTTATTTTCATTTTAGCTTATGTGGTTTTTTTCTTAGGTTTAGTTTCTTCTTTCTTTTTCCAAAAAAATGTTTTTTGACAGCACCTCTGATGGTGTAAATTGGTGTAGCACCATTGGTTTCAATGGATTTATGTCGATCTTCAACTGCTAAATAACTGGCCAAAGCTATTCCTAATCCGGAAGACAATTTTAATATTTTTAATGTTTGTCATTTTGGGATACTAAACATTACTTGGCTTAGCCTAAAGCTTACCGATGTCAGTGCTAAAGCAAAATAATACTATTTTAAAAAAAACCCCAAAACACCAAGGAAAAGTGCTGAGGATTGAATCAAGCTTTGGATCAGGCCTAAGTGTGATTTCTTAGGTAAGATAAATGAAGTAAAGAAAAAGCATTATATGGATTGCAACACTTCAGCAGTGTTTCTGAAGCCCTATGACATGACATCTGATGTTCTGAGGTGGTTTTTAACTCTTTCAGTGTAACTTTGCCTCAGGATAAAACATCGTTTTAACAGCATGTGTGAGGAAACCAGGGATGGCCTGTAGACGTGCCTGTAGGCTATGTGCTCTCTGTCACCTGCTGTATTGCCCTGACTTTGAGAAACCTTTACTTCCTCTCACTCTAAGGATTAGAACATTTTGCTCTCGCTTTGTCCACTAAGGAAAGCTGACTAGTCTTATTCTGATGTCCTGGATTTTAAAAGGGCTTTTTTTTTTAACAACTTCCTTGTTCTCAGGTTATTGTGAGTAGATATAAAATAAAAGGCAGTATCAATAAAAAAAAATCCACTATGTTTTGCTTTGGTCAGATTAAATTGCGGTACCTTTTACCTTGGCACTGCCTTAGGTTTGAAACCAATGCCGATAACACTATTACCCTCACAGGCCAACGCTGACAGTGTTATGAGGTATCCCTGCCCAGCTCTCTACATGTCAACTAAATTAAATGTAAAATTAGTGAGGTTTATAAGTTCCAGAAAAAGTGATTTTTCAGATGTTAACCTCTTCTAAAAGTTGTTATGTACTTATAGCCTCTAACTAACCTGATTAATCAAAATTAGTATGTCTTATTTATTAGTATGTTTCTACAGACAGCACTGTTTTGTCATAATATTCCTTCACTTATTCATTACTTCAGGAGCTTTTCCAAAACCACTTAACACTAGCGTAATAGTGATCCCAGAGAAGTCAGGAGAGCCTTGCCAACTGTTCCCAAAAAACCCCCACCTTATTATGAAAGACTGAATATAAGGTTCCCATTTAATATTTGCAGTAAGGTAGTAAATACAGTCAGCACAAATTTAAGTGTGTGTATATATATAAATATATGTATAAACATATATGTTTCTGTGTGTATACACAGAAGGTCATTTCATATACATAACAGAAAGGAAGGAGGGAAGGAGGGAGATAGATATAAAATTACTGTCTGTCCTTTAAAACAATCAGATTATGTGAGTTAGTCTGCAACCAATTAAACACCAAGAAGAGAAATACAGGAATAAGCCCTACTCTCTCTCACAAGGATTCCATATATAAATCACTTTCCCCAAAGAATCAGGTTGGGAAACTCTTAATTAATTCCTTGGTTTTGTATCATCTAATGCAACAAAGAATAGGTTCCTACAGTAGCCTTTTAGTGCTATTGTAGTACATACATTATGATTTCTCTGTATACTAAGTTGCCAACTTTCTACTTGTATATCTTTTTTTAGTTTCAATCTTATTTGCTTGTCCTGATATATCTGTACAAAAAATCTTCAGTTAAATTAAAAATTCCTCAGAATGTGAGATGCTTGCCTTTTACTGTCATTTCATGCATGAAAAAGAATTGCTTCCAAAAAATCCTGTGAAATTTCTGGGTTTAGGCACAAAAACATAGCTAGTTTCAGCTGGATCAATTTCACTCAAGTGCTGTGGTCTCTCTTCTCTAGAGTTAATTTTTCTGTCAAAAAACAGTAGACTTAAAATCTACTTTCAAAGCTCTTTTTTTTTGAAGAGAAAATCTACTAGATCCTAGTACTGATTCATGGAACATGAATGCTTTTAGTTCAATACCCTCCTCTGCAATTTTTCTAAAAACTTGAGAAATCTGATGTTGATGCATTAACTCCTCTGCAGAGCCCTAGCCCTTGAAGTGATGTCATTTGCTAGATATTTCCTCCAAACCATTAACACACTAGTGTGGAAATGACCAAAGAGGAAATGGAAGAGTGAAATTGCAGAGAAGAAAAAGAGAGAGAAATCTGAAGAGGACTGAGTCATAACTTAATTTTACATCTTCATTACTCAGGAATTGCCTCAACCAGAAAAATGCAAAGGAGTAAACTGCAATGTCTGTTTAGTAATCATATGCACAAACCATTATTATTTAACATCTTTCAAGCTGTAGTACCATACCTTTAACGTAACAGACATTTTACCCACAGCTGCCATTGCACCACCAGAGATGAGATACACACAACTGAGCTTTGCAGGCCATAGCTTTGCCTGGTGAATTGACTTCTGTGCAATAACTGATAGAACATACTATGAGGACAGATGGAAAGAATAAAGAAGTTAAGCAGAGGTTAGTTCAGCCTGTAAAATCCATCTCTAAATCTCATACAGAAAAGCTAGACTTTCAACATCACGTTGAAGTTTGAAGATACATCTGAAACCCCCAAAACAGCCCAGTCATTTAGAAGTTCAACTTTGATTTTCAGCATTCTCCATCCCTGTCATCCCTAAACACATCAGCTATAAAAATGGGTCATAATACCACTAAAACCAGCAGGACTTAAGCATGTCCAAAAGTCCTGTTAGTTGGGCATGGTTCTAGATCTCAGCTCCCTAAAACGTAAAGATGTTCCTGTCTAGTTCTCCCATTCCTTTACTGGAGACATAGAACAAGGCATGAAATTTGGCTGTGGAAATTATAATTTGCAGTGTTTGGAGAGGCCTGGGCTCTGATTGAAGTTAAAATACAGATTCCCTTGCATCCTTGCAAACACTAGCAGTGCTACCCATTCAGGAGCTCCCCACTCCAGGTACTATGGTCATGCTCACAAAAATTATTCATACCTGCATAAGTATTTCACATATTGGAAACACTTTACAAATACTTACTGAGTAAGAATCATAGACTGAGCCTTGTAACGCTTATCATCCTTATTTTAAAGCAGCAGAGGTGAAATGACTTGCTCAAGGCCATGACATAATTTGGCGGGCAGACTGGGATTAAAGCACAGGCTTTCGTGCCTCATACCTCATTACCGCACATCGTTCTGTCTCTCAGGTTGAGAAACCGGGAAGGTTTTCATAATAGATTTTCCCTGTATTTCTTCGTGTTGCCGTGGTTTAGATGATGTGTCAAAATGAAAGGTAGGCTGTGTGAGCATTGCTGATCCCAGTTCACTCTTCAGCAGAGTCTGAACCCAGCTCCAGATTTGCCCCTTCTTGGGGCTATCTTCCCTGTCTCCGCGACAGCTGTGCTTGTACGGGTGTTACTATACTAGGGACTGATGAAGATCTCCAGGATTCTTATGGATGAGAGATGCTATTAGATGTAAAAATACTATCCATTTTTTATGTTGATCTCTTTTCATTCTGGACTCTTTGATATTGCTATTATTATGATGATTATTATTAGTGTTTCCCTGAACATTTCACTTTGTTACAAATTCTGCTCTCTGTCAAATAAATTGCTTGCTAAATGGACCTATCCCTATAGAAAGACAAAGCAGAAGTAAATCCATTCTGCTACTGTTATTAATATGCTATTAAAAGACCTCTTTGAAACAATGTTACCTGTTTGCTGCAAATCTCCACAAAGAAACAAAAAATGTTTGCAGAATCTCAAGGGATGTAGAAAATGCACCTGTGTTGCTAATTCCCAAACAGTCAAATTGCTCAGTAATAAAGTGTTTCTGTAAAGTAGCTTTTTTTAAAAAAAAAAAAAAAAAAAAAGATTTTGAACAAATGCATTTTCATTATGTCTGAATTTCATTTAATCTGTTTTTACAATACATGTTTGTGGTGTATCATTCCAGAAAGAAAGAAAGCTCCATATAAAATCACATTTGATTATGAGTGCACCCTCATACATATCTAATAAACAAATAAACAAATCAGTTTGATCTGTTATGCAGATAACACTGATATGTAAAATATGTTCAGGAACTAAAAATGCATTTTCTGTGCGGAAGTTTTCCTTGTAGAATGCACAGTGAATTTATGTGAACTGTATACAGCACTGAGACTCTTTTATGTAGCCTGTTTCCTTGGCTGATAGCTAAAAGAGGTTAGGCTGAATCTCAGTGGATCAATTAACAGAGGGACCTGTCCTTCAACAGAAGAAGATCTATTTCAGGATTTGCATATCACTGAAAAAAATTACAAAGCTGAGATAAATACAAGCCCGATAATAACTCACTGCAGGCTTGGCTTCATTCCTAGATTTCCTTGGCTGTTTGTCCTAATAAAGTGTCTCCATGGCACTTAGGGCAGGAAGGTTATTAGTAGCTGTCAATCAAAAGAAGGAGTATGCATTGGCAGGAGGAGGAAGAGAAGAGAGGTGACATTCATCCTCTTTTCTCACTTATATGGGGTATAAAAGTCATTCAGAGCAAGTGGTTAAAAAGGGACAGGTCCTGCTTCATCCCCCATGGAAAAGGAGAAGAAGGAAAAAAACCACCAAAACAAACCTGCCTTGGTTACCAACAATTTGTAATATGGAATACATCAGTCACTTGTCTATACCTTGTTAATGCTGGGATGTTTATTAATACCAAGGAATATGAAGGACATATACAAAAAGAGCAGGATAAAGACTCCTGACAAAACACTTCTGGTTGATGTTTTAGTATGAACAAACGATAATTTCAGACAGCTCTAACTTAAGATAAAACTTTAGCACTCTGTAGATAAGAGATACATTTCACCTTTAAGCTAACATGGTTCTGGCAATGAACACCTTTTAAAAGCTAGTAAGAGCACAGAATACGCATTTATCTCATTTAAATCAGGTACAGTGATTTTAACTTTACCAAGTTGAAACTCAGAACTGATCTGTACACCAATTAATTAATACTTTAAAGGTCTTTAATTTACTGTACCACTTTCTTAATTAAAGTATATCTGCTGCTAGAGCACATCATCTCTATATATGCATATTTTCATAAGTAACAGAGTCCATAGAGTGCTAATTGATATCCTGGTCTCCAGACAATACTTTACTAAATGAAATGACAATTATAACCAATTAAAATTCACTTTACATACCACTTCACCTATTTTGTATGTATTATGCATGAAGACAGAGAGTACATTGCCTCGCTGCTCAGGATTTGTGTGTGTCTGTGCAACTGATGGACAGCTCCAAGGTATTCCTTTTAGCAAGCTTTTTACCAAGGGTCATTTTCTGGGCTCATCTAAAGCCTATACTTTGCTGTTACATAGATACATCAGTTAATAAAAGCTATTAATTGCTTTGTGAGGATTTTATTATTATTATTATTATTTCCTTTGACAAATGTGCATCAAGTTCACACCTTCATCTTGATATGAAAAAAGGGGTTTAAAATAGCACGGTGCCTAATTAGAAAAGCTAAACTTCTACTCTCAGACACATTGTATGCAACATATAAAAGGCACCGTGCTGCACACCTACAGAGGAGAGTGTGGGAGTAACGCAGAGGAATGAAGTCAGTGGGGGATGAAAGTGTTTGGAACAGGCACCTCAGGCTCGAGAGCACTCAGCTAAGAAGAGACACTACACATTTCTTGCAAGAAGTGCTGCTCCCAGTTTCCCCAATGAAAGTCTTGGTCTTGCAACCCTCTGCTGCAGAGCAGGGGCTGTCCCAGCTGGGGCTGTCACTTTCTGACCTGATTTTGTCCCCACAGCAGAAAGCAGGCATTTCTTCACCAGCTGTGATGGGACCTGCCCTTTGATGTGCACCTTCTGCAAGAGGGGCAGGTCCCAGCAGCATTTAGGTGTAACCTGCTGCACGGTGTGTGTGTGTCTGTGTGTGTGTCTCACAGACCTGCCCTCCAGGCAGCACCTGCAGCTCCCGTGCAGCCTGTTTGCGAAGCAGGTTCTGCAGCAGAGCAGCAGGATTCACTGTACTGGTGACACTGCTGGATAACCCCAGCACCTCTGGAAGCAAAGGGTAGACTTACCCTTAGGGATTTGCTTTATTAAAAATCACAGAACTCTTATAAAAAAAAATTACAGAATTTGCATAAAAAGTGGTGAACTATAATAAAGCTTGTAAACTCCACAGGTTTCTTACCTCTCCATTCCAATTATTTAACTTCTTCCTTTGCACAGTTACACTCAGGAAAACACAGGCTCTTGGTGGGGTAAGAGGAAAAGCAAAATAAATGGAGACACAGGCCTTAAGAAAGCAATTGATGCTAAACAGAGTACGTGCATTTTTTTGAAGTGTTGTTGGTTTGGGTTTTTTTTCCCAAAAAAAACCCTAATTTGTCTTCCATCTCTGCAGATCAGTCATGTAAGCTTACAGGGACTTCCCAGTCTGATTCATGTTATCATCTCTCCAGTCCAACTGGCTGTGAGGAAACTTTGACATTTTTATGCCGGGCACACCACCAAGTAAAGAAACCTTTAGCCTACCTTCTAAAATCTTCCATGTTCACTCAATGAATCATTCTGAATCCTGGATGAGTTAAGAACCACAGAGCCAGATCATCTCCTCCTGTTACCATAAGCAGAGGAAAAGGCTTAAGGAACAGATGTGGGTCATTCCCACACATTTTTTTGAAGACATATGTGATTGCTATCCTGTCACATGGAACAGGTTTATTTTCTGAGAGGGAGGCCATGAAGCCTTTTAAACCTGTTGATTATTCAATCCAGTGACTATCAGCTTCAACCACAGACTCCCCAGTAGTGTGGATCCAGGAGCTACGTATCTGAGCTATGTTTTCTGAGTGAGTCGCTGAGGACCAAAGAGGACGTTACATACTTTTCTGCCTTTTTTTGAGCCCTCTTTACCCAGTCCACCTCATTCCTCTTTGAATTACCATAACTCCACATCAATTCTCTCCCATGACGAATGTCCCATGGGAAAAACCTCCAGGCTCAGGTCAAGTGCAGGAGTGGTCCTGCAGGTCCTACTGAAACATTATTCTCTGCCATCCAGGGCAAATTCATCCATGGAGAAGGATTCTTCTGGATGCAAGTTTTAAAAGAACCTGAAACAAAACGTCAGCAGGCAAAGCTTGTGCCAAGGGTTTTAGTGTGTTGGGGTTTTTTTTTTCATTGGGAGAAAGAGTTGTGGGGTTTGTTTGTTTGTTTACAGTTTTGGTTTTTTGCAGGTCTTTTTTATGCTTATATATGAAATTGCAATAACAGCAATTAGTGTATTGCTATTGTCTTTAACTGCCTACTTTTTAGTTACACATTCTTTACTGGGAAGGATAAAGTCAGCAAAAGTTCAAAATATGGATGTTAAATGCTTTTCACAAGAACAGTTTTGTGGCATTAGGACAAATGCAAGTGTATATATAACAGGTGACATTTAAGAGTTGTGGCACATTGTCTTCATACTGACTGATGAATTCCCTGCCAGTATTTGTTTTCATTCTTGTGAGAGATTAAAACAAAGTTGCAAGCAATAAGTAACTGCTTCACATTTTAATATATGACACCAATTCATAACACCTTTAAGTTATAGCTGTACACAATAAGGGCTGGCTGGGTGGGGTGGGGTGCATCTGCCACTGTTTGCTTTGATTTAGTATTTTATAAAATGCCCTCAGAGGTTTGTTTTTTTTAGATGAACAAAGCATTAGTGGTGTTCTTGGAAGCTAAAACAAATATGCTGTTCACTGGTGTCTGAGTACTTAGACTGGCATCTCACCACTGAAACTCTGGTATTCTTATGCCAGCTGTAAAGGTAGTTATTGACTACAGGGGTAGCAAGATCAAATCTCAGCTTAATTTTTCCACTACCAGGCCAAATTTAGGTATGTTGTTAGTAAATAAAAATTTGTCATGTGTTTACAATCAAATCCAAAATCAGGCTTTAAAAATATTCATGTTATGGATCTGGGTAGTTCAAAGTATGTTATTCGATATGTAGTACTGAAATATGTGAAAGGTGCATTCAATTCACCGTACTGCTAGTACGATTTTACAAAAACTGGAAGCATCTTTGATTTTCTCATTCTAAACAGAAATAAGCTATTCACGTAAAAATATATGAACTGTTAAGGGATAGTCAAACAACAAATATTCTTGGCAGACTTTTTTTTCTCATCCATTTAATCATAGTTTAGGAGAGGAACGATTTTTAAAAGTCTGTTTAAAGTGATTCACTTGGAGACAGGGATCTTTCATTTAAAGAAAGGAGGAGGGTAAGACAGAAATGACAGCCAAAGGCTCAGGTTCTCATTTTAACACTGGCAAAAATGTGAATAACATTACTGTTTCAGAATTACTCCAGATAGTGGTTTACACCCAAATATTTTCTTTGAAATCATCTCCGTTTAGGTTTCTCTATCAAATAATAGAAGTTTTATCATTTGCTTTGTTAATATTCAAGGTAATGCTGATCTAGATTGAAACATTAAAGAGGATGAGTTTTGTGTTTCCTCATAGAAATAATTTCAATTCTTGTTTCTGAATTTCAATACTATCTACTTTTTCAATATGTTTCATGTGAAATATGCTGAACATTTCTCAGATGCAAAAATAATTCTTGTATAACTTTATTTTGCAATTACCAAGATTGATTTTTCATTAAGTGCTTTTTTTGTTGGTTTTTTTTTTCTTCATTTACAAAAGTTGTTTTGTGCAGTAAATGAAGTGCCAACGCAGACAAATGTAAGCAACATTAAGCTAGCCAATAGAATTCAACAAACTGCTCAGGTCATTAATATAATTTGTTTTGGCACTGTTACATTTCCTAGTGCTACTCTGAGTAGTTTGCTGGGCACATCAATTTGTTTTCAGCTATTGTGAAATTGGATATCCTGGCTTTCATCCAAAAGCACCCTCTCAATTTGCATATCTTTGTTATCATTTCAGGTTCTCAGAACATACTGTGGACTATCACACCATCTGCACCAAGATCCTCACATCCAAACACAAATTAAAAATGAAACTGTAAAATTTGCAAGGAAACAATACAGACCTTTTATCTCATTCTCCCTCTGTTCATTTTCAAAAGAGAAACTTGCTTGTAGCCAAGCATAGCAAAAAAGGCTTTTATTAATTGGACTGGCATCAAGCATGCATACATAAAATTGTTTATTTTTTCCCTATAAAGGGGTTGCCTGACATAAAAGGGTCTTTGAAGATGACATTCAGATTTTGACATTTGCATGATATTGTATAAATATCAGAGGTAGGAGACTTTTCTGACAAACCAGATGGGTCAAAAAAAGCACTTCCAGAGGTAGATATTAGTCTTTTACTTAAAGGATATTAGCTTCTCCTCAAAGCTGTGAATTATTAGCCAGCAAAAACAAACATATTTTTCTCAAACCATGGCTTATTTAATTCTTTTCAATCCAAGTAAGCTGGGCTTGGGGAAAATATAAAATAATGTCATTACTTTTTTGGGGGGGTGGGGGGTGTAATTCAATTAAGATCACAGAATATAATTGAATCTTGTCTTTTGAGAGCCACAGAGATTAAATCTTATTGCTGAATTTACTGCTTCTTGATGGAGCTAATCTCGATTTTAAGCATGGACTCTGGGTTTTTTTTGAAAGGCAAAAAGGCATTTTAGGCCTTAATATTGGAATTATGCAGAGAGAGATTCTTCCTTTTAGCTTGTTCCTGGATGAGCTTCGATAGAGACCAACAGTTTCAGTTTTTATCTAGGGTGGCAGAGGAGAGGGAGGAAAGAAAAAATCTGCAAACCTATAACAATTGTAGAGGCACTTAGCAGGAAGGTTTGCTGACTGTGTACTTCAGCAAAGATTTCAAATGAGGGAAGAAGGAACCTTCTTTTGATCATGGAAAGGAATAGCACAAATCTGATTATATATGTTGACCCTTCTTTATCAACAAAGAATCAGCTCCTGTCAGCAGGTAGTGCACAGGAACTAGTTGGTTTCATTGAGCAGGTTGGGAGAATGACCTGAGCACCTTCTCCAAGCTTGCTGCTTTTGATGATATGTTGCCATGCTGCTCAAAAACTCCACAGTGTGAGCCTACAGTGAAAGGAAAAGAAAGGAAAAGAGGAAGACAGGAAGGGAGGAGGGATGAAGGGGGAGAAAGGGGGAAGAGAGAGGAAGAGAGAGGGGAGGAAAGGAGGAGGGAAGAAACAACCTAAATCCCAGTTCTGCTTCAGAGGGTGATCGTGCTTATATATCCTTAATATTCTCATATATAGCACATGACTGAAAGCTGAAAAAAAGAAGCAGATTCTCAGAAAAAGATCAGATTGTTAGAAACTCCTTTTCTCCCATCATTTCACCATGTGCATTGATACAACTCTTCCCCTGGAATGAGTGAGCTGCCTTCTTCCAGGCAGTTCACTTGGGGCAAGAGAGGTCCACCCTTAGGTATTTTACATCAGAATGTAACACTGCATTGGTCTTAAGAACAAGGTAAAGCTGACCTGTCTTATATATGCCTTTTTCTTTTCATTCCATCAATCTTACATCACCCTAAACATATGGCTAGGGACTTCTTCCTTCTCTGACGGTTCCCCATGTCACATTTAATTACACAAATCAGTAATAGCTTTTCTCTTCCTTACAATTCTAAATTGGTCACCTGTTCTCTCCCTCCCCCAGTCTTCTGTACCTGTCCTTCAGCCACTGGCCTTAATCTCAGTGCAATATCCATTTTTACACACTCTTTTGTCTTCCAGATTCCTTACAAATTCCAGTCATGCTGCATACAATTCTTCAATTTCCACATTTCATTAGACACAGTGCTCCAAATTCATGATAGATACCTGGATAGTCACTGACTAAAGTAAACCTGTCTCTTAGTTCCCACACTGATCTATAATCAGCATTTCCTTTTGTGGCTGTCTTTCATCTCTTCAGATTATTGCAGTGAAACTCATCCTGCAATAGCTGGTTGCTTTCAAAAGAGTTAAATAACAAAGCAATAATTAGTGCACAGCTAGATTTATCTGATCTATGACTAGGACTGGTGAAAATTCTTACATTTGCATACTATCACTGATAGTGTGCAATAGTGGTAATATGTGTGCATGAGAGAATGTGACTTCTCTTATCAAATATAAGGCATCAAAAATATTGTTAACTTAAGGAAATAGTAAGGACTTTCATCCTGGTGATGGTGAATCCCAGTTGTATATTTAACTACTGGGAGCAGAGGGGTGGGGATGGGGTATTTATACATTCCTTAGCATTGGGTTTTTCAGTCAGTCAGAAAGTTCATGAAAGTAAGTGTTGCTGAGCTTCAGGTTAGGCCCATGACAAGCCAGAGGAAGGTAAATTTTATCTGAGGCTGCTGAAACATCAGGGTTTAAAGTGGTAAATGGGAAAACACATTGGTTGGGTTTTTTATCCCTAAACTGGATACCTTAGAAGCCTGGAGAAGAGGTCAACTCCAGTCCAGCTCTAGGCTGCCAGTCACACTTTAATATTTAAGGCATTCCCATTTAACTAGCCAGTGACACACACGAAAAAGAAGTAGGCAGCAAAACTTACTTTCAGCCTCAATAAACTTCTGCTCATTTATACCTCACTTGGTTGGTGGACATTCTGCACAGACCTAAAGGAAGGCTTAAGCCTGGGTGCCTGAGCCCATGGGAAGATTAAGCACTGCACCACCACACCCTGAGAGCAGAAATTTCATTGTCACTCAATACATCTGAAGCATGCTGTAATAACAGCTTATCCTAATGAAAACATGAGACTGGTTGGCGTCAGCTCATATTATTTGTCTTGTAAGTACCAGTTGCATGAGTTAAAACAGCCTGGGATTAATTGAAGCACGGCAGAACACTCTTTTCATACACTTCTAGGTGTTTCATTCCTGATTAGAATTCTTTATTGGTGCTCCCTGTTTTCACTTCCTCACCTCCTTCTCTGAAAATACACTTGGTCTTTGATTGTGCCCTGCTACTTTAAATAAACAGATCTCCATTAGAAGGAGGTCAAACCACATATACTGGACAAATGCCAGATCAGGAAATTACATTCTGCTTACCTAAACAACCCTTACAGTTTCAGCTGGGGGAAAAAAAAATCAAAATATGTTCTTCACTTTTGGTTAAGAACTCTAATGTAGGAGCAGTATAGTTAGTCACAACTAAGCAAACTGGCTCAAAAGTTGAACCTCATTTATCAGTACTTGTAACAAACTGCTTCTGAATTGTTGTCAGACCAAGAGCTGCAGGGAATAATTTAAATAGTGAATATACAATACATAAACATATAAATCCCATGTTTTTCAAAAGTTTTTTTGCTACAACTTATTCCCTCAGGACTAAGCCATATACTTTCCAGCCTCCTCAACCTAGGAAGTTCTGAAAGACAAGGTTTAATCCATCTACTTGATATGAAGGATTTCATAGAACAACATACAGACTTAAGTCTGAGATCAAAATATAGCAAATATCATAGGATGTGATATAAACACACATATTCAGTCTGAAAAATACTTTCCCTTACATGTATTTTGCTGACTGTTTCTGAAGACACCCATTATACCCTGAAGAAAGTTTGCCCTAGGTTTATTAGAGCAACTTCTTGCTGTGCAAAGAGCAATCTGCTCAGATTTGGGCCAGCTTGCAAGTAACTAACAATATTTTTTCCTGAATAAGATTTGGTTACTAGAGCTTATTCTTGACAAAGCCTTTTAAATTCTTTGCATAGTGTCCTGCTAGCAACAAGAACTGTCTGGATAGGGTAGAAACTGAATAGGGGTATAGGTCATACTCTGGTCACCATTAAAATATTCTTTGTTTTCCCCATAATATTCCTTCATCTAAAGGAATGTGCAATGGGCTGAGAACCGGGGGATCATTAATTTTAGACTTACTTCTACTTAAGCACTGGTGCTACAGATTAGGTAGTTTTCAAAGTAATGATTAAGTGTTAATCTTTCCTATAAACTCTGGTTTTTTCTGCATTGGGAAAATATGCACAATGAATAGAACTAGACCTCCAGTACAGTAACCCTCAAATAATCTGAGGCAATTTGGACAACCTTTTAGAAAGGAGTTGCAAACATAAGCATTTAGATCTTTTGTGGACAAAAGAGAGCTATTCATTATTTCGGGATCTTCTTCATTCTTCAGAACAGATGAGACACACAACGCAAAAATCTACTAACATCATAGATACTGTTGTTGATAACTCAAGTGTTGAGAGGCTTGAACACATTCTGAACCTTCTTGAAAACCAATTCATACACAGCAGTAGATTTTTCTTAAAAAAAAAAAAAAAAAAAAGAAGTAAACAAAATGGCAATATAGTTCCTTATATCCAGCTGCCTTCTTTTACTATGTTTTCTTATGAACAAATCTGATGGCAGAATCTGGTGCACAGCTGTAAATTTCTCCAGTGAAAGTGTTCCCTCCAAATACTGCATGCCATGAACTTTCTCCCATTAGTATTAAAGACAAATTTTAGCTGCTTACAATAGTGAAGGACTGGTCTATAAGTCTGTAAAGTGGTGTGCACACCTATGGTGCTATATAAGTACATAAATAATAATTGTAATTAATGTGTCTCAGCTTCCTGATCTGGAAAGGATTAATTAGTTGAGGAGGATTAATTAGATATTGTTAGCACAGTACTTTGAAGATGTAAAGTGCTATATATATAAGTGCTAAGTACTACTGCATCGTGATTTTCATGTTCTTTGTGCTATACTTAGTAGCTTACAAGTTCTAAGATTTCATTTGCTAGAATATTTGTGAAACTGGATGTGTCTGTCTTAGAGACTTTGAGTCCACATAGTTATGTTTGCATATAGTTTAACATTAAAGCTTTGTGTAAACAGACCTGCTTCAGTTTATAATTGTTGAAACCACCAGGGTCACATTTGCAACAAAATAATTTATAGGCTTCATGGTTGCAGACATCTGGTGTACAGTTTTATACAAATAAATACTACTTTGATGAAATGTGAACTTATACAAACTAAACAAAATGGTGCTAAAGAGAATTCCCAAAGGGAGGAAAAAGTAGGTTTGAGTTGCAGGAGGTTTCAGAGGCTCCCAGGTGTTGTCCCAGTAAGTACTGGATCACGTTTTCCAGTCACCTTAATAAAATGCCCATTTTCTTTTACTTACATGACATTTGCTACATCAAAGTATATGACAACAAGAAAGTTAATACAGAAGGGAAAAGAGGTATGAAACTATAAGTAAAACTAGGAAGTTCAGCTGATGGTTCTGTAAAATATGACTTAGCTTCTGCAGCATGCTGTGAAGGGAGGAGACTCATTTTAGCCCTGTTATACAAATTAGGGATAAGGATAGAAGGTCATTATGTGACTTCCTACTTCCTTAAGTTAAATTAAGTTAGATTAGATCAGTTATCCAACTGTGAAACCATTGAATGCTTCCTTCTGCAGTTGCATGTAGTCCTGCAAAGCAACACAGTCACCACTCTCCTGAAGGGTGTATCATAACAAGACAGGATAGAACTAGTGGCCACCAAGTCCTATACCTACAATGTAAACCTGGAAACTCACTACATTTCCCTTACCCTGCTACTTACATTGTGAAAAGACAACCTGGGAAAGAACTGCTGAATGATTTACTAAGTCAGTGGGAAACAAGGATGCCAAACTAATTGCAACAGATGAAAGGGTTTCCTTGGTACAGTTAAAATAGCAGAGAGTATAGCAGAACTCTATTCATGGCATGTAGATCACAGCAGTGAATGTTAAAGGTAAAGCCAGTGGAAAATAACATTTTTCTTCCATTTGGCAACCTAGAAATGCCATGCAGCAATTGATTAATATCTTGGATCAAGGCTGTTAACAGCCTGTATTAAAGTTTAGTAAAACATCTCAAAGCATAGGCATAATGAGGCATCAAGTCTCAAACAGCTATCAAGAAGCCCTTTGTGACTGATAGGAGGACAATCCATCCGCTGCTAAAGCAGGTAGGATGAGATGATTCTTCAAGGTACTTGCGCCTCTCTCCACTGACTGGAGATGTCTAGGTTAAATAGCCAGAGCAGATGTTTATATTTTACACAGATGAAGATGTGCAGGTGAACTTTACACATATATAGCAATCCCTGGTGTCGGTGGCATAATTGCTAGACTTACTTTAGGGGAATTTCAGTGAACCAAAGAATTTTTAAAACTTTCCATCGCTTGCCCTTACAGTTTGCTGACATTTAGTGTAGACAAACTTTGCTGTAACTACTGATTACCTTAGCTGGGTAAAGAATCACTCAGTTCCTTCAGTCAGCGCAATATAATTTTCTTGTCTTCCTACAGGACCACTGCCTTGGATCCAGGTATATAATTTCATGAACAGATTATCTGCTTCTACCACTAAACCAGAAGGAAGTGTGACTATACTAGTAAAACATTTCAGCCAGGGCCTGTGGCTGTCTGCATCAAATGGCACATTGTAACAATAAATGAGCAATGTAAAGTCTGCCTAAATATGCAAAATGTGGGTCCAGTAGTCACTCAGCTGCTAATGGGTGTACCTCCTCTAGCTGATTTCTTGACTTGTTGTTGTAAATATGGCCCTTAGGAACTGAAGATGATCATGAAAAGGATGAAAGAGCAACTAATCAAAATGTCCGACTCAAAAGTTAGAGCTGAATCACAGTTGCCAAAAAAAAAATTTATTCCTTCTCTTTCTTGCTCTGTTAGACACCGAGAGCATTCTGATTACATTTCCTGATGGCTAAGAAAAATTTCTGCAGATTTCTCAATCCTATTCCCTGTTATCCATGCAATAAGAACACCAACACAGCTGTGATTTGCCTGGTACGAGTTAGGTTACATCTTTTTTCATTAAGGATCAGGGAACAGGGAATTGAATTCTCCGGCATTTGATAAGGTAGGTATGCCCGATCCATGTATTTTTCCGTGGGCGAGATAGTCACAGTAACTGTCTGTATATTTTTTCCTGTGTTCATTAAGAATTGAACTCAAATTTCGTGTAATCTGACGATGTCTAAGGCAACATTTTCACACTCCTAGCAGCTCATTGTATGTCACTAGCTTTTGGCATACAATGGAAAGTTTGAGGAGACATGATGACTGCTCGTATCTTAACATCCAGGGGGTGTTGCCTTAGACAAAGTCTAAGGGAGTTAAAGTGAGACCTCTCAGAATCATAAATTTGCAGTTCTTTCCTCTGGTGTTTGACAATGTTCACCACAAACAGGTTTTGGTTTTGGTTTCTTTCCATGTTCCTGTCCCTCACGTGGCCAGAAGCCTTCTCAGAGGACCTTGATGCTGCAGTTGTCGTCCTGCTGCTGAGCTCTGGTTGATCTTCTCAGGTGGCCAAGCGAATCAGGACACCAATGCCAGTTGTTTCAAGAGGCTCAGCCTGCAAGTAAACTGCATTAAATAATAAATAAAAAACATTAACTACAATTGCTGGATTTAACCTTCCTTAACTGAGGAACATGCATTTAAAAAATTACCTTTTTACAAACGTCATTTCATCACATCTATTATCTCCACAGCTATTTCAGTGTTTTGTGATTTGCTTTTATTTTACCTTGGATAATTTCTAGACCTGCATCTGTCAGTAGAGCAGTATCACAGAAGACACCTCCCCAGTTAAGTCTAGTAGCTTTTCTTGGCCTCTTTCTGGAGCTTTTCAGTTTCCACCTAAATTTATTTGGTTTTAATATTTTATAGTTCTTCCAACTGCTCACACGTGCTTATCCCTCGTACAGCTGTGTTGACATGCTCTTTGCTTTGAAACATCAGTAAGTTAATTAGGGTGATGGAAACACTGTTCAGCTTGGTCTCAGTATGACACTTAGGTTTCAAAGAGTCATGTGGAAATTGCCTTCACTTTCATGATATGATCATTGTGATTTATTTTGAGTTTTCCCCATTGGCTGATGTATATGTGAGTGGCAATACAGCTCAGACTAACTTCTTGGGAAGAAGAATTTTAGGTGCACAGAGATTATTCATGCCCTTGTATTCAAGGAAGAAGCAGAGGATTCAGAGAGGCAGGAAAAAGTCTTCTTCCTACATAGGTCTGCCACTGCATCCTTCGTGTAGTCCAGCTCGCACTGAAGCCTTCAATGATTGCTACTCAGGAATTATAATAACAATAATTATCTAATTGGTGAGAGTATCACCTTCTTCTCTTCAAAGATTTGCATAGCTCTTAAGTTCCTATGTGGGCTATATTTAAAAATCAGTCTTGAAATACGAAAATTCACAGGACATTTGCTTCAAGATGTCTTGAAATGAATTGCAAAGTTGTAAAACTCCATCCTCAAGCAAATGCATGGAAACAATAAAAGCCAGTCTTCACTGAAATAGTGCTTGACATTTTTATTTTTTTTTTGTCAGCATGTCCTAAATCTGTGGACCAACTGCCCGTTTAAGGACAGGGTCAAACTGAATACCTGTTTGGCACTGTAGAGCACAGCCAGCTCATCAGTGCCAGCTTGTAACAGTATTTGGGTTGTCCAGTGAAGGGGGAAAATGTCTTTCATCATCTCAGATCATATACTTATGCAGTCCCTTCCTGCAAACAATGACCACCATGCTCAAGTCATATTTTCAACTTGATTTCCAGTCAATTTTGAACCCATGACAGATATCAACCAAATCTGAGAAATGAGTAGGACCTAATGTCAACAAGTGTCATGAACACAGGTAGCTGAACAGAAAGAGGAGAGCTTATCACTGAACAATAGACCTCAGCATGAATTCAATATTTAGGAAAATGAAAGATTCTTTGTAGGAGAAGGGGTATTGTTGATGTCCTAACAGTCAAGAACATTTCGTCTGGAGAAGCGGGAGGCATAAATGTGTGGGGAAGCAGGTTTTCTTTGCACCACAGCATAGGTAAAGTTTTTTCATTCCTCCCGTTTCAGCAACTGGTCACAACAAATGCAACCAGCTCACCCATCCAGGGGAAGGCAAACACTAATATCCCCTTTAAGAGAAACAGATATGAAAGCAGGAAGATGATGTTATTTAATAGGGACAAAAAAAAATATAATCCTGAACATTAGATTATGACTGAGATAATCTCCAGGTGGTGGGCCAGTTTCTTTTATTGGCAGTGCTAAAAAAGGCTGATTACTACAGATATCTGCCCTAGACATCATTTGCCTCTTCCTTCCCCAGTCAGCATTGCATCTGCAGCCATCTTGGGAAGATGCTTTTGTTTCTGTACTTTGAAACTGAGGAACTGGAACACTATTCAGTGGTATCCAAAAAACTCAAAACCACTCATCTCCTTTTTACAGCTGTAGGCTCACAAACATTTCCAAAATCTGCCTTCGTGACAGTGAGATCGCTGAACTTATTAAGGATGTGGTAGCGGTTGGACAATGCTATGGCATCATTGCAAGCCAACATTTGGTTACAATTTTGTGAACCCTTATGGTGAGATTCATCCTTTCCCACAATAGGCTGGGCTCTAAAATACAGCCTTTAGTCTGAATTAATAATCTCTGCTGCCTCTACATAAAGTGAAAGACACTTTTGAAAGGTGATTCAGTCTCATCATCTTAGGAAGGGATGAATCATACCATCTCAGAGGTTCCCCTCTCTGAGAAAACTAGCAGACTGGCTTAGCTGGACACCTAACTCTTTTGTTGATTATGAAATGTGCAGTAAGTCTAAATCAGCAATATTTTTGCTATTTTTCTCAGCAGTTCTACAAGCAGAATCAATCCTGCATTAAGCGTCCCAGTCCCCAGAAAGCAGAATGAGTGAGAGAGTTTTCTCTGGAGATAACCTCTGCTTGTGACCCAGCAGAAGAACAGTCTGAATTTCCGAGTCTGAACTTCCCAAAAGGGTATGGAGAAGGTGCTTTACAATACAAAAAGTAGAAACCAATGCTTCCCCTTTGCTAAGTAAGGAAACTATTTTCATTTTTTGTCAGTTATAATAACATAAAGTTTTCCCAAACTCAAATGTTTTCCCCAAAAAATAATAAGGTCTCAAGAGATAACAAAAGCATATGTAACAAAAGAGTATGCTACTCCTTGTTTACTTTGCCAGGTAGGTTCCAGAATGAGTGCATGAATTTCGGTGGTTTCCCGTACAATAAAATACTTTGTATGCCCATATCCCCTTAAGATTTAGGACCCTAGTTCAAATTGTTAGATTGCCCAGGAAGGTGATACCACATACAGAGACTTTAATTCTTTCTATAATGAAGAAAGGGAACTAGTGTATTTAATTTTGGAATCATATTTTAGTGAGAGCAACAAGGTTTCTATTGACTTTGTAGATTCTTGTCATATCTAATTTACTGATCCAGAGTTTTGTAAAAGCAAACATATATAAATGTATAAGCTTCATCTATAATTGGGAAGCATAGATAAAAATAATTTGACATTGAAATTTACACTTAAGAAGTAGTGCACTTCATTGCAATCAATTTTTCATTATGTTGTTGAGATCAATAGCTACAAATAAGATATAAAAACTGTATTATTGATGTGGCACATGTCAGTATAAAATGCACAATTTTCTATAGCATTTCAGTGGAGGAAAATTGTATTATACCATTTCCAACATTATACATATTGGCCTGTAGAGAATGCTTATTAAAATCAATGTACAGTAAAGTACACTCAGGGATACTTTACAAAATAGAGAAAGGTCAGATAATTTATAAAGGTTTAAAAAAAGACAAAATCACCTTGGTGTCTATATGCCTTTTTGGTAAGGGGACCGTCCAACTCATAAGATCAGGAAAAGAATGTATGGTCTCTGATTTCTTGGCCAGAGTAACAACCTAGATTAAGCTGTTGGTGATTCAGGCTCTGCTTAAGGGTTACGCTTTTGCCTGACAGCAGTGACTCAGATCAGATGATGCACAACAAACTGCCACCTCCGAATACCAAGATGTATTGTGAAATGGTACAGCAGTATGTCCACCTACCTCTAGACTGCAGCCCTGCTATCACTTGGTCTAAGATGCAGGTCTTGAAAAAAGCCCAGATATACAATGGTAAAATGCAGGTTATAGGAGAGTACTGACCCAGCCTAGGACAGGTCACTGTCCTGGAACAATCCACATGAAATCAGAATCGAGGACAGAACATCTACCACCTATCTCTCTCCCTAATCCAAACTTTAATCCAACTACCACACCATATTGCCTTCCTGATTCAAGGTGTTACCGCAGTCACTGATGTTTTCCCATCACAAGACAGATCCAGAAAGATATGGAACTGATAGTGTTGAATGAAGCACCAGATGACTAAGATGAGATTTTTTTCTTCTTTTCTTGTGTCTCAGAAAATAATAAAACAATTTGGAAAAAAAAAAATGGTTTAACTTGGAAAAGAGACTGGTGGACCTTTTCAAGATAGCTGCGGAAAAGGTGCTGGGAAATATGGAATTAATATCGCTAGAGGAACCATAGAGGTTTTGAAAGGTAAGACACAGGAGGAATAATAAAATATATGGGAGAACACCTGACCTCATAAAATTATGAAGAATCATTTCTGTTGAGGCAAAACATGTAAAGAACACAGATTTTCACATGTATCTATTTTCCAGTGAAAATATTATTTAGGATAAAAATGTTTTGGAGAAGAAATTGTGTTCAGCTTTGTTATTTCTTTCCACTCTTTCCCCCTTTTTCCCACCTCTCAGATGTATTCCAGAGTACATAACAAATATTATGCTGAACAATTAATGAACAGCTTTAGCATTCACTGAATCAACAAATTTAGTAGTAAATAAGTAGACTGCTTCTCTCTGGCAGTTCACCATGTCATAACCATAATTGTGTTGACTTAACTGATATAATACTTGATGACACTGTAAATACAGTTTTGTTTCTTGTTCTAATAGACTGCTTTCTAAAGACATTGGAAAGAAGGATAGTACAAAAATAGAGCAACTGAGGAAAATAGAAATTCTGTTGAAAATGGATCATTCTTTTGGACCTCATTCATTTCTCCAAAATATTACTAAGAAAAAGGTAAATTAAGCATAAATATTGTGCATTCAAAGACAACAGTTCTTCATGAAGATGCTTGGATTTATGAAGTGGTTACCCATAGGAATATTTCCTTCCAATTCTACTGTCTCATGACTGATACTCAAAATCTGTCTCATTTTCAATTCAGTGTCAACGAACAGGTAAGACTAATTCTTCGGGTGATCAGTATGAACTCTTCTGTGCTGCTGTCATAATTGAGGGCTACATGCTCTGTGAAACCTATAGAATCAACTGTGTCTCCTTCTCAAATTCAGATATAAAATGAGGGTAACCTGTTCAATGACAATACACATTAGTAACCATATTAAAAAGCATACCTCAGTTCAACATGGGCAATAGTTTGGCTCCAGTTTGGGCTTAGAGAAAAAGCTGAAGGAGTTGGCATACAATATGGGGCTCTGGTATTAAAATTGCTACAAACATTTTTAGAAATGTTGCTGTGTTGACCGATTTAGACAAACTGGATAAATATTTGTTAGACATTACAGAGCCATCATTATTTTAACAGTGGTAAATAGCCTCATTTTAATGCACTTGAAAATGTTGCCTTGTACATTGATTGAGGAACTAACAAGAACATTCGAAACAAAGCACAGATCGACATCACAGTGATTTTCATTAAAAGTGAGATGATTTGTTTAGATGTGCCACTGTGAATGTTAAAAAGCAGCACAGAACAATTGAACATAAACTTTACTATCATTGTGCAGTAGCTTTACCTGCTAAAACATTAGGATTTTTAAATGCTCAGATTACACACAGCATGAGAACTGAATGCTCAACTATCTCCTACCCTTCCAATCCTGCCTGCTTTCAAGGCTCATTTACAGTCTCCTTGTCCTTCCAGGATAAAGTCTTCTCTCTACTGTTTTCATTCCATCTCTCCTTTTTAATTCCTTTATTGTCTTCTACTGCACTTTTTCTCCAAAGCCTTTGAATCCTATGTTCTCTTTCCAAAATCCTTTGCTTCTAATACTTTTGCATGCTTTCTTTCCCTTATTTTTTGCCCCTCAGCCATTTCTTGGTGGTTTGTAGTGCTTATTCTCAAAGTAAGAACTCCAAACCTAGAAAAGCAAAGAACCCTAAAAGCATGTTTAGAGATGGGGGTGGCATCACTGTAGTTTCCAAGTTTAAAAAACACAGATGAAAACTATAGATCCACTGGGGTCAGTGGAAGCTTTGCCATAAATTTCAATAAGACTATGATATCACTTGGTATGATAATAGTTTGACTTAAGTCAAGATCCTTACAGTCTAGATCACAACTAAGCATTTTCTGTCATACCAGATGTTAAACTTTGTTCATCTGAATATCTCAACACAATCAGACTTACAGTAATGAAGTAGGAGTTTAACCTCATAGTCTACCTCTGATGCCTTTCAGGATGCTTTCTTAATGACCTCTAACACAAAAGATATGGTGAAAATTAATCTGAGTAACAGTTAATCAGGTAAAGGCTTCATGATTTAACTTAAGTAAGCCTATAAGGTGAACTTTTATATTTAGCCAGATATTCCTTACACACTGTTTTCACTTTTAAGGTAATTGGATCTGAGTTTTTTTGGATTTGCTTAAGAGTGTTCTGAGAAGTTTTCTCTCCCTTTATAAATTTAAGTTTCTAATTAAGAAATGACCCTACTGTCAGTACTCAAATGCATAAAGCATTAAGTGCCATGGGAAAGCCTATAAATAAATAATATTTTTTTTCATTTTTAGTGCTTGAAGGCTCCTTGTATTTAAATGTTTCCAGTAAATTATACAAAATATTAATATTGAGCTTAGCTGCAAACTCAAAATGCTTGTTTTTGATAAAGTCACTTTTTCAGTTCATTTCTCTTTTGTTAACGCAAGATATTTTAAGAAGTTCATTTGCTGCAGCCAAAATTAAAGGCTATTTTACAATTCTTATTTTTGTGGGATTCAAAAAGTCTTCTGTTTCAAGATAAGATGAAAGGGAAGCAGAGGTGCTGGATAAGAATTATGCTGTAAAAGTAGGTGTCTATAAAACCTACTAGTATTTGCTGAATCTTTTCCTTTCCTCAGAGTAAACATCTTTTGTCATAGTTGTGACAAACTTAAGAACCACTGCAGATAACTAGAAATTTCACTTTTTACCTGCATTTACCCAAAAGCTTCTGCCAGGTCTACCTACAAATGAAAGCACATGGTTATAACTACATTTATAATATATCACACCACCTGGATGAGATGAATGCAAATTCTAGTACCCATGGAATATCATGTATAATTTTCATTAAATCATTATTCACAAAGTTGAACAAGTAAAAAAGTTCCTTCATGAAATGAATACACCCTCATATTTGGAACTAAGCTTCTAAATTTATTTGTTCAGAAAGAATATTTTCTGTTGGAGTCAAAGGAAAGAATTATTCTTTCTCTTTGGTTGTGTCAGAAAATATTGGACTAATAATACAAAGTGACATGCAAATGCAAGAAATAAAATTGAAGGTGTTTGCAGTAGAGTCAAGTTCCAGGAAAACATGTATTTCACTGTGATAGAGGAAAACTAACAGAGAATGGAATGTTTGATTCAACTGTACATCACACAGTCTTTAAAAAAGTTATGTGTTAAACCCACATTTTTTAAATGTCAATGACTTATTTCCCTTTGCCAGTTTGACATGATTAGCTATAATGCATTTGCAGAATGCCACTGAATGGCAGAAATCTGCTGACCCTTGGGGTAAACAGAACAGCCATTACTCTAAGATGTAATGATCCAAACCATAACTGGTTTATTCCATGATTTCTACTGGAGTAGACTCTGTGTATTTCATTCCCTTTCAACACACTAGAATTGCACCTGTTTAATTGTGTTGTTACTGGACTGGATGTCGTTTCACTGGTTAAAACTCTTTTCCACTTAATATGGAGTCTGTGTGAGACATTCAGAGCCCTTGCAAGCCAGACTGACAATTGTTGTTTTGGACCTGATCAAAGGATGGTCAGGCAGAGGAGCTGCACCAATTTCACTGAAATAGGTTTTGACCAATATAAGGCTAATGTTATCACTGTTATGAGCAGGCAAAATATAGACATAGATGCATGTTACTCCTCCCTTCCTCTCCTTCTGTCTTATATGGGTATGCTACAGACTGACCGAAAAACACGTGTGCAGATGCACAGAGGTCAGTTGTGTCCCATTTTGTGATTTTGAAAGTCTTCCTGTTCATTCCTCCCCAAAACCAGGGAAGGCTATCTCCTCCTTGCACTTTGTTCTGATCTTTACTTCACTGGAGTAAAACAAGAGCAATGCCATCAAAGAAAATGGATTTCAGTTAAAAGCTCATATTGCTTCAGATCTTCAGGGCTTCATCAAGCTGTGCCTGCCCCTTCATGACAAGAGTTGAGAGCAAAGGTTCAATTCTACCATTACTCCTTCCTGATTACCAGAAACTTGTTCAAGCAAGAGTAGGGCTATTTTAATTGTAAGGCCATTAGTGGACCCTGGTATAGAGCCCTGTGCTTCTCTTGGTTGTACACTGCGCACTCAAAATAGATTTTAGTATTTCTTTGAGCAACATGGGAGACAAAGCCTTCTTCATGACGTTAAGAAAATCCAGGCTGCCTGATCTGTGCCATGATGTGAGCAAGGGGAGGTTCATGCAGATGCATGGCAAGTATGAATCCATTCTGCTACACCAGATGAAATGTAACTTCAGAGGTAATACAAGCTGAGAGTAGATTTTCTGTTCAGCAGAAAAAAGGGTCATGGGCACGAGCTTTACATCTCAGGACTTCTGATGTGTATCCATCAAGCATAGCCTAAGAAAGGTTGGTCCCAAAGTTCAGTTTTAAATACTATGGACCAAACACTGTTTTGTTTACACCAATGTAAATGCAAGCATTTTGGTGGTCTCAACTGCATAACTTAAGAATCAGTACTGCAATGAAGGGGGTCAGCACTTACCAGAATGGAGCCACTTCTCCCAGCATTTCAGCAGCAACTGCTTTAAAATCTGTGGAGTTATACCAGTCTAAAGCCCACAGAAGGAAAAGCATCATAATCAGCCCCTTATTGCTCATAATAATTTTCAAATGCATTCCTAAACTTTGTGTAGGGTCTCTCAATGCCAGTATAGCTTGTCAACAACATTTTGGGACATATGTGACAACAAATGTTTAAACAGGTCTTTCCATACAACAGAGGCACTAAAAAAACAGTACGTCCTTGCAAGAATTCTCTCCTGTATTTTAAATCCAAGAATCTTAATCCTCCTTTCAAAGCAGGGTATATCAGAACAACTCAGCTGATGTCAAAGAGGTTACACCAGGGTAAATCTTGTGTAATCTATCAAGCAAATCAAATTCAGAGGGTCTATGATCTTCCCATGTATTTCATATTATTATTTGATATGTGTATGTTGAAAAGAAAATAAAAATCCTTATAAACCCCAAGGCGGAGTGCATTCTCGGTTTCAAAATGCAGTTTCAAAAAGGTATTTAGCCATTTACTTTGAAAAGCAATTAAAATATCCGGTGGAATATTTATGACTCAATTAAACATTTAAAATATTGGAAAAGCTTAGTAATTATATCCTTGGTTTAAACACTAAATATGGCTATGTCAGAAAATACCTGCAGTCTCTATAGATTCCTGACAGGATTTGTTTTTCACTTTTGGTGAAAAAGCTATTCTTTGTAAAATATTCCCACACATGCCTAAGTTTATTTCTCAAAGCAATACCACAAAGGATATGACCTCTTTACTCCTAGTAACCTTTCATGGTGCTGAATTGACTTGGACATTGGTGCCAGTCAACACAGCTTGATTTGCTATGGTAAGAATAAGATTATATCTAACAGACTATGTCATTTCCAGGTTCAATAGGCACAGATTTAAAACTAGTCCTCTCTTTGACCCTCTGGATTCTCTTGAACTATTGCACCTTCTTTGACAATGTTTGTGAATGAATGAATTCATGACGACTCAAGGTTATTTTAATGATAATGGCAACGTACTCACAAAGGAAAAAGGAAAAGGCTAGTAGTACTGGCACTAGTGCTTCTTCACCACAGCCGACTTCCTTTTTGACAGACTGACTGTGGAGTGAATTCCTGTTTATGGTCAAAGGCTGAAAGCTGTTGTGTGTCTGCAGCAGCGCCGCTGCTACTGATCTGTGAACATGACATGCCTGATAATATTGCATTGCCATGGCAACAACAAACACGGGGCAAAATTCTATTAGCTGGAGTGACTCACTGAGTCAAACAGATAATGTGATGGGCCTGGCCAACTGCCCAACAAAGGCTTATGTGAAAGTTGTGATGAATTAACTTTGCCTTGTTATGTCTGTTTTTTGTATAAATTCTCCTCTCGCTACTTATTAAGTCCTCATATTTCTGGTGGTTGCTCAATATATATATATTGCTGGGAAATATTTCGGCAGCAATTAGGCGGTCTGATGCCTAATATAGGGCTTACGCTGCTTTGTTTTATTAGAGGCACATTTTTTTCTTTTCGGCCTTTTTCTTAATTTCTCTGCAGGTGATTTATATGGAAAGACAAGTGCATTGTTTCTGGGAAAAAAAGAGCCCCATCCCCTCCAAAATATTTGACAGTGTCTGAGAGGTGGGTGTGGCTTGGCACAGCACTGCGTTTGCTTGTACATCCATGCAAGCTTCTCTTTTAAATGAATGTTCCACAGAGCTGCTCTCTAATCAGTATGAGAGAGTAAAAAAATTCTACCTGGACCTCACTTCCCTTATTTTAGATCGCTCCAACTTCATTAACTGTAGCTGAAATGAGGGGCGGGGGGGGGAGGGGGGGGGAGCCGTTTATATGTTCTCTTTCATCACGATAGAAGTCAGAAGTGGTATCCCTGACTCCCGATAGTTTCAGAGGAGCGATTAATAACAGGCAGCAATCCAGGTATCTGCCCATGGACCTTCACCATCACTTTGAACATGCGAATATCCAAGGCAATAGAGTCAAACCACAGCTGTCAGCCACCAAAAAGGAATATTTACCCAGAAAATAAGTGAGTGGCCTTGCCTTCCTGTAGCATCCCTGGTGAACCCCTTCTGCAGAGAAGTTCCCATATGAAAGGACAAAAGGTCCGAGCAGCGCCTAAGGTCAGAAAGTGAAGAAAATCAATATATGAGACCAAAAGACAGCAGGGGGCAGAGTACTTGCAGCCCTTCACCCCTGGAAGTGAAATCCCAAATAAAGGACTCCAAAATATTGAGATTTAGTGGTTCAGCACAGGTCTGAGCAGGGGAGCTTGCAGTTGTGGTACATGTGGAGCAGGGTACCAGCTCAAAACAGAAAAAAAAAGTCCACTAAAACAAAGAATACACTAGTTTTCATGTTCAAGGGCCATGTTTTCCTCTTTGTGTGTGTGTCAGGGGGGGAGGGGGACACAACCCTGCAGAAAAGGGCAAAAAAGAAGAAAAGCAACCATCTTTATGTTGTCATCCTGAGTTTAGTGTGTTTAGGGTTTGAGGTGATACCCCATCACTTCCATGTTCACACATACCTCCCCACCCCCACCCACCCCCCGCCAAGGTCAGACAGTGAGACTCCCTGCATTTGGAGGACATGAACATGGAAGGTCATATTTCCGCATGAATTTCTCATTCTCCATCTTATTTTTTTTCCTTTTCGGTCTGCATCCTACAGATCTCTTATTAGGTCATACTGCTAGGATTTTCCTGAGGCATAGTTAAGGCTGCCACAAGACCTCCCATGCAGAGAAGTTCCCAGGTTTGTATGGGGAGCTGTGAGAAGGTTAAACATACCATGAACTTTCTGGGATGAAGTCTGGTCTCCTGGCTTATCCATCTTTTGCTGCTCCACTCTTCCTGACAAAAGGAGGATGCTTTGCAGGATGTAAAAAAAAAAAAGGTGGTATAACCATGGAAAATAGCATTGCCTTGTTGACAAAATGGTGAGAACTACACATTTAAGATTAATTTTAGTATTCAGATGGGATGATATTTTCTGGCTTTAGACTACAAAAGGACCTGAATTGTACTTGTGGCACACTTACTTGAGGTTTCAGCTTTAGTTGTCATTGTCTCCTGATCTAGTTGTGAATTTTAAGGCAAAACCCAAAGAGACTAGCCTACATAATTTATTCACCATTCTTACCAGAGACTCCTTGCACCAAGGCCATCACTTTTGTTTGACCTAGAACCTGCCTTCAAGAAAAAATATCCAATCTTGATTTGAAAACTTAACATGACAGTGAATGCATGACTTTCTAAGCAAGCTGTTTAATTACTCTTCTTTAGAAATAAGCACTTTCCAGGACTATAAGGTTTCTTCTAAAACTGTGCCACTCCCCAAGGAGTGTAATTTAAAATAGCCATTTTATCTGACCTGTTGAATAATTTGCTGGAAAGTGTCCTTTCTGCCTTACGGCTCAGAGTCTGAGAAATATATCACAGTTATTTTGCAAACATAGATTACATTAAATTATAACTATTTTTCCTATTAAAAACAACTATATAACTTCAACTTCACTCCAAGCTGTTAGATAATGATCTTATCTAGGTCACAAATGTGCTGAAATAAAGTAGCCAGAGAAGAGTTTGTTTGAACTGCTCCTTCTTCCTCTAGGCTGAGAGATAAATGCATCAAAAGGAAAGTTCCAGCAATTCTAAGAGAGTCTCTCCCTTCCATCCCCACCTGCAGGCTCACCAGGGAATTTGCAAGTGATCCTAAAAATGTGTCTTCCTGGATTAAAAGCACCCCAGCAGAGGAGGGTTAATAATTAAGACCTTGATCATTCTATTCAGAGACCTACAACAGCATCAGGCAGGGTTCTGAACTGTGGTGGGTTTTTTTAAAAAATATAATTAATACACTTTTCACGCATCTTAAATATTGGTTTAGCTAGCGCCTTATTTTGCTTAGTCCCCGAATCACAGAAGCTACTGCTCCATTGCAACAGGAGACTAAGGGCTCAGTGCTTTTGGCAGATCCCATTAATTAACTGTGGGGACTGCTTTTAATCCAGAATTCTCTGCCTGCTTCTGCTGCCATCCTGGTCCTGCTCTTGTGAAAGCATTGCCGACATTTAATTAAGTTGATACAGTGAAGACAGCTTCCATAGCTCTCCTAGGAAGCTACAGCTCCCGGACAGTAGTTTGCTTACCTGGATGGAAAACCTATTTGGTTACCTTAGCTATACAAGCTATTAAAGATTTTTTTTTTTCTCTAACAAAATATAATCCTGGTTTTAAACAAACAAACAACTATTGAAAATCTCTGAATATTCAGAGATCTCCGAATACCAGAAAATCTCTGGTATTCAGAAATACCCATCTAACGAAGACAAAAGCATAGCCATAGTATTGGACTATTTTCTAATCAGTAAATGATTACCCAGCTGCAGTGTGTAAGAGGTAAGTACATGTAGGTGGCCTACATTAACCAGAAATAACCAGAGGCACTGCTGTCACAGAATTACCACCATACCTGGTTTCGTTGTTCAGTGAGCAAATGCCAAAACCCCACATTTATACAGTGAATTTAAGGTATCTCCTTTCCAAAACAAGACTAGGAACAGCCTGGGTTTTGTGGATTCTTTTTTCATGTAGCTATTAGCTATTCAAACTTGCTTTGTGTGAATCAGCTTCAGCCTTGAGCTCATTTTGTTCTCTATTGTCTTTTGGGTGTTCTGGAGTACTTAGAAGCGGCAGCTGGGATTGACTTTAGGAAAGATAATAAAACATGGGTCATGCCACTCCTTCACAGCAAAGTTTGCATTTTACAGAAGCAAGGGCACAGTGCACCACACCTGGAAGGACTGGGAGGGGAATCGTTTAGCTTTTTGACAGATATCCTGTTTTGTGAGATATACAAAGGGTATGGTGAGGGAGAGAGTCAGAAATTTATCCCTTTTTTATATATAATTAGATACTGCTTTGTTGAAGAGCACGTATGCATAACCAGGATGTCTTGCAAAGTTACACTGAAACAAAGCTACAGGATGCACAACCAAGCACAATGGAAGGAGGAGAGAGAGCCTTCCTTACAGATCATTCTCCAAGTATTTCACTAGACCTATGATGCCAGGTAGAGGAGCAGCAGCTACCACCCTTGCTGTTGGTGTCGTCACTACAGTGTCCAGTGTCACTTGGGGATGCATCAGCAAATTAATGGTTTCTGAAGCTCAGCTGCAGGGATCTAGTGCTGGTTCACATCCTGCCCCCCTTGTGTGAGGGCATTATCACCCTGTCCATTTTTTGGCCATAGGTGCATCACCCTGACTAGTTTTTTTCTTTTGACCATGACTGGTAAATGCAAGGCTGAATGCCTGCTGGCTCCATGCAAGCGGCTGCATTCGACCAGGTGCAGCCTCCCACCCTGGGGCACGGGTGACCAGCAGGCCAGCTCTGAATAACAGCCTCAAATAGTTTAAACAAACTAAGTTGTTTCAACTCTTTAGCATTTACCCAAATTTTAATCCAAGCACCCCTGTTTGAACTTCTCAGGTGGGTGCTTTTTGTCTTTACGGGTTTTTTTCATTCTTGGAATCTAACCCTGATAGAGGAAGACTCATGAAAAGACATGACAAAAGCTGTTCTTAAATTGTCCAACCAGGCAAAAAGTCAGGAAACAGACTTTTTTACACAATGTTTGCAGTCTTGCCTAAGTAGGAATGCTGGAGCAGTTTTTGAATAAGTTTCTGAATGCCTGAGACTTATTTGAACACAATGTGAATGCTAAGCTACATGCAGTTTACCCATCAGTAGGTGAGAAGGATCTAAAAGAGAATAATTCAAAGCATAATTAAGAAACAAAAAGTTTCTGTTAATCAGTTTACCTCCCCCTTACCGCAGGTTACATTTTCCCTAGCTGTTAATTAAGCTTTGCCAAAGTTACTAATCTTGATGAACTTTTGGTAGTAGGGAAGCATAAGGTTACTTGCTATGTTTTTTCATGTATACTGTCTGAATAAGCTCAGACAAGTTCATTCCTTCTGATCCTTTTCTGCTTCTTGTTTGGATGCACACACATCCCTGGAAATTAATTATGCTGGAAGATAGCAAAACACTGGGCTGAAGTACATTGGTTTGGTATGTTATATAGGATGTCAACAAATCAGATTTACATGCAGCAAAACATGCCTAGAGCAATGTTTTAATATACTCCTTTTTTCTGAATTTCACAAATTGTATGTTTTCCATTTTTTAATTAATAAATTATCAGGGATGCTCATGAAAGCCAGAGAGTAATAGCATTGCCTAAAACTAGACACAGCGTTGATTAGACATAGCTCCTGTTTCTCATGCCAGTCAGACAATCTACCTGCTGCTAAAGGGAGCCTGCTCCCGTTAACCCACTTGGAAGTTGTGCTGGGGCACATACACGGCTGAGCTGAACTGCGACAGATTATGCAGTCCTTCGGTGTGTTTTGAACAGTCAGTATGGGGCAGAAACTCTCTTTTCTTTACCGGTTCAGTCCTTCTTCCTTAGGATTCCGATTTGTGCCTGGGACTCCTGTGTGACACAAGAGCAAGATCAACAAAGCTGCTGCCTAAAAAGCAATCAAACTTTTATAATTTAAGCTGTGTTCCGACCCAGTTCTCAGAGATAAGCTGTTATCACACTAAACCCTGGTGCCAGCCCAATTTCAGAAAATTTCCATCTTCTCTATTTTTAACTTAAATATAGTTAGAAAGATGACGTTATTTTAAATTAAATACATTTGAAATATATAAATAGAGCAAAGAAGATGCTGCACCCAGAATAGCTTTACTATACTTGCAAAGTTACATTTTCATTTTAATGAAAAAATAACATTAAATAGATGGTAACATTTGCCTGTTGGAAGATGAGAACAATATAACCACAACATTGTATTATTCAGTGGCAGTAAAAAGAGATTGCCTCCTTGGCTGTCCAGTGTGGTGTCTATTCTGACATCTTCAACAAATAAGAGAGGCCATTGTAGAAGACAGTGAGAGGTTTTCAGATGCAGTAGTCAGGCAAGTCAAGTCACTTCCATCTGTCCAATGATAGGTTTTTCCCTGACAGAAAAGACCATGAAGAGGACTCAGTATTATACCTAGACAAGGAATAAAGTAGCAGTGCAATTTTTCATGTTCCCAGGAAATCATGCTGCAGAGATCAAAGAAATTCATCCAGTGTGGTACTCAGGTCTCTAATCCAATCTGGTAAAGCCATCTTCAAGTTGCAAAGTGACAAAAAAGACAGATTTGTACACCTAGATTTCTTTATGTCCTTAAGGGAACCTGATTCTTAGAAAATATTGAAAAATTCCTTTTGGAATACTTAATCTGTTTAAGATGACCCTAAAGTAAAAGATCCGAATGACTAGAATGCTTTACCTATAACAGGGATCCTCGAACTTTTTAAACAGGGGGCCGGCGCGCGGATTCAGTGGCAGGCAGTCATCTGCGGCTGCTTGGTATCCCCCCCCAACTCCCGGCGGGGGGGGGGGGGGGGTGTCTGTAAATACCGGGGGCCGGATTGAGGACCCTGGGGGGCCGTATCTGGCCCACGGGCCATAGTTTGAGCACCCCTGGCCCATAAGAACATGCTGAATATCAAGTCTGCGATAGATAAGACTGATTGCATTGAAACTTCTTGTATCCTTACACAACTCATGCATTTTGTGTTTACTTGCACAGTTTCAAAACATTTTTTTGCTTTCATTAAAGAATCTGATGGATAAATTTGAGGGCATGATCTGCAATGCCTGACTAATGCTCTTCAGGGACCTGATGTCCTAATTCTCTACAAGATGCTGCATTTATTCCTATTTCTTCTTGAGATATACCTTACCATAAAACTACTTTGTAGCTTCTGAGACTTTGATTCTTACCAATCACTTTAAATGTTCCTGAGTACATAGAGGCACCTAGAACTCTACTGCTGACCTGAAACTAAATTTGTAGTTGATCTTGGTATGAGATGATGGAATAGGTTTGAAGGGTAGTAGGAGAACTCTGGTTTCTGCCTGTGTTAACAGAAGACTCACCAGGGGTAGATGACAGGAGGATTGTTGTATGGAATATAAACACCAAAATCTGAAACATGATCCATGAATTAGGAACACACAAGCTATGCAAGCATTTTGTATAAAAGGGATCTGAAAAGCTCGACTTATATGAGGTTTTTGCCCAACAAGCACAATTTCATTCTTGTAGTAGTAATAGTATTAATTATGTATCCAACTACATTGACAAAAAATATAAATTTTAATATAGTGTACAAAGGTTGTTGATTTGTCTTAAAAATAAACAAAATGGAAATTTTGATCAAGACGTTGAATACATTAAGTCAAGTTGTCTCTTCTAACAGCTGATGATATTTTATGTACCTACTCATAAAAATGTTACAGATATCTAAAAAATAAATATATTAAATACAAACAGAATTTAATATGGAAGGTAATTCTAAATATTTGATGATATAATTAAGGATTGTTAATGTTCTTTATTTTCATATTAAAAATTCATAGGGATTTTCATCCTTTTCATCTTTATTAGACAATGTGTTAGTCATAATTATTTGTTCCATATATTATAAACATTTCATGAATAACAACTATTTAAAATAATAATTAAAAACAGCCTTTTCCTTTAATTGTAATGACTGCAGTGTATGGAGATATTACATTGTATGCAGTTATAATGAACATTCTGCCATTATTTTTCCTGCATTTTCTTTACTTGAGAAACACAGATATAGGCTTTCCATTTATTAAGAAGCTAAATAATGTCACTGAATTGGCTTAAGAAGAAAAAGCAACAAATTTCTTTGATTTTGTATCTGAAAAAAGTATTTATTTTTGCTTGGGATCATTTGAATTCTTTGGTATCAAAGTGCTCCGAGGGCACTTAAAAAAAATAATTTGAGAAAATAATCTTCTACACAAGGAACTAGTAATTGAGAGGGTGCTTGCTGCCCAGATTAGCCTCTGCTGATGAAGTCTTGCAGAGCTGTGTGAACATTATCTATGCCACTTGCATCTGGGCATCTGTAAAGAGATGGCTGGGAGCAATTTGGTTAGGCTGGAAAGAAAGCAGGCCTGAAGCAAGGCAGTGTTCTGCCAAGTCCAGACCATCCCTAGTATTGGACTATCTGCCAGTGATATAAATTAATGTAAACCAGGGGCCAGGGGGCAGGAGGTGGCTTGCCTGTGTTCTCCCTTCCCGCTGAGCTGGAGCTGAGGATTTTAAAATACACAGTGAGGTATCTTGTGAGCCCAATTTTTCTGATTTATTTTTAAACCATAAATTCTATATTGTATTTATTTATATTATATAAAACCAATAGACTGTGGTACAATTACAAGCTACAACACACCTATTCCCTAAATTAAACCCTGCCCCTTTCCTCAGGTAAAAGCTGATGTGAATAAAAATTCTTTCTGCCCTTCATCAAATTCTTTGACAGTTTCTCCTCTCTTCCACGCATGGTGCAGGAGGTGTATCAGCCTCTCCTGTCTCACATTTGGCATCTCTCTAAAGTTTAATCTCTCAATTTATACTTAAAATTGCTGGGCAGCCCTACCTTTCTAGTTCTTGTAGCTCTGGTGAATGCTTAGGCAAAACCAATGGAAAAGCCCTACAGCATCATGAAACTTAAGCACTAATTACAAGCTTTCACAGCTTTACAGAGAAGAGGGGGCGTTTTCTTCCTTGGATGACCCTAGAAGAAGCTGGACTCTGAGGACAATCATACTGCCAGAAATGGGGAAGCAAGAATAAAACTTTCTTTCACTCCTGTATTAGTGTATAGAAAAGGGAGACAAAAGTGTTGTGAGCCTCCTTCCAGACACCCTAAAAAGTCAGCAATTAATGGAAAATTTGGAAGCAATTTTCAAGGCAAGACCTAGGTAAGGTAAATATCTCCAAGGAAAGCAAAGCAGGAAAAAGAGTTAAAGCAAGGGGAGAAAACAAAACAATGAAGACAATTATATGCATTTTATTTACAAAGTCAGTTTTAAAAAGAGTTGTCTTGCTTTTTTGACTTTTTTTTTTTTTCCTTGGGATCTTTCTACTCTTTTTTCTATTCATATTTTTGGTTTTGGACTGTGTGTCTGTGAAGCAAAGGTAAGGCTAGGAAAGTGAAAAAGACAAAAAAACATGAGAATTAAGAAAAGAGGGAGGGGGCTCGGAAGATCGTTTTGTTGTTCAGAAAAGCAGAAAAATTCCAAAATGACATTTACTTTGCTTTCAAGAAAAACTGTGATAACCTTTATGAATATTTTTTTCCTCTCAAACGATTTTCACCAATGGTAAAGAATTCTTTTGCCAGAAGAAAAGAATGAGCCCTAAATAGGCAGTTGTGTTTTATTAAAAGATAAAACATCTTTTAGATATATCTTTCAGTCTTCTAGATTTTTGGTATTACAGTAGAACGGCTGTGGCCTTAACCATGAAAAATGTTCCTTCTAAATCCTTCTGACTACTGTTTGCCAAAACCAGAGCGCAAGCACTATATTCTCAGAACTTGGTTTGATTTGAAGAGTGCACATCTTGTATTTCTCACTGACTTTGGACGAGTCATTTTGGATAGGGTTTATCTTCTCCAGTTTAGATTTTCAAGCATGAGGCAGGCATCTAGGCTTCTTCCATGGCCACAAATAAAAGCCTCTAGAGGATAATGTCTCATCCCAAATCAGTGCCTAAAAAATGCTGGATGAATTATTTCCTATAACATTAAAGAGAGTCTAGGGTGATTTTCCAAAGCTTAAATGTCTATCTTTTAGTCACTAAATTTAAGCAAGATGACTCCCATTCATTTCTCTGTGTCTGTTTCCTCCTCCGTACAAAAAGAGATCGTGTTTCCTTGCTTCCCTGGGATGCTAGATGCCTAAGTTAATTAAAGTTTGTAAAGCAGGTTGCATTTGTTGGATAAAGGCGTTATATAAATGCAAAGTATGACAGACAGACTGATTGATTGAGTTAGATAAGATAGATATTGTTTGGCATGCCAAAGTAGTTTGGATGCCACATGATATTATCTGAAAAATTCAGAATACAGAAGTCAATGAGGTCTGGGCTGAGTTGAGCCGCATAAGGCGCTCCCATCAAAGGGGTAGCAGGTTTAGTTATACCGTCATCCAAACTCAGAGGAATTCAGAAGTTTTCCCATTTTTGTTATCACACTTAATTTGCTGGAGTTACAGAGAGAAACATTATGAAAAATTGGTGAGTTTTGCTGCTTGTGCATCCCTGAACTCATCGTTATGCACAGCTTTAGAAAATTTACAGTATTTCTTATTCTGTGGACAGAGTATATCATTGTTCTTTTGATGTTTTATCATATTGTGTGTATGAAGGGAATGGTGATTTCAGCTGTGAAATGCAGATTTCACTTACGGTGCTGATGGTGCCTATAGGACAATTAAATATGCATTGTACAATGCCATATATAATTCACAATTGTGTATCTAAAGTGATTGATGCAGTAAAAGGTCAGAGAACACAGAAACATCACATGATACAAAAAGACTATCAAAGAGATTAAAAAGAGGTTCAGTGGGAAAAAAATGCCCAGAAAAACTAGGCTATATATGAAGATGGAATTAAAAGACAAGGCCTAAAGACTTTGTATGTTTCTGGAGACAACAATACTCAAATAGCCTTAGCCAACAGTCTGATCATTTCTACATAGCAAAGGGACCCAAGGGAAGCAGGCAAGCATTTGCGTTGCTCCTTGTTACTGTCTCATGGCAAAAATGATATTATATCTGAATATACCACCACAAGACACTGAGGTTTCTCTTCAGCAACGTCAACAACAAATTGCAATTGGATCTGTGCACTGGACAAAGTTATCTGACATTCAGCACAGCTAGAGACCAGTAGTCATAAGCACAGGATGATTCTTCATGCATACACTGGGCACAAAGAAAAACTAATAAATAATGCACCAAATTGAGGAAACCTGGGAGAATGTTTAATTAAAGCTATAAATTAATTTTCCAGTACTTTTAGCCTTTTTCTTGGGTTTTAGCTTTTTGACAACTAATTTGGATTTCTTTTGATATATTTGCATATACTTAAACAAATTGTGAGGACAAACCTTACTTATCCTAATTATTCCCTAGGATACATCAACAAATGCACTGCTGTACCTGCATTTTACGGTTTAAATCTAGCACACAAGCCTTTCTGTAACTACCATCACAGAATGGATTGAATCCTCCACCAACATCTAGGAGGGGTTCACAAGTCATCCCCTTCACTCAACTGTGTGTGTTGGGAAATGCAGTAGCTTACCAGATATTGTTTCTGACCTCTGATTGAAGGAGAGACCTTTTGGAAGCAGAGAAAGGTGAGTGATAAACATTGAATAGCCTGTGGCAAGCAACGAATGACGCACTTCAGGTCCATCTGCTTATGAGTGTGGTGGAGGAATCTTGAGATTTGTAAAGTTTTTCTTCAATTAACTTTCTGTTGCCTGGATACTAATGTAAAATGCTTAGTATGAAACAGTAAATAAAGTGGAATCATTTCATGCATTTGCAAGTATATTTGTAAGTTATTTTTAATTATTATTGCCTGTTCTGCTCTGTTGCAGATCCCTTGCTATTTCCTGTGTATTAAACAATGACAACAACACACTACTGCTAGATTAAAGAGATGAAAGCAGATTTTTTCATTAAGGCTCAAAAGCTAAAGGTTAGATCAGGCTCCAACAATGAAAACCTGAATGCATTATAATGAAGGATAAAGCATCCTCTAGCATCCACATGATAAAGTATACCCTGCCTGCACAAGAAGAACTGTGGAGGAAAACATTTACAATAAGCATAGGGATGGGAACAATAAACAGTTTAGCTTCCTCCAAAGATGTTATCAGAAGATTCTTAGCCAGTCAATTCCTATCAGAGAGCTAAATATAGAATCATAGAATGGTTTGGGTTGGAAGGGACCCTAAAGGTCACCAGCTTTCAGCCCTGCTGCCATGGGCAGGGACACCTTCCACCAGACCAGGTTGCTCAAAGCCCCATCCAGCCTGGCCTTGAAACTTCCAGGGATGGGCTATCCCTAACTTCTCTGGGCAGCCTGTGCCAGTGTCTCACCATCCTCACAGTGAAGAATTTCCTCCTAATACCTAATCTAAATCTACACTCTTTCAGCTTAAAGCCATTACCACTTGTCCTATCGCTACATGCCCTTGTGAAAAGCCCCTCTCCAGCTTTCCTGTAGGCCTCTTTAGTTACTGGAAGGCTGCTATAACATCTTTCTGGAGCCTTTTCTTCTCCAGACTGAACAACCCCAACTCTCTCAGCCTTTCTTCATAGAAGAGGTGCTCCAGCCCTTCCATAGAAGAGGTGCTCCAGCCCTCTGATCATCTTCATGGCCCTCCTCTGGACTCACTCCAACAAGTCCATGCCCTTCTTATGTTGGGGCCCCCAGAGCTGAACACAGTACTCCAGGTAGGGTGTCACAAGAGTACAGTAAAGGGGGAGAATCATACCCCTCAACCTGCTGGTTACCCTTCTTTTGATGCAGCCCAGGATATGGCTGGTTTTCTGGGCTACAAGTGCCTGTTGCCAGGTCATGTTGAGGTTTCTCATCCACCAGCATCCCCAAATCATTGTCCTCAGGGCTGCTCTCAATCCATTCTCCAACCAGCCCGTGTTTGTGCTTGGGATTGCCCCAATCCCTGTGCAGGATCTTGCACTTGGCCTTGTTGAACTTCATGAGGTTTGCATGGGCTCACCTCTCAAACCTGCCAAGGTCCCTCTGGATGGCATCCCTTCCTTCCAGCATGTCAACTGCACTACACTGCTTGGTGCTGTCGGCAAACATGCTGAGGGTGCACTCAATCCCAGTGTCCACGTGGCCAGCAAAGATGTTAAACAGCACTGGTCCTAAAACCAACCCCTGAGGTATGCCTGGTCTCTGGTCACTGGTCTCCACTTGAACATCAAGCTGTTGACTGCAACTCTGAGTGTGAACCACCTAGTCAATTCCTTACTAAGAGGCGTGTGGGTATTCCAGATGATTTCAGATGGTCTGATAATAAACAACAATGCTGTCTACAATTTGAACTGTTCATTATGACTATTACCAGCCAACGGTAACAATTACCTTGCAGTAAAAAATGTATACAGCTTCCACCCCACCCTGTGAAAAATAATTCCCATCTTCTCACTAATTCTTAAAAAGTACACTCCAAAAAGAAAAAAAAAAAAAAAGAAAAAGAAAAAGAAAAGAAAAAAGAAAAGAAAAGAAAAGAAAAGAAAAGAAAAGAAAAGAAAAGAAAAGAAAAGAAAAGAAAAGAAAAGAAAAGAAAAGAAAAGAAAAGAAAAGAAAAGAAAAGAAAAGAAAAGAAAAGAAAAGAAAAGAAAAGAAAAGAAAAGAAAAGAAAAGAAAAGAAAAAAGAAAAGAAAAAGTGCAGGCAGGCAGGCAGGCAAGTGCTTAACTCCAGAAACAGCATCCATAAGTTTGTAGCAGCTTTCTGCAAACATACAAAATCCTCTGCAACAAGACAATATTGCTTTAGCCTTCATGTTTTGAACATAAAGAACATCAGCTCTTTATAAAACTGTATGGCTTACCACCACAGTGAAATATGTATATTTAGTAGCAGCTGTACTGCACTAGTTTGGTCAGGAGATTTTACTAAGCTCCTGAGATCAAACTGAAGGACCTTATGCAGAGGATTATTGTAACTGTAGAGATTTGATAGCAGCTACCGTGATTTATGGCAGCTGACTTTCAGTCCATGTTGTTCTCCAGGCTCAAATGTTTCTTACCCTGTATTAGCTCAGGAAGTTTCCCTCATTCCCTCATTACCTATCTTCATACACATTACTATGCCAATTTTCCATGCCATTGCAGATTACATTTGCCTGAAAAGATCACCACAATCTAGTACAGATTTTACATATCCATTGTCAAATAATAGTTTTCTTAGGAAAAGCATTTGATAAAAAAGGGAAGACTTTGGCTTTTGTATGACTTACACATAGACTCTTTAACTTCAAAAAAATTGCTATTTGCTCTACAGGATTTTTCAAGGCCTACAGAAAAGGATTTCTGTTCATTTTGAAGCCACCTACCACAGTGGTGTTTAGTTCTAATTGGAGCTTCTGGATGTCACCACACTTATAAAGTGATGATAATAACAGCTGTAGTAAACAAAAGGTCTGAAAACAGTTCACAGTATAGCATCTTATGAGTAATATTTTAGTAGACATCTGAGTATAAAACACTTTGCAATTACCCAGACTCTATGGCCCTGCAACATTAAGGACTACTGTCATTTCTACATGGAGAAGTTCGTCATTCGTATGGTGAGCATTGTCAGTAAGCAGATTTTTCCACCCACCCATCTCCCTTGCTTTTATGCACTGGCTTTGTAGTGTTAGTCCCCATAAGCTGTTGGTGGTGAGTGAGACATGTTCATGTATAGTTCCCTGCAGCAACCATTGCCAAAGAGCAGCTGAGAGACTTACAATGATTCACTGGTGCACGATAGCTCTAATTTCCTTTTTCTGTTCTCAGTCTCTCAACATTTTCATTTTCTGATATTCCAGTGCCAGAACTGCTTTGTTCATTTTCCCTAAGAAAACAGTCTTTGTTGTTTGATTGAGATATGAGAACAGGACAAAATTTATTCCGTATATGTTTCCCTAGACCACTGCATGTGTATTTATATGTATATAAAAATATATGTATGCATGTGTATGTATACATTTACATGCATATAATTATATATGTGTATATCTAACTCTCTTTCGTTCCATATAATGCACATGTATAGTGACAGTATAGAAAATCATGGCTTCTACCACCCCCACTACCCTCCAAAAGAGACGAGCTCTAAAAACAGTTCAGCTATCCAAATTTGCCTGAGGAGATTTTCTTCTCTCTCTCCCCTTCTCCCCTCCCCCCAAATAAACCAAATATATGCCTTCTTTACAGTACCTCCAAGTGTAGTAGCTCAATGACAAAGTAAAATCTTTTTTCCAAAGATTCCACTTGAAGGTTTTTGAAGTCTGTAACTCCATTAAGTATAGTATACTTGAGGGAAAGTATAGTTTTACCTTAGAAGTTTCACTGTCTCTCATTCTCTGGTGCTGCTTTTTCGGATTATGTTTCCCCAAAGCACACTTTAAGGTATAGTTTAAGATCATTTGAAGTATAATGTATACTTTATACAGTACATATAATTTTACTTACTTTTTCTTAAACCATACTTTATGAGGGGTGTCGAAAGGGCAGAACTAAACCCCAAGACATTGTACAAATTATTATTAACTGAAAGTGCTTCAATAGGGTATTACTTCTTTTTATAATAAAAGGTGTTGTATCTTTTTCCCTGGGTATCAGAGCAACTCCTTGCTTGCATCAAAAGAAGCCGTGTTGCTCTCTGTAAAATATATTAACTAACTCTTTCTAGCGTAGTAGTAGCATCCACTATTAACAACCCAACCAGGCTGCAGGTCAGATTTTCCTATTCCTTAAGGCAAATAACACTATGCTTGTCTGTGGTCACATCATCTTATTTCAGAAATTGATCTGATCTACCAGCCCTCCTTCTAAAACAAAATTCACATCTCTGCCTGAAGGAAGGTGATTTAAGCCCAGATCATACAAGAAGTCTGTAAGAAGATGATCTCAGTTTAGTATACACTCAGTAGGCCACCCTGGTGATGCAAGACACCACTCCTGCCTTCTCATGGAGACAGAAGAGTGGGAGGCTGGCATTTCCATCCAATGTGCATGAAAATATCTGCAAGAAATAGAGAGAAAGAAAAAACTTGTGAAATGTATCTCAAACACATTGCAAGTTACTCACATAAGCATAGTCCCTATAAAATATAAAATGAAATTTCATATCATGCCACTCTATATTTCATCTAATAATTTTGTGTTCTAATTATCGATAGAAATCATGGATTTTGTGCTGGTCACACCTAATTTATAGACTGTATAGAATAACAGTTAATTGACTCAGTAGTTAATTCCCCCTCGTATCTTCTCAAGTGATATTCAAGTATTTCAGCCAAGATTTTAATTGATTTTCATAGTAGCCACTCGTTAATAGGATAATTTGTCAATACAATAATAAAACAATTGTTCCCATAGCACTATGAGTTCAGTTTGTCAGATAACAAAGTTAAGGCTGGTTTCATTAATTGAAGGCAGCTGTAGGGTCTGCAGGATGAAAGATATAAATCCCGATGGCACTGTGGAAAACTAGGTCAGAGGGCAGGGGAAAATTAGTTAAGCATGATGGACCAACAGTGACCTGCACAGGTGTTCGGGCTCGCTTTTGGGGCATCACTTCCTCTGTTCCTATTTGGGTCCAGCAAAGCCCATAGGTCAACATGTGCACTGTTATGCCTGGTTTGAATTAAAAGCCAGTCTAGAGCTGCTCGCTCCCAAACTCCAGATAATGTTACCTATTAAAAGTAAAACATTTCACAATGTCTTTATGTTGTCATGTATTTCCCAAGGAGCTTTGTTTACATCAGTAAGCAGCTCTCAATTCCTAAAATCGGAGACTTACAATAACATTCAAATGATCTACAATGGTGGAAAGGAAATATTACAAAGGGATAAGTGCTATTCATGAAGGATAGATAAAAGGGAAAAAGTGAAATAAAATAACTATTGAAAATCAGCCTGACTGATACAAATGTCTTCATCTATCATATGCAACCCCCTCCCCAATACTTACAGTGTAAGCATTTTTCCCCTGTCAAACTTTTTGAAGTAATGTTTCCCATCTCTCTTGTTTTCAGCGTTAGATATTTTTCTCTGTACTGTACAACATTCTGTTGTGATGTTGTTCTAGATCAACAGAGAACTTTAAAAGCTCAAAAAGCTTTCTAAAAGTATTCATGTTATTATAACAATTTAACTCCAAACTCAAGCTTCCTTAAGAGAGAAAAAACTCTGGTCTGACACATACCATACATTTTGTATTATGTGAGCTTACTGTATTAAATACATCAAGCTGAAAATGGAAAAAACGGTATTTGTTTGATCTTGGTTGAAATCAAACACCTTCAGCTATACAAGACACAGCTCCAACCAGTAATTCAACCTTCTAGATGAGGAAAATAAAATAGCCATGCTATAGCAAGTAGGATGAGGGCAGTGTTAGTGGAATGGGTGTTTCTGCACCAAAAGAAGTTGAGGGTTTGCATACAGAAATGTTTCAGAGGGGCACAAGGAATAAGATGATTTTCCTTCAGGGTTTCTGATACAGAGCTTGAAGCTTGGTGCACCTCAACTCCCTGAGTGATTCAGGAAACCATGCAAGCTGTGGTATTTATGAGTGTAAGTATGTATGTATGTATGTATGTATATTCGCTTATGCATATCCCCTGCTGTGCAAGTGGAAGTGAGCCTGAGCAAGGCTTCACCTGCAAATGGAAACTCCTGACTGATGAAGTCCCTGTGCCTCCATTAGAAGAGTCTTGGAAACAGCCATTTCTGTAACATGATTTTTCTGGCTCATCACAGCACACTTTCCTGTCTGCCTCTCACAGGTCACTTTTGGACTTTACAGTCCAACTTTCATGTATCTCATGTTGGGGCTTTGAAGTGGTGGATGGCAGTGTTTGTTGGCTGTATTTCTGACATTTTCTCCTTATCAGGTTGGGGATTTCAGAGTAATCTCTCCCATCTTATTTTCTAAACATTGAGGTAATCAGAGCCCAGGAAAACCTGAAATAATTTTGACACAGTTTTACAGGATTGCTTACCTTCAAATTCTCAGAATAAGGGGGCAGCAATTGCAGGGAAAAAAATAATAGAAAAAAAAAGAAAAAGAAAGATGAATGTGAGGCTTAATCATTCACATCTTTAGCCAGCAGGCTCATCTAAAAGAAAGCCTTCTTTGTTCAAGAAATACAAAGCAGTTTTAAACTGAAATTTTGCTTCACAGTTTTAAGAGAGGTTTGGTTAGCTTGCTGATTCATGACAATGATGTCAAGTGCTCAGATTGTTTGCTGGTGGGAGTTTCATTTTAACTTCCTGAGTTATAACGTAGTTCATTCTTAACCTACTATACAAAGCAGTTCATTCCCTACAGCACCGAACAATACTCCTTTAAAGTTCATTTGTCAAATCAATCTCATCTTCTCTTTCTTTACATAAAATAAAAGACATCAGGAAAATATAATAATGCTCTTTGTTTGCTTGTTTGTACATCTAAGTGTTATAGATATTCATTATCTCCTTCTTGCAATGAGTGAAATACCTTTTTCACTTGGGCACCAGTGATATGTTTTTCTCACCATGGAACTGAACATTCAGGGGCTAAAACAATGCTTGTTATTTTCCTGTCAAACACTAATGGCACCACGACTAAATTAAATCTTACCTCAACCCTGTGTGAAGTAAGGATACAGTAAGAAAAGAGAAAAAAAGGAAATCCCTTTCATATTATGGTATAATTTAATGAAGATGTGCTTAGGTAACACAATGCACAAGAAAAATCTGATTAACCAAAATTTCAGTATCAGATTTTACTTACTCTTTTGCACAGTAAGTATAATAATAATTCAATGTAACAAGAATTTAAAATGTGTGTGTGAATAAATGTATATATATAGAAAAGCTGTGCTAAATATTAAGTCAGATCCCCCAAGCTGCTCTAAACAAACACAGAGATTTTGTCAGTGGAACTATATGAATTTATGTCAAATGAAGAACTGAAAATTTACAATAGATATAGTGATAATAGAAATAACTTTTTACCTCTGTTTTACTGAGAACAAAATGTTTCTGTCAGCAGAATTATACATATGTGTTTTCACGTGTCTGCAAATCTGTCTGTAAATGTGGACAAGTGTTTGTGCTGATTGAAATAAAGATTTTCTGAAGCCTTAAAAGTCAGGTTATTCCATTTGCTGCATTTCTGAGTAAATCCCATGTATTAGGGTAAAATATGAATGTTGCTTATATATTTTATAATTACAATAATTTGATTCTGGCATTTCTAGTAATGTGGTTTTATAAAATTGTATCAATAGCACTGTATCAGAGAAGCAGCTGAAAACCTTTTCTCTGTCACTCGGGAAAAAAAAAATTCTGAACATTTCTTATAGGATTGTATGGTCTAAAAGTTTGTGCCTAGACTGTAAGAAGGAGGGAAAAAAGTATATATTCAGAGAGACAGTACACAGAAATGAAAGCAGCTGAACTTCTTGCAAACCACCCTCAGTTGTGAAAAGAGAGAGAACAGCGGCTACCATGTGGCAGAGAACCTAAATATATATTATTTTGTTCCTTTTCGTTAAGACTGCATAGGGCATAAGTTGTTTTCAAGCATGCCTCGGACTCCTACAGCTCCAGCTGTCATGTGTAATTAAACATTTGGCCTCCACAATTACTCTACAGTGTACATATGCCAGTATTTCAAGCCTGGAATATGCATTTCAAAGAAGAATAATTCCCTGGAAATCCTAAATTGACAGGAGCAAAGACAGCCTGAAGGAAAGTAGTCAGAGAAAACTGTAAGGTCGGGATCTAATGATTAAAAAAGAAACTTCAAGAAGAACTTCAACCCTTAACTAAACCAATGGGAAAAAGAACGACAGTTGGCAAGCAGATTTCTGCATAGGGATCCTGATGAGGGAGCCTCTTGGGTTAATTTAATATTATCAGTGTTGTTCACCTTGCTGTAGTATGCCTTACCATTAATACCATTTAAACAGATTTCTTTTTTCTTAAAGCATATTTGGCATCACTTATTTTCCATGAATACTGATCATGGCAATATTAAATTTGATGATTCATATTGAATCTGAGGTTGACTTATCAGCAAAGGGAGTTGTTTTCTGGGGTTTTGGGTTTTGGTTTTGTTTGGTTTTTTCCTCTCCTGCTTCACATGCTTGCATTTACTACTGGTGCTGTTGCCCTACATAATGCTGAGTTTGCATTCCTGTTAGGAACCTGCTTTTTAACATTTTGTATGGGGACCATTTGTAAAGAAATATCTAAAGACCCTAATATTTCTAATGTAAGTTTAAGAACAATGCACACAGAGAAACCCAGATGATTTTAAACAGAAAAAAAGAAGTTAATAATAAAAAAATGAGTGAATCAATTTCTTGTTTACAAAAATGGTTTTCTGTAGAGTGTCTCTGGGATCCAAGGATGTATTTTCTACCCTTGATCATCTGTTTAGTGTCCCTTAAATGTAACAGACTACAAATCTGGCCCAAGGGCTTGAGGCATGGAGAAAAACTTTGGAAAAAAATTGAGCAATCTTCTATTAGACATGTAAAAATGCACTCATCTACTTAGCTTTCCAAAAGTTAGATATTTAAAACTGAACTAGTTCAACACAGGTTCCCTTCTGTACTGAACAAAGAAAAATATGCGATTCCAGTGTACAATGCACTCAATGCATTGTACACTGAAAGTATTAAGCATTATTATAATTATAATGCATTATTCTTCAATAATGATCCAGAAACACACTATAAAAGACAGTAAAGTATGACTAAGTAGATTCAAATATCTAAATTTGAAACATCTGTATTAATCTGGTATGAATTCCTACTTATGAGGAACATTCTTTTCTTAATTCTTGCCTTAATATCACTTAGCTTTCGAGTAAGTGACAGGAGAGACAAGACAGGAGCACTTCCACCACTGGAACTGTGAGTCAGTGACAATGGAGAATTATCCCAAAAGGCTGTTGTCAACCATGCAAACCTGTTAGTATTGCAGGCATCCCAGCCATTATTCCATCTCATACTAAGCTAAGGCATTTTTCTTTAACTGATTGTAACTTACTATCTTAATAAAAGATTAAAGTTCACATCATTGTAAGGTGCCATGGCATGACAGCAAGCTACAATGCCTGTCAGTGTGAATGATGGAATGACAATAAATTCATGTGAACTCCAGTGCACAAACACACATACAAAGAAACAATATTTTAATGCAGTCTGATATCAGGCTCTAGCCTGCAAGTGTTTTATACCTAAAAAGCAACTTTGGCAAAGAAGCAAGAGGACCACAATATGACTGAATCATCACCTTCTATTTGGCTCTATTCTGGTCAAATTACAAGTCAAGTCATACCAAACTGTGCGTCACTTTTCTCATGATTTTGGGTTTCACTTAAAAATCCAACTCTGTTAAGTCTGAGCTTTTTGATAGGGAGTACAGCTTTTCCTTGTTGCAGTTGATCACTGAGGCACCAGCTTGGTAAGTAGTAGCTATCGACTTCATTGACTTTAACTGCTGATATTCATATTTCTTTTAGTAGATGTTAGTGTTGCAAACTACTCAGGAGAAGAGGCAGCCTACTTCCTAATTTGGCAGTGTCAGTAGCTGTGGAGTACCTGGCATGAGAATGGTCTTTCTGGTTAAAAACACAGAGGGGTAATTCTGAGAGACAAAAGATTTGTGCTGCTCTTCCCACTGCTCTTCCCATACCAATTCTGCCCCAGCCAAGCCTGGAAAGGTCCTTGCTCCTGCAATGTAGCTATGTCCTCTGCATGTCATGTAAACCAGCTAAATCCACAAGCTGAGAGAAGTTCATAGTGTTCATTTATTGGAAAAATGCACCACAACATGATTGTAAAATGCTAGTGCAAAATCACTCCTTCTTAGAAGCCTGGCTGAGTTTCCTTTCTTCCATCCTGGGACAGGAGAATTCTGCTTGTTTCAAAGCAATCTTTTATTGATTTAAGTTGTTTTAAACATTTCAGAGGACAAGGGCTTCAAAATCAAAACCCCAAACAACTACCTACTGACTACATGCTGCACTTTAAGGATGTAGTATTAATTCAGGAAAATGTTTACCTCATACCCCACCCTCTTTTCCCCAGTTTTTCTATTGTTTTCAAAAGCTATCTGACTTTGTCCTTTCATTCTGAGAAACACACTGTTGTAAGAACGAAGGATGCTGAGAAAGAGCAGGAAGGGAGAGGGTATCACAGGGTTTAGGAGACTGTCAGCATGACTGAAAGGCACTGACCATTATAATTGTAATAAGGTCTGTGTATCCTAAAATGGGAAAAAAAAATTGTACCAGGTCAGAGCTGTGGATCAGAAAGTAAAAGCTTACCTCTACTCTAGTCAATTGAAAAAAAAGACATTGACTTTGGTGAAGACAGGGTATCCACTGAACCTTAAGAGGTTTCTTCAAAAGTTAGAGATGCAGAAATCTAAAAAATAAGGGAAAGTCCTGAAGTTCCACTCCATATTCAGACCTCACTGTTTGTTTTTTTTTAATGAAATTGGATGATCTAGAGTATTGTCTTACCCATTGCTACCTCCTATTGTGATTTTTCCCTACTTTTTGTTGTGATGCTTATTGTCTCTGTTATGATCCAGTCCTCTTATCCTCCAGTTGCCTGCCCAGACAAGCTCTGGAATAGCATGCTGCTATTTTGATCCACATCCAAACGATGAGAAGGAATATTAAGTGAAAGACACAATTTTTAGTCTCTTAGCGGATGCTTTACAGTAATTATTCAAACATGTTGTCCCTAAGGTGGTCAAATGATCTCATTCTGTCCCATCCCTCCTTTTCAGAGCTAATTATAGGTCTGAAAGTAGTTTAACATGCTGGAAAAATTTACATCATGAAAAATAAGTTGTAGTGAGTGGAATTTGTCTTTTGATCTTTGGTCCCTTCCTCTTCTTACTGGAAAGGGAAAAGCATTTTTTCTAATGAAAACTTGCAAATCTTGCACCCCTTGGGATTTTCTGCCCACTCATTTCTGAAATCAGTTGAAGTGTTAAGATTTGGAAGCACTTTTTTTTTTTTTTTTAATCCAAAATGTTATGTGCACTTATAAATTGGGGAATGGCTACTCAGGCAGAGGTAGAACAAAAATGTGGGGCTCATAGTGAGTTACAAACTAAATGTAAATTGATAGCATGATTTTCTTATCCAAAATATTCTCATTTTGTGGGGGATTAGCAAGGTTGCCATATATGAGATACAGAACACAATTCTGTCAGGCCTACCCTGGTAAGGCTGGAGTTTTGTGTCTGCTTTTGAACATCACACTTTAAGAAAGATAAATGAGAGAAAGCCAGAGGAGGAGAGCATGAAAAATGCAATAAGGTTTAGAAGACATGACCTGTGAGTAAAGGTTGAGAGAATTAATTTAGTCTAGGGAAAAAAAAAAAAAAGAAAAAAAAAAAAAAGAAAAAAAGGAGACTGAGGCAGAACATGACAGCCATCCTCTACCATGTAAAAAATGATTATAAACATGGTACTCATTTCTTCCTCATTGCTAGAAGTGGAAAGAATAGAGGAAAAAAGGCTTAATATTTAAAAAAAATCAGTCTAGATACTAGGGAAAAGCCTGTTGTTGTGGCAAAATCCCAGAGAAGGCTGCCCACAAAGTTTCAGTAAACCCTCCCTTCAGAGGTTTTTAGAACAAAATAGTCAAATAAAAATTAGGAACATCCAAGGAAAACTTGATTCTGCTTTAAGGTGAACCAGATAACCACATGGACTTCTAATCCATCTCTAAATTTCAGTGATTCAATGCCTTCTTCAGTTTTACCTGAACAATCATAGAATGGGAGGATTGTGCTAGTTGTAGACGAGGCTCCCTCCTATTAGTCACACCTAGACCTCCAAGGTACTTGTCTATAACGTACAGGCTGGTTTACAATGCTGTCAAATCAGTTGTCATTCTGAAAGAAGCAGTACTTTTCTAAACCTGATGGTTGTAAAGGCAAGCTGTTTTATTGAATCAGATGTTATTGATACGGTGTGGTCTTCCTGGTCTGGACGAGACTGAATCAATTGTTTTGAAGGATGTGAATTCCCCTCCCTTTGCGCATCTCTCTGAATTCCATTGCTGTTGACGTCAGAGTAGGTTGTGATTTATCTCACCTTGCTGAAACCACCTAAAGTCAAGGGTGGGATTCAATTAAGTATAATGCTGGCCAGCTCCTCTGTATTGCAGATGAGCAATTTCAATGCCTAAATATAACTGTCTATGGTCCTATTATAGTTAGCTGCAGTCTAGTTAATTCATCTAGAAGAGTTTCTGGAGTGATTTGGCTGACGAAGCATACATGCCTCCTCCAAGGTGAACTGGCTAGCTCCCCATGTTGTTGTAAATGGATTGACCGATGATTTCAATGAACTATGTCTTAGTATCTTAGACAACTAACTCATGCACAGGTGTCTTCTCTGGGATACAGGAACATGCCAAAGGAATCAAAGGGAGATTTAGAAGGCTGAAGAAGCAGCAGAAAAGCTGGAAAAACTTAAATTGAGGGAAGAAAATAAAAAGGCCAGACATTTGGTTGTCCTAAGGAGGAGCATTTTTTTCCCCACTGTTGTTTACTAAGAGTAAAACAGTGTAAGCAAATACATAATGATAATTACTTAAAGGTAGCCAAGAGTAAAATATTTTACCCTAACTTTAACATCAATACAAATCTCCCATTCACATTAGCAGGCCTCCTAGCACATGAAGCAAGATGTTTGTAACTCTGCATTTGTTTCAAAGCTCATGTAGCTGATATAAAAATGGAATTAAACTCTCTGTCAAAGAATTTGATGTCCCAGGATTAAGGGCAATAGTGTGGTTTTCAAGGTGTAGCTCTGAACAGGCATGGTGCAGAACATTAGTCAGCAGGGAAACACATTTTTCTTAGTATCCCTTCCAGCTGCATCCAATCTGCTTGAGCATCATGAGGTAGTGTGTGCTATGTTTTCCAGTATGCTTCAGAGTGGAAAAGTTTGGAGTTTTCTTTCTTCACTTTCTGGCACTACTTTATCTATTTACGCTTTGCCATCATCAGCCTTTTTCTGATCAGGATACTCTAATTGGATCCCGCATATATATTAAAAGTCCCATTTTAAAGCTTAAAAATTCAGTACATACTGCAGCAATGAAAACACATTTGTATAAGAAGCTGCAGGACTAAATGTTTGCACTTATATAGTGTATGAACATTAACTAATAATTATGTTCAGCAGAAACTTGTCAGTCTTTCACAATAATAAGACAAATAATACAAGAGCTATGAAAGAGTAGCAAGCAAAGTAATGATTTTGAAATCACAGCATAAAGTTATGAGTTAAAATATATGTCATTACCATCTTTGCATACTGAGGTATCACTGAAAACTAATCATTTTGCATGTTAACAAGAAAGGGTTGCAGCAGCAACTAGATGGGAATAAAAATAAGTATAGTCATTCATTTGGCAGGTATGGAATATACATCAAAGGATGGCTATGAGGACAGTGTAAAAACTGCAGTCAATGGTCAGATCAGAGGTGAGCTCATGAATGATGTAAGGTCATTAGAATTTCCCAGATGCATGGTTTAGCTTTCCTCAGCATTGACCAGGAGAATAAAGCACCTTTTGATTAAATATATATATATATATATATATATAAAAATACACCAAACATATTGAATTTGCCTTCACTGTTCCATCTTTCACCTCTCTGAAGTGACTGCCAACAAGTAGCATGGTGTCAACAGAGCAACATTACTAATAGTTCCTGTAATGTAACATTTTCCATTAGGAACTAACTTGAAGCTGCCAAAATTGTTTTACATACCATAACAGCTGTAGTATGGGCAAGAAATTATAATGGCTTTTAGCCAGTCGACTCACCTTGTTGGATATGAGCTGTCTGTGTGCAGATTAAAGTTTTTAAATCCAGTCACCTTCTAAAATGTTCTGTCAGTTAGGTTGTCCTCATCTGCTCAGCAGCTGTTTCTTCACCTAGGAAAAAATTCCCACCCACCACAGGCTCCTACCATGCACACATCTCCTGGTTAGTTTGGACTAGATAAGGTTTACAGATCATACCTCAGTTTTTACGGTAGGCTGTGCTCTCCAGTTCTAGAAGACCTTAATAAAAATATTATTGGAAGAGATTTTCTTGCACCAAAGACATTTTCTATCAAAGCAGCAAAAAGCAAGCTCATCCTACCAGTGAATCTATTTAGTATAATTTACTTTGTGATTAGATGAGCATCTGACTGTATGGAATCTTTTGTAGCAGGGGTTGAAAAAAAGTTTGCAAAAAGCTTTCCTGTAACAGGCCTCTTTCTGAAGAAAATTAATTCCGTAAAATCTAAAATTTGCCTTATTAGTTGGGTTTATTATTTGGAGAGAGATTGTTATCATCTATCTCCAATCATATATTACTTTCAGACTGCCCTCCCTCCTCTGCTCCAGAATTACTAAAGTTAGTTGGTGTTCATTACATCTTGCAATGATTTGAAAATGAAAAAATACATAGAATTGTAGTAGCTTAATTTATTAATCTATAAAGAACATTTGTAAGTCCTTCTTATTTTTGCCTTTAATTACAGAAGAGAGATCCAAAGCCCAAGATGCGCACCTGTAGCTACATTTTAGACATTCAAATTAATAAATAATAAGAATTGACAGGGTCAAAGCAAAGTTGGCCCAGCTGCAGGCATGTTTAGGCTGCAGATTTACCAAGTGACTTAGAGCCACTGTCTGACAGGTCTAGCTTGGGCAGCAATATTTTCCACGCCTGAAAAGAGCTGAATCTGTGTACCTTCTTTACACCCTTCATTTAAAATGTTTATCACTTGCTTACAAAATTTTAAGTTGATAAAATTTATGTATATTATTGAGTATCTCAAAGTGTAGAAGCAAGTTTACTTACAACACAGGATTAATAAGGAACCTTAGAGCCATGATATGATATGCTTTTCAAGCCACTTTGTTGTGGCAGTTGAGTAACCTAAACTGAAACTTTTTATTTTTATTATCAAAATTTTATTTATTCTTTCCAACTACACAACAGCCAAGATCACAAAAAATACCATGTCAAAATAAACACTTGTCTACATAGGTGACAGCCTCAGGAAGAGTCTGTGACTGAAATAGCATGAAAGTATAATTATACCTTTGCTGTTGTGGAGGGTGGTCTTTACAGGTCAGGGCTGTGGTCCTTGGCTGTGTGTGGGAAGTTATTCACACTTAGCTAGTCAGCTTATCTTGACTTAAGAATGTCAGAAAGTTTAAGCATCTGGGACAAAGATAATTTATTTTACTTTATTTTTACTTGGTTTTCATCCTTCAAGAGAAATAGAGGAAGATGCTTAGAAGAGAGATCTACAGTTGCACATCTCTGGATGTCTTTGTCCAATGCACACCTGTACATCACCATACAGAAATGTCAAATTACACCTTGGAAACGCACCCAGATACAGAGGGTTGTATCTGAGCATTGACCGTAGCTGTGGCTGACTGTCAAGGTAACCAAACCTCTTCCAAAAATAAAAAGCACAATACGCTGAGAAGGAGAACTTCTCAGAGCTTTTTCTCTTTGGCCACCCTGATGTCTGCTGACTCCTTCTGGGACGCACATGAGCCATGTGCCAGGAAGCATCAGCGAAAAGCGATGTGCATAGTGGAGAGACAGAATGATGATTGTGGGCCAGGTAACCCTACGGGAGCCTGAAGGCCTCAGTCTCTAATCCCTGTCCTATCCTGGGCCACCTACAAATACTCTGACAAGCCACATCTGCACCATGTAATGGCAGGAAGGCGAGAGTTGTCAGCCACAAATGTTTCATACTTAGAGCTGTCAAAATAGTACTGTCTGACAGGAGAGGTTAATTACCTTGGGAGATGCAAGTGCAGCCCTACTGCAGTCAGACCTTGTAGGACTGTACTCAAATTGAGCACAGAGCCGTGCTGTAAGGGTGCATTACATTGGGGGTACAACGCTGTTTCTACAGCACTGAAAAGGTACCCTCTTGAGCTTCACTCCTTGTCCATTTCAGGATAAATAGTACTTATTGCTGTGTTTGCCAGAGTTGCTTCTGAGCCTCTTGGTAGTGTTGGTAAATGGTGATAAACCATGGATAAGGAGGTGGTCTGGGGCCAGAGTGAAATTGCCTTTGCCATGAGAAGGAGCAAGGAAGAGGAAAAAGAGTAAGGTACAGAGAAAGAGGAAGGGAAGGACTGGTGAGTCCTGGAAACTTGGGTCTACCACTTCTACTGCCTTTGGTCAGACCCTGATTTCACTCCATAGCAACAGCAGCTCGAATCTCCTACTATGTGACAATGGCCATGGCACCTGGGACCATCACCATAATAATATCCAATACCTTGAGTCAGCCATGATCATGACTGAAATGAAATATAACCATATACAGGATCCAGAAAAGGGAAAGTCCAGAACATTCTGTTCCTGAAATGGGGTAGAAATATAAAAAACAGAAGATGTGGATTCCACTTTGGTTTAGCATAATCAGTATTACTAAAGTGATGGCATGTCCCCTAACCTTTAACTGAGTGTAAGTTCACAGCAAAACTATTGGTACAGATAAACCTGCCACAGACATTTTCTGAGCTGCAGATAAAAATAAACATGTGAAGTGATTAAGCTTGCTTATTGATAAATATACACTTATAAATACACTATTAATTCTGAGTACACTAGTGAATAACATTTGTGATTCTGAAGACAACCACAATCATATTACTCAGGAGAGAAAGCAATGATGAGGTGAAAAAGAAGGACAGAGCACACCCTTTGATACATAGCCATTCCATACTGGTTTAAAAGTATAAAGCAATTTATCCAACTTATTAAAGAGTTTATAAAATACTCTGGGACTCTTTTGTGCATGTATTGAATTCAAAACTTCACATATAAAAATGACTAGAACTTGATTTCTGGTCTCATATAAAAAAAGGTGATTTATATTTGAGGAAAAAATAAGTCTCAAGACCCACAACTATCTCTTACTGAGGTATTTTTTTCTCCCTGGGGGAAGAGAAAAGCTATTGGAGCACACATAAAATTTAGGTGCTTTAAGATTTTCTCCGGGACTTCTGTTAGATTTGCTATCAGAAGAGGCAATAAAATGGGAATTTATGTTTTTTCCTTAACAAATCTTATGCTTTCTGATCTTGTGTTTTGTCATTGCAATTAGGGCTGTTCCTTGAAGTAGCAAACTAAAAAGTGGTGCCACAGTGTTTATTTTAGGTATGAGCATTTAAAGAATATGAGGAAAGTTGGGAAAATAAAGTTCATATATATTATTCACATATTTTTTTCTGACACATTGCCTCTTCACAGAGTAAGGGTATGGCTTGATCATGACTTACAAGAAAAAATACTATTTAAGTTACTTTCCTCAGTAAAGATTGCAGCCATGTAGGAAATTAATTTATGGTTGCAAGAAGATTTCAGGCTGTACCTATTCTAGGTGAGAACATCTTCCTAGTATGTCCTCAAAAGAATTGGCAAGAAAGGAGTAGAGCAATTAGAGCATATAATAATTTCTAGTGGCAGTGCTGGATCGCTTCTGCAGTATGATCATGTTCCCTACAGCATCTTTAAATACTTTGCGTAGGGTTTATCTGATCCTCTACCTGCAGCTCTTTCATAGAGCATGCAGTGATGTTATGGATACTTACAGGACTTAGCTGGGTTCATTCTATTAATGAGCTCCAATTTATGACAGTCTGCAAACCAGAGCTGGGTACAGGAAACATATTGGGGTACTCAGGGCAAATGTTGCAAACCCTGAAGCACAGGCTGCTAGCCTCAGCTGGAGCACAAGTAGAAAGAAACCTCTCTTGGTTGTCCTTCAGCTCAAAACAGGAGATGATTCTGGTCACTGGATTGCTTCTGCTTTCATCTGATGACTGTCTATATCAGTCTGTGGAATATATTAACACTTTTAAGACAAAGAACAGAACCTATTAGGCTAGAAAAGCAAGTTTTGCCTTATTTGCTCATTCTCTGGCCCTATGATATTTTACATTTATGGTAATGCAGAGGCACATTGATTACAACTCTTCTGTGTCTTGGTTAGTTGGGCTTTCTCCCAGGGAGCCAGAGCTTGGTCTGCAAGACAGTTTAGTCTTCTCCAGGATCCCACCATAAGTATCATGTAGTGCTTTTCATCTCTAACACCTTTAAAACATGAATTCTAAGTTTGATTTATGGTTGTCTAGATGAAGGAAGCCAATGGTCACATAAGAGTTCTTGCACTACACATCACTCCAGACAGATATAAGCAGTCAGGAGTCAAGATCCAAGCAGAAACTCCATTCCACCATTCTTTTTTTCAAGTGAGTATCAAGGAGACAATGTCCACTTGTATTTTGTTTCTCATCTATGAGAAATTGAACTGTAAATAGTAGTTTCTGTCATCTTGCTCCAGGGTCAAGTATCTTCAAGCTCAAAGACTTTGCAGGCAACATTCTTTCCCCATCCCACTACGTTCCTGTTTCTGTCCAACCTCATAAATTCTGAGACTCACATATGCCACTTGGAAATTGTATCCAGCAGTTTTTAGAAACATTTAATTCATTCTGATATTCTTCCTTGCCCCCCACACACACCCCGTCCTTCTTCTATAGCAGGGGTCCTCAAACTACAGCCCACCGGCCGGATACGGCCCCCCAGGGTCCTCAATCTGACCCCTGGTATTTAGACACACACACACACACACAGAGACACAGACATAGACACAGACACAGAAACCACCCCCACCACCCCCCACCACCCCACTGGGGGTTGGGGGGGGAACCAAGCAGCCGCAGATGGCTGCCTGCCACTTCACCCGCGCGCCGGCCCCCTGTTTAAAAAGTTTGAGGACCCCTGTTTATAGCATCATCTAGAAAATGTTTGCAATTTAACATGGAGACAATGAAGCAGGGGAAGACTTGTGGTGGGTTGACCTTGGCTAGCCACCAGGTGCCCACCAAGTTGCTTTATCACTCCCCCTCCTCAATAGGACAAGGGGAGAAAATACTATGAAAAGCACATTGGTTGAGATAAGGAGAGGGACATCACTTGCCAATTAGTGTCATGGGCAAAACAGACTTGACTTACAGAAATTAATTTAATTTATGGCCAATTAAACAGAGTAGGATAATGTGAAATAACAACATTTTTTTTAAAAAAATCACCTTCCCCCACCCTTCCCTTCTTCCCAGGCTCAACTTCACTCCCAGCTCTTCTACCTCCTCCTCCTGAGTGGTACAGAGGGATCGGGAAGGGGGGTTGCGATCAATTTGTAATGCTTCATGTCTATTGCTCCTTCCTCCTCATGCTCTTTCCTTGCTCCAGCATGTGTGCCTCCTATGGGAGACAGTCCTTCACAAATAAAACATGGGTCCTTCCCATGGGCTGCAGGTCTTGAAGAACTGCTACAGCAGGGGTCCTGCCCACGTGGTGCAGTCCTTCAGAAACAGACTGCTCCAGAGTGGGTTACTCATGAGGTCACAGAAAAACTACTCCTGCGTGGGCTCCTCTCGACAAGATATAGCTTCCTTCAGGGGACATTTATGTGCTCTGGTATGGGGTGCTCCACAGGCTGTGGCATATATTCTCCATGGGCTGCAAGGGGGATCTCTGCTCCAGTGCAATGGGGGAGGAGTCCTCGGCGTCTGCACAGTTGTTTCTCTCACATATCCACACTCCTCTCTTCAGGCTACAGTTGCACAGCATTTTTTACTGTTACTTAAACATATTATCACAGAGGTGCCAGCAGCAGGTCCAGCTTGGAGGTGACTGGAAGTGGCTTTGTCTGACATGGGGCATCTCCTAGTGTCTTCTCACAGAGCCACTCCTGCAGCTCCCTCACTACTGAAACCCAGTACTACCATTAGAGATCACAGGATGTCTAGACAGATTTTCACAACATCTATAAAGGAAATGAGATTTGGGCACAGCTTTGATCCTGTATCTTGAGCTCAAAAGCAATAAGCATGTATGCACACCTGAAAGCTCAAAACCCTTTCAGCTGAGGTCTTCTGTTTCACTAGCAAATGTCCAAATGTGAGCAACGGAGCTTCTGAATGACACTGATGTCCCTTTGTGGGGGTTCTCTGTTCTCAGTATTTTCAGAATGGAATGTAGGAAATGTTTCTGCTCAGATTTGAAACACAGTGGAGCAGACATAATCAGATGTACCTTGCTTTCAAACAGGGATACTCCTGCACACATTCTGGCATTTAAGTTTAAATATCCAGGGAATGCTGAAATCCAAAATGGGCAGCTTGTTTATAAATGCTTGAAATACTGCACAACCCTGGAAAATAAGGGGGTTTTAAACCCTTTTTTGGCTTTTGGATTCATATCCCAGCTAAAAACTGTCTTAAACACAGAGTTGAGAATCTAAATTGGGTTTTTAATTTAGAATGGTACAGTGGATCCTTTCAGGTGAAAGACAACACACATTTTAAAGGTAAGACACTATTAGTAATTGCACAGACCCACTTGTTACTCTGGAAGTCTTTGACTGCAAATTTTTGAAGGTTGGGAGAACATTCTTGGGAAGACTCAGTATGTGCTTTCTCTGATCTTATATTTCACCCACTACAGACATATGGACAATCTTGAGACATGGTAGGTCTACTGTCAATCAGAAATTATGCCCAGAAGACCATATGCATTATGACCAGCATGCAGGTAGCCCATTTGAAAAATAGAGACAGCAAGTAAGAAACTTGTCTTGAATTGTATATCTGGATCTCAGGAATTTCTGTGGTGTGCGGCTCTGGTGCTAGCAAAATCTGCAGTGGAGCACTTCAGCATGGTGCACAGGGGGATTTCTGGAACCAAGGGAACCTCAGGGGAGCTGAGGCCGCTTCCAGGAGTCCAAACCTCATGCCACAGCAGCTGAAAGGACCTGGGTGGGGACAGAAACAATGGTAGTCCATGGAGCCTCCACGCATATAAAAGAAGCCCTTAGGGAGTGCCAGAGACCAGGAGCGCTGCCAACAGGGCAGGCAAACAGGGCATGGCATGGCAACTTGGGCAGCTTTTGTGCAGAAGGGCGTGCAGGATGGATGGGTGCTGAAGCCCTGCCAGCTCAACCAAGGGAGGAATGGTTCCCAAACAGCAGGCCACAGCCTCTCTAAGCTCTGCATCCACCACGATGGACACAGCTGCCCAGACAGAGCTCCGGTGGGAACATGCAGCTGCCCAGGTGCCTGGCTGCAGGCTGTGCCCTGTGCTTCTGCCAGTACAGGATGGCAGTAGTGAGCACACCTGTGGGATGGGCACCCAGGTAGAGAAAATCCTCTGCTTGATGACAGAGCTCCGGGAGGAGGTGAGTAGGTTGAGGAATATTTGAAGGAGAGAGAGGAAGAGAGAGACTACTGGATTCGCACCCTACCTTCCCTCAGACAGACCTAACAGCAGACCTCTCCCTGCCTGGCCAAACGCAGTGACTTAAAGGATAGGGGGCAATGGCAGGAAGTTCCTGCTTAGCACAACAGTCACATCTTTCTCTGTGACTAACCCACCTTCCAAGTGCTCTCATGTAACAGCTGTGAGGCTCTGCAAATGGAACCAAACAATAACAAGGGCTATGGTTCCTCTAGAGTGGAGGTGCCACCGAGGATGTCATACTATGCCCTGCACCAAAACTGCTTCCATAAAGAAAAAGACAGGTCATTGTCATAGGAGACTCCCTTCTGAATAGAAGGCCCAATATGCAGACCAGACCCACTTCTTAGAGGAATCTGCTGTCTCCCTGAGGACCGGGTTAAAGATGTGAAGAGAAAGCTTTGTACCCTGGTACGGCCCTCTGATTTATATACATTATTGATTTTTCAGGTAGGCAGAAATGACATTGCAACAAGAAGTCTGAGGACCATCAAGAGACACTTCAGGGTCTTGGGACAACTGATTAAGGGATCAGGAGCACAAGCAGTATTCCCCTCTACCCTTCCAGTTGTGGGGAATGGTAAGGGAAGAAACAGGAGGAGCCAGCTGATCAACACCTGGCTCCGAGACTGGAGTCAACAGCAGAATTTTAGTTTTTTTGATCATGGGCTGGTCTACACAAAACAAGGCCTGTTGGCAACACATGGGGTACAGTTGTCTCAAAGGGTGAAAAGGATCTTTGCACAGGAGTTAGAAGGGCTTTGAACTAGATTTGAAGGTGGGAAGGGATAAAACCAGGCTTGCTAGAGATAAACCTGGGGGTAGCACGCCAATGTTTGAGGGACAGTGTGCTAGCAAGGTCCTTTGGTCTGCTGTCTTAGTGGAGGTAGCAGATGGAGATCCATGCAGCACCAAAGACGCAAGGGTTATGGATGTGTTAGAAACCACAGAAGCACCTGAAAACGGTCACATAAGAATTAGGGCTTGCCCTCCAAAAAGGTGGTGGTAATCATTAGCCCAACTGAAGTGTATCTACTCAAATGCACGCAGCACAGTCAGCAAACAGGAGGAGCTGGAAGCCACTGTGCAGCAGGAAAACTATGACACAGTTGCCATCATAGGAACACGGTGGGATGACTGGAGTGCTGCAATGGATGGATATAAATTCTTCAGAAGGGATAGGCAAAGAAGGAGAGGTGATGGGGTAGCCTTGTATGTAAGGGTGTGTTTTGATTGCCTAGAGCTTAATGAGGGTGACAACAGGGTGGATTGTTTATGGGTAATAATCAGGGGGACGGCCAACAAGGCAGATATCCCACAGATACGGGAGTCTGTTATAGACCACCTAACCAGGATGAAGAGACAGACAAAATATTCTATAAGCAGCTGGGAGAAGTCTCACAATTGCTAGCCCTTTTTCTCATGGGGGACTTGAACTTACCAGATGTCTTCTGGAAACACAAAACAGCAGAGAGTGAACAGTCAAGGAGGTTCCTGGAGTGTGTGGAAGATAACCTCCTGAGCCAGCCGGTGAGGGAGCCAGCTAGGGGAGGCGCCTCACTGGATCTGTTGTTTATGAACACAGAAGGACTTGCAGGTGATGTGATGGTTGGAGGCTGTCTTGGGCATTGTGATCACAAAAAGACAGTTTTCATTTCTCAGAGAAGGAGCAGGGTCAGCAGAAATGCTGCCTTGGCCTTCCAGAGGGTCAACTGTTTAGGAGACTGGTTGACAGAGTCCCTTGGGAGGCAGTCCTGAAGGGCCAAGGGGTCCAGGAAGGCTGGACATTTTTCAAGAAGGAAATCTTAAAAGCACAGGAGCAGGCATGGGGACATGGCCATCACATGGAGGTATGTGCAGAAAGATGAGTTGGCAGGGAAGACAACTGGCCTGGCTGAACAGAGATTTGCTTGGAACTCAGGAAAAAATGGAGAGTTTATGACCTTTGGAAGAAGGGGCAGGCCACTCAGGACTACAAGGATGTCATGAAGTTATGCAGGGAGAAAATTAGAAGGGCCAAAGGCCACCTAGAACTTAATCTGGTTACTGCCATAAAAGAAAATAAAAAATGTTTCTATAAATACATTAGCAGCAAAAGGAGTGTGAAGGAGAATCTCCATCCTTTATTGGATGCGGGGGGAAGTATAGTGACAAAGGCTGAGAAAAAAGATGAGGTACTTAATGCATTCTTTGCCTCAGTCTTTAATAGTAAGACCAGTTGTTCTCCAGGTACACAGCCCTCTGAGCTGGAAGAGAGGGATGGAGAGCAGAATGAAGCAATCATCACCCAAGGGGAAATGGTGAATCCAATTATGGGATCCTCCCAAGGGCACTGAGGGAGCTGGTGGGAGTGCTCACCAAGCCACTTTCAATCATTTATCAGCTGTCCTGGCTAACCAAGGAGGTCCTAGTTAGCAAGTGAGACTCTGATCTACAAGAAGGTCCAGAAGGAGGATCCAGGGAACTACAGACCCATCAGCCTGACCTCAGTGCCAGGGAAGGTTATGGAGCAGATCATCCTGAGTGCCATCACATGGCATGTACAGAAGAACCAGGTGATCAGGCCCAGCCAGCCTGGGTTTATGAAACACAGGTCCTGCTTGACTAACCTGATCTCCTACTATGACAAGGCGACCCCCTTAGTGGATGAGGGAAAGGCTGCGGATGTTGTTTATTTGGATCTTAGTAAAGCCTCTGACACTGTCTCCCCCAGCATTCTCCTGGAGAAACTGGAAGGACGGGTGTACTCTGTGCTGAGTAACAAGCTAGCTGGGTGGCCAGGCCCAAAGAGTGATGGTGAATGGAGTGACATCCAGCTGGTGGCCAGTCACCAGTGGTGTTCCCCAGGGCTCAGTATTGGGGCCAGTCCTGTTTAATATCTTCATCAATGATCTGGACAAGGGTATCGAGTGCATCCTCAGTAAGCTGGCAGATGACACCAAGCTGGGTGGGAGAGTTTTTCTGCTTGAGGGCAGGAAGACTCTGCAAAGGATCTGGACAGGCTGGATCAACGGGCCAAGGCCAATTGTATGAGGTTCAACAAGCAGAAGTGTCAGGTCCTGCCCTTGGGTCACAACAACCCCACACAACACTACAGGCTTGGGGAAGGGGGGCTGGAAAGTGCCTGGTGGGAAAGGACTTGGGGGTGCTGGTCGGCAGTCATCTGAACATGAGCCAGCAGTGTGTCCAGGTGGCCAAGAAGGCCAACAGCGTCCTGGCTTGTATCCCAAACAGTGTGGCCAGCAGGACTAGGGAAGTGATCGTCCTCCTGCACTCAGCACTGGTGAGGCTGCACCTCAAATCCTGTGTTCAGGTTTGGGCCCCTCACTGCAAGGGGGACGTGGAGGTGCTGGAACGTGTCCAGGGAAGGGCAATGGAGCTGGTGAAGGGTCTGGAGCACAAGTCTGATGAGGAGCAGCTGAGGGAACTGGGGTTGTTTAGCCTGGACAAAAGGAGGCATAAGGGAGACCTTATTGTTCTCTACAACTACCTGAAAGGAGGTTGCAGCGAGGGGAGTGTTGGTCTCTTCCCCCAGGTAATAACAACTAGGACAAGAGGAAATGGCTTCCAGTTGCTCCAGGGGAGGTTTAGATTGGATATTGGAAAAAATTATTCACCAAAAGGGTGGTCAAGCATTGGAACAAGCTGTCCAGGGAAGTGGTTGAGTCAGCATCTCTGGAGGTGTTTAAAAGAGATGTAGATGTGGTGCTTAGGGATAAGGTTTAGTGGTGGACTTGGCTGTGTTAGGTTAATGGTTGGACTTAATGACCATAAAAGTCTTTTCCAACCTAAATGATTCTATGAATCAGCTGTCTACATGCCCATGTCACTCAGCAATCACCTTCTTTTACTGTTACCAGACAATGGTGTGAGTTTTTCATGATTTTTTTCAGAAATGGCTAAGAACAGGTGAACACTTCTGTGATAACTCTGTCACTTTGAAAATCAATCTTTTCAATATTGGAGCCTCAGCTTTTGTTTCAGGAAAATGGGGAATGACATACAGAGTAGACTTCCAGGGCACGGAGGAAATTAATTCATTCTTTAACTTTTCTACAATGCTTTTGAAAGAAAACAGAGGTAGCCTTGATATGAAAATAATTCTGCATATATAGAAAAAAAAATCTTTACATTTCTGTATGTCTTTTTAACTATTTGATTTAACGTTAACTGAAAATGCCACAATACTGCATGAAAGGTTATTCTTCTCATATAGATATATATCTCCTTGTCTGTAATCCAGGAAAACCAATAAGCTAATCTAGAGAGTCTGGTCTGAAAGCAGTAGTGTACATTAAACCAACACATGCCAGCATGGGAAAGCTACATAAATTATTTTCATTTTGAGGTCATCATGTCATTAGGAAGTGTGGATATGCTACCTACAATACAATAGGCAAAGGAGGGGGTCCCCACAAATACACATTTGACAAGTTTTGTCTCTGGGTTTGTTGGGGTTTTCTTTTTTTTTTTTTTTTTTTTTCTTCTTTTCTTTTTTTCCCCCTCTCCAAATATTTTTGAACAGACGTAGCATTCAGGATTCTATGTAACACTTGAAAACTTTCAGAGGGGATCCTAAACAACAGCAACCAACTGAGTACGTCTGGAGGTTCCAATATGGGTGTGGATCAAGAGACCTCCAAAACTGGTCACTCATATTCTTTCACGAAAATCATGCCTGTGAAGTGAGTGTGAAGTGATGCTGACTTAAGGAAGAAAAGGTCTGAAGTTTTGCAAAATCTTCTGCATCGAAGATGTTTGTCTGCTTTCCATGGATCATTGCAAAGTGCCAGTTCTCCTTTTTGGCTTCAGAAACAAGAGAGCAGTGTATCTAAACAAATATTTCTTTGAGTGTGTAAGAATTATATAAATAATAATGCCACATATTACAGTTTCAAACAAATGATATATCAACACAACTTTGCATCTTTACCTTATTAAGAGTATGTCTGGAATTTTTTGCATTGCAGCACACCGGTTTTGATCTTTGCAACTATCTCAGTAGGTTTATGTATAGTTTAACCCAACGTGCTTTCAGCAATGATTTGTCATTTTTTTCTAAATGAATCTGAAATTTTATGTAAATTAATGACACAGTGATTCTTTGAAAATTTTGTGTCCACAAATCTTTTTTTTTTTTTTTTTTTTGGAATCTTTTATTCCATTTTTCAGCTGATCAAAGAGATTTCCTTAGACAGGAAAATTTTATAAATAAAAACAAGCAAGCATACTGCAAATTTTAAGTAGTTTGGTAGATATGTAGGTAGAATCTAAATTAGCACATTGTCTAGGGTAGTCTACATTGACCTATTTAGCTTTAAAGCAGAGCTGTAAGAGAGTAATAATGAACTATAACTGCTTCCTCTACATCACGCTTCACACATATCATTTACAATGTATTTGTTTAGTATTGGCAGAGGACAAGATGCAAAGTATCTGGCTTGTAAAATCTAAGTATAAGGTTAGAAATAACAATACCATAAAGTCTGAAGCCCCAAAAAAGCTCAGCATTTTCAAAGTTTTAAGCTAGATATTTTGAGTGTCAAGCAATCAAAAAGTAGCTGTCTTTGGAGCACGCATTAGCAATTGAAAATCTGTTTGCATGTACCTCATGGGCATTACAAATCCTGAGGCATTTTCTTTAAGGAGGAGGGCTTGGCTAATAATTTTGAAGCTGTCTTACCGTTCTCCCTTTGTTAACCTGAATACTCAGCTTTACTTCTGTGGCATATGTATTTAGTCAGAGCATGTGATCATCTGCCTAACTGGTAAACATTACTCACATGCAGAAGAGGGCTTATTAATGCTTTTACCAAACCTGCCTCAGGAGATGCAGAAGGTACTGTTAGAATTGACTGGGTATTTTTTTCTAGGCAAAAGACTAACATGCTTGGAGAAAACACACAGTTTCTCATCTGAAAATCTTCTAGGATAACCAGAAACTGATAAAAATAGAAACATCAGTGAGATAGAAGGAGAGGTGGGACGTCTGAATTACTTTGATGGAAAAAGGAGGGGGAAAACCAATGAAACAGACAAAAAACCAAACTGGGAGTAGTTTTTCCATGCCAGACTGCGCAACAGAAGCACAGCTTAGGAAGGTAGTGAAGTGAAAAAATGGGAACCACCTGCAAGCACAAAAAGAGGGTATCCTTTTCTCATACCAAGTGCTAGCACCAGAATATCATAGTAAATAAATCCCACTTGAAGTTACCTTTCTTTGGATTAAAGGAGATCATAAAACAGCGAACAGAGAGAAAGATGTTCATTTTCTCCATTATAACTTTTACAAGCTTGAAAGCATTTGTGTTTCTGCATGCTGCATTCTCTCTATTAGGAAAAGGAAAATAACCTATGAAACTGTATCTTCACATTCTTCTGTTGGTGATAGCTACCAAAGTCCAGCCAGTTTGTTGCCTCAGTTTGTTTCTTTAATAAGTCTGTTATTGGTGCAAGGAATATATAGGAAATGGTAAGCAAACTCCTCAATAGGCTAATGCATTTAATGTCAACAGTTATGTTGATGTTAGCTAAAAACAAGTTAAAATTAAGAGCTGAGGCACACAGTGTACTTGTATTTTAATGAGGTGATTTGTGTAGACCTGTCATTGAGTGTTAACATTTACAAATGTAATTAATTCAGTCATATAAAACAAATATCAGATAGTTATATTTTAATGAATTTAAACCTATGTATAAATGCCAGCAGAAAGTTCCAATCATACTTAGTCAGTAATGTGCATTAATCTTGCTTAGTTTTGCTCTGTATGGTGCACTAGACAAGATCTTCTGGCAAAATTAAAAATAAATGCCTACATTTGACCTCTGACTCATGCAGTGTGGAAACATACAATATTTAGGTTTTAATTGTGCTATTTTTCAGCTGCACCAAATCAGACCATCTGTCCAAAGTCTAAAGTAGATTTGTTTTTCTACATATATTGAAATAATTTTTTTAAAATTATGTTGTATTATTATTATTTCTAAGTAAAAAAGTTCAGAAATATTTGCATATATCCAAACAGGAATAGCCCAACATCCAATTAACAATAAAATATGCATTGAACAGGAAAAATCAATATTGATCTGCAAAATACCATGCCAATTTGTTCTCACAGTAAGCATCCTTTCCCTCCAATCAACTGAATTTCTTGAACAAAGGGAATATGAAGAGGAAAATGCTCAAATGAAATATAAGTGAATGTTTTTTGTAAAGAAGAAATGTATATACCCATGGCAAATACTTTAGACCAGATTTCCCTACAACTTTCCAGGTTTTGTGCTTCACTGAAAACAAAAAATAAAACAGATCCTGAAAATCACATTTGAAAAAACTATCACAGATGGCAATGCTTATTTGTATACTCACTAGATAATGCTCACAGTATCATATATTTGCATTTTATTTTCACTCACAAGTTGCCTTGTGGTCATTTTCATTCCAATAAGCAAGTATCTGCTACAGCAAAGAGGGAGATGGTGGCAAGAGGACTTAAGCAGTGTTAAGACGTAACCGGCGGTATGGAATGATACTGTTCCAGCAGATCCTCTGGAAAGACATATCTGCAGAGAGAGAGTTTTGCAAAAGACCCTGAAGGCTGATCTCCTATAACTTAGGGCCATTCAGGATACCAGTGAAGAATGGGCTTCTCTGCTCTTTGGGCCTCTGTGTCTGTGTTCACAAAGGTGGGCTGTCACCCTGAGGATCTTGGCCTTGTCAGGAAGGATAGGTTCCTGCACCTCTGCCTGCTTACTCCTCTCGTGCAGTCAAAATGTCATATCCCAGTCAAGCAGCAGTGCATTTGCACTGCCACATGCAAATGTAGCACACGGTCTTCACATCTATAAGAACAACTGTCAACTATTCAGAAAATGTTTGGAATGACTTTGGCCAAATACATGCCCCAAAAAATTTTGAGCAAAATTTGCCACTGCTCAGATTGTTCTGCTTTTTTATTCCTTATGTAGCATCACTTCACACTCCAGACACACTAATCCCAAAATTTCTACACAGGAGCCTAAGAATTTCTTATATCTCCACAAGACACAAAGATGAAATGTAGATGTTTTCAAATCCGACATCCGTATCTGAGTTAATCACCTTAGCCTTTATAATCAGTGAGTGGATAGGATAGGAATTTTTGGGGCATGGTTCATCTCCTCCAAAAGTAGAATTCTGTCAAATGATTGATGCTCTAACTGTGCCTATCAGTCTCCAGAAGACTGTGGCATGAGTAGATGAGATTATAGATGCTCAAAGTTAGGTGAGATGAATCCCACCCACAGTGATGTATTAGATAAACAAATGCTATCGAAATATCCCAAAACCCATTAAGTTGATGACTGCTATAGTTTTATATCAAACATCTCCCTGAAGTGCCCTTTACTTTATGTGTTATTGCCAAAATGAAGTCATGAAGACCAATAATGAACAGCTGGAAAAGTGCATGTTACATAAAGGTGAAGAACATCTGGAGTGTTCGACAGAGGATTCAATAGAGGTTTGATAGAGTTGAATGTAATTCAACCAGCTAGAATTGCTAACAGCAAAACAAAAAAGAGAGAAAAAAAAGGGAAAGTAAAAGAAAGCTGCCAAATTCCAGACTCTCTATTTATTCTGTGGTTGAGAAACCCTGAAAACTTGGTTAGCTTTTGTTAAAGTTGCAATGTCATCTTGTATTTCTGTGACAATAGACTTAATGATCAACAACATTGAAGACTGAATGCTAAAATTATGATAAAAATTTTAATTCAAGTATACACTTAAAATAACATACTGAATAAAATACATGACCAAACCCATTTTTTCAGAACACGCAAGAGTAAGTTTTGGAATAACCATTTCCAAGGATAGCACCAAAGGCATACATATTTTCTGGTTTGCTGAAGGATGTGTTTCTGGGAGAAAACTGATAGAAATATTTAGTCATTCTGGGACACACTGAAGTTATGTGTGTAAGCTTTACCTATTTGCTTTATTTTTGTTTATGACTTGGGAATGAATATTGAAGAAAAGATAAAAATGCTTCATGACAAGTACAATACCTGGGGTTCAAAGTCACACTTTTCCAGAAAATACCTACAGTATGATATATATTTATTAATAGTGTTCCTATCACGTTAAAACTTTAAGGTGAGCCAGTAAGGATATTATGATATTGTAAAATTTTAATCCTAATAAATGTGCCTATGGTAATAAAATACATGTAAGTTATTGCCTTTATGAGTTTGAAGTTGATTTATGTTATGTTGTAACCCCTTGCTGAGGAGGATTTCTTGCTGTACCTTAGAAATGTGTATATTGCAGACTGCTCTATTTCTTTTTACCATTCTAAACATAAACTTTTGAACATTTATGTAGAATTTTTAGAAAAACTAGCATTGAAGTAGAGTGGCATACCAAGTGCTAGGTGTGTTTACCTTTTTAACAGAATAGTTGCTTGCTTTTAATTTTTTAACCACTACCTATTTCAATTATTTTCAGATTCTCAACAGGCTAGCAGAATTTTCTAGTGCATAACACAAATACAGAGAAACATACACCTGAAACAATTTCTAAGACAATTTCCTCTCAGTGTCTGTTTACTATAGTGCACACTAATTATTTGTGACTAGTGTGTACACAGCATGAGACCTTAGAGACCACATATAGATTGCTGAACAAGAAATATTTTTTTGATTATTTCAAGTATCATATCTAGTTAGCTTTAAATTATGCGTACTCTTTTCATTATTTTATGCTGATATCTGTTGTGTGGCCTTCTACAGCAAACCATTGGGAAGGCTTGTTTACTTTCAGGCTTTTTTGGTTGTTTTGGGGTTTTTTTCACTGTTGCATATCACCTTTATTGCTGACTTCATTCTTTAAATAAATTCTTTTTTTAGAATAAGGGATTTATGAAAAATTACCTTGGAAGACTCCTGATTAGAACAAGCTTTTTGAGAAAAAAATCTAAACTGTCCTAAATCTGAATCTAAACTGTTCTGCATCATAGTTTTACTCCATAAATAAGTTCAAAATTAAATCCACTGCCTCACAACACTTTTGAATAAGGCTTCCATCCTTTCCTACGGTCAGGGCTCTCTAGAAGACTACACCCTCTGGAAGACAACATGGGAGAAGCTAGGGTGGAACACTATGGAAGTCATGTAACTTGAGGTCCTTGTAGGAGGCAGGATATGTGTAGGGGAGCCTCATTCAGAAGGAAATGGAGGTAAGAGCCCGCCAGGCTTTGCCTGCTGTGAACTAGCATTCATCACCCATTTGCCTTGAAAACATCACTTAACTAATATTGAAAAAAATAAAGGATTCATCTCACTGATACTTCACCTCTAGGCATAAAATTAGGCATATAATCTTAATTAGGTGTCAAGATTTATGCAAGAGGGAGACACAACCACAGAATATACCCCATCCCAAGATAACCTGAGGTGGGCAGGATAAATTGCATTTGAAGGACACCTGCCTCCCTTCCTCTGTGTTCATGTGCAGACAGGACCCAGTTAATTAACTCTGAGGATGCAACCAGCTTTCAGAAGGCTGAAGGCAGGGGTCAGGAGCCTTAAATTTCCTTAATTTCCATATACTTATCCATAGAAGCAAGACTGTCTTCTCCAGCAGAAGACTCAGAGCAGGATCCTTACCGATGTTCTCTGGGTGGCCTTTCGGTGGAGCCTGTGTCCCCTTCACTGGTTATTCTAAGTCTGCAAGCTTACACACTTTGATGCCGTTTGATAAATGGTCCTATCTCCTAGAATAACAAAAATTGCCACTTTCTTGGGACATCCACCAGCTGACAGCTGCTCATTTCAGGGAAGAAAAACACTGTTCTGGAGATGATAGGCTGATAAAAAACCATGAAGACTGGTTTTCAGCTTTGCTGAAGGCTCCTCAGCAGTACTAGAAACACACTCAGTTGGGTACAAATTGCAAACTTTCTTTCTTCAGTCTCTTGAACAGTGTGTTCAAACAACACCTGTGAGACTGGAAAAACAAATCATGAAGCTTATACAGATTTTTCCAGAGTGGGTTTTTCCCAGCTAAGAGAACTACATGCACCTACAACCTGAATATTCATTGTGTGCTGTAGCTTTGCCATCTTGACTTGTTTAAAACAAGTAAATACATTCTATCAGTCTTATCACTGAACTCATAAAGATTTTGCAGTCTGGAGCAAGCTGGAGATAAACAGCTATGTAGGCAATTTGCTTTTCTAGAGTGAACTCTTAATACTGTACGTGTTTAAGCAGCATTACTATTGAATTAAATGTCACAGACGTTCTCAACAACTTGTCACATATTCCTTATGCTCCTTCCCTAATGCAGTTAGGTAGATAAGTGGTGTCATCACTTCTACTTAGTTTATTGCTCTGTCTCAGGTCAAGGGGTTGAGTAAAGGCAAGGTGTGTGAGGGAAAGACCCAGCATCACAGTCTGTAGCTGACACCTTACAGCCAGACAAAACCCTAGCAGAAACTCCTAGGAATATATGGGCAGAGTAAACAAATCAAAACATCACAACAAGAATTATGTAGTACAAGTTCTTTAATTTTTGAGTTAGAGCATTTTCCTTTCCCTATATTAAGGGTCTTGTAAGCTCCTCCTTCGATTTATTTCCTACCTTTCTCGTATTTGGACAATAAACATATCCTTATAAACATTGAGCATTTCTACTTTCTGCAGTCTTGGCTGTCAGCAGCAGTTGCCTACAGTAGGTACAATAAAACATTTTTGCCTAGGGATCTTCAAAGTTGTATGGTTTTCAGTACATTTTTCTCTGTGGCTTTGTAAATAATTGTAACACAGATACTTCTCCTCTGTCTGTTTTATCTTTTTTTCCTAGAAAATCAGTGTTTATAGTCCAGATCTGCGAAGAATCCCCCCAGATATCAGGTGTAAGTACTGTTTCAGATTTAAGTCAGGAACTTTCCTTTTTTAAGATCAGTTAGATATATTATCCAACAAGAACTGTAGCTGTAACTCCACAGTCACAGTACAATTTTTTCTTAGAGGGGTATATTGACTATACCTCAAAAGAAAGCCACTACTACCTTCCCACATTTTTTTTTTAGTATGCTCAACACTTACTCATGTGCTGTTATAATTTTTATAAATATATATAAACCATTCAAATAGTAGTAAAGAGACAAAAGCCCTTGTGTGCTGTTGAAGTGTTAAATATTGCTACATGAGTAAATAAAAACACAGAGTTTGTACCTTTGTTTGTGCAGTATAGTTCACTGTATAACAATAACTTAGACCCTTCCATCACAATGAAAAATGAGAAATTTTAAGGGCTATTGAACATCAAAAATTTTCTCTGTATGCCAGCACAATTATATCCTGCACAGGTGGTTTTCTAATTATCCTGAGCTGATAAAATTCTCAATATTCAGTGATCATAGTCCATATTTCTCTTTGGTTGTAATGATGATGCAGTGTTTATACAATGGGTGACAACAGGAAACTAAGCCAGGTCAGAACCTCATTTCTTAGATATTCTTAGTTACCTCACATTTTCCCTCCCATTCAGTGAGCTACATTGTCTTCTTTTCCATATGCATTATCTCTTTCCTCTCTCCCACACTCCGGATATCCCTTCTGAGCCAGATGACCTCTGTGGGCATATTTTATCTTCATTAAATATATCATGTCAGATTAATTTGATCTAAACCTGAAGTATTTTATTTAGTCAAAACTGAAGAATTTGATTCAGCCAAGCATTAAAATGCACCCACTTATCCTGCTAAGAACTCAGCACCCTGCTGAGTGAAGTCTTGGTGCTCCTTGCTCTTGGCTTTCCTGAGCAGTTCACCTGATGAACCATGGAGGCTTCAGCAGGAGAGAGGAATGGAGTTACTAACTCTTTATCTACTCTAAGTGGTTGCTTTCGTCATTTATGGTTATCATCTGGAAATCAGTAAGGCACCACTCAGTTTGAATAAGAACACTGGAATCCCATACTGGGCTTCTGGTGAGCCTGCTTTCAAGGTGCTGTAAAGCAAAATATGGCAAATAGTTGCACCATTTAATGGGGTAACTCACCTTTAACTATGGTTGAATTACTAGAATATTCAATGTGTTGTTCTAAAAACTTTCACTCATATATCCATATCCCCCCTCCATCCTGTCACAGAAAGGACATGTTTATTGCTATCACGTTTATTGCTCCTGTGATCACTGAAGTCTGTTTTGTTAGCAAAGTCCAGTGGACAGCAAAAGAATTAAAGAACTGAGGGATATCTACCACCTGACACCCTGACACTGAGTAGCTTTACTTTGCCAGTCCTCTGTATAGTCCTCAGGTAGCAGTAGTGCCTGATGAAGCCCCACCTATTTGTCCATCTATATGCCCACAGGCATTGTATACATGGATTTCAGGGACCTTTCAGCAAGCCTACTCAATAAAATTTCAGTCCATTCCAAGTTTACAAGGGTTCAATCAGGCAGATGTTAATCAGTGAACTATGCATAAAAAAGCGAGCAGCCATTTCTACCGTCTCCAAGATACTTGCCATAGAATCTATTATTCCAGTACCACAATTGAAAAAGGGCTTAGGTTTCAATTGAATCTTTTTTGTGGTCTCAAAGAAATTAAGGCTCCTCTAGGCTGATACTCTAATGAACCTGAATACTCTGAGACCCTCCTTTTCCACCCCCAAAAAGGCTTCTCCGACCATAAACAAGACTGTATCTCTGGAGGATTTCCTATGCTCTATTGATCTAAAGGTATGCTTTATAGTCTCTCAAGAATGGTATTTGTCTTTATATCAAGTTCAGAACCAGTAAAATTGCCCCAGACAATTTTATTAAGCTGATAGAGAAGGGAACTGCTCATTTTAGGAAGAGAGAAGGACCTTTGCTTTGTTGGTCAGTTAATCAGAGGCTTGTTATTTATTTCCTGTGAAATTCTCTTTTCTTCAGAAATCAGAAAGAATTTCAGACAGTCTGAGAGCTGTTTTACTTTCTGGCCTGTCTAAAATGAGAGAATTCGAGGAGTTCTTTTCGTATAGGTTTTTGTATTTTGTTGAGTGGGAAAAAAACCACCTTTATGCTTGATACCTAATTTAACCCCCATCAATGGCAACGGGTTAATGCTAATAACTTTAATGGAACTCGAGGAAAGCCACGTTCCTGCTGCGGGTTTCCAAAGAACTTTGATTTCTGAAGACTTGCATACTCACACTTTTTAGAGGCAGAGATGTAAATCTGGTTACACACTACTTGCATGTATACACATAGAAATCCAAGTTGATGGGAGTGCTAAATCCATAAAATGACAAGAGTGATGCTTCAACAGGCATGCAATCTAAATTAGTCAGGTAAAGAACAGAATAGAAAGAGAAGGAGTAGGATGTGAAGAGAGCACAGAGAAAGACAATAGAAGCCAGAGGAACATTCAATTATTTTGTAAATGTAATTAAAGATTATCTCTCACTGTTTCAGTGAAGGTGATAGAGGTACTGACAGATATTATGAAGATATTCAAAACAAGTGGCACGTAAACATATGTGAATTCTTAGTTTGCCTAAGTTTGTTGTAGTTATCTTATTTGCTGCAAGGTTGAAGGTACAGTCAAGATGTTGCTTAGCTGGAAAAGGTAATATATGGGGCAGAACTCCAAACACACCAGGATGAGATTGTCAGAGAACATATATATTTATGAAATTCAAGAATTCCAAGGATTTAAATGCTACTATTTGAATGATATATTGAGAACTTCTATTGAGGATAAACTGATATAATTCTGGTAGAACCTAAATTCCTGGAGAATAAAGTGCAGAGGCAAAAATAGCGATACACAAAAGAGGGAAAGAATCAAAATTTTTTGGGAATGGGGGCAACTGAATGAAGAAAGTACAGGTAGAGAAATTAAATAGTCCTAATTGCAACTGTATTTTACCAGTATATTGTAATTACCATCATAAAAATTAAGGAACAAAGAAAGTTCCTTTATAACATAGAAATTGTCTTTTCCTTTAATTTCTTAACTGTCCTCCTGTGGCTGACAGAACTTCTTGTAGATATGCAGAAGAGTAGATGGTACTAAATTCATGAGTCCTACCTCATTAACTATGCTTCATTCAAAGTAAGTTTTGCTTTTTGGCATGTCTAAAGTGAACGAATACAAAATGTTTGTTTCATATAGGTTTTGGGGGTTTATTTTTTAAAAAAACTGAAACCATTAAAAAAACAAACAAACAAACATATGATTCAGTCAAAAAGTTTGGAAAAGAGTTGGATATGATTTTCATTTTTGTATTTAACAGTTTGGGTTTTTTTTTAAAGCTTCTTTTAAAAGATGTTCCAGCCATGACTAGCTCTTGCCTTTAGGTATTGAAGTGTTTTCCACATTGGTTTATAGGATTACTCAATATGTCAGTTCTCATCACAGTCCCTTTCAGCAGCCAGTCTTTAGGGGGAAAGCCCAGGATCCAACCAGCGGGGCACTGACACCACTGCATCCCAATCATAGCAGACATTCAGAGGCAGAATGGAATTGCTTACTGTAGGTGGTTTGTTCATGTGGCATTAAGAGTTTAAATCACTACAGGGCAAACCACAGTTTATGTAACCTTTCTTTGAGTATCTGTGAAGCCAAGACTGTTAAATACTGGGCAAAGTGAGCAGTGATGTATTTTAATGACCATCTGAGGTCTGAAGTTAATGCTCTGAGTTTTTAGAGAACCACGAGATCTTTGAGAGTTCACTGAATAAAAACTTGGTTGCTAATCCCTTGAATGTCAATGGTATGCTTCATGAGTTTATATGACTTTCTTCAATCATGAGGCAGCAAAATGGCAATTTCCTTTGTTTTTTAGGTTTTGTGTTTTCCTTGTTTTTTATTGTCTCCACGAGTTGGCGAGTTTTGCTGGTGACATTCCTTTTTTTGCTTCTGTGAGAAAAGGATCCATAAACTGGCTTTGTTTACTTTGATTCAAGCAAACAAGTCATTGCTGTCTTTTACTTGATGGGATATAGCATTGCCATCTAATTGACCCAACTAAATTAAAAAACAATAATCTATGAAGGTAATTTAGCACTGTTTTAGGACACTTGGCACAGAAGGGGATTGAGTTGCACTTTAAATTGGGAGCCTTACAGATGTATTATTCAGAATGCATTAAAAACACAAAATAAACTTAGGAGGAATAAAGTAGTGGGCTCAGCTCTGCTTTTCTAAAGTCAGAGCACCAGGGCAGCTGTGGCTGATGATTGCTAAAAGTGTTAAATCATTCCAACATTCCCATTGTAATCTTACCAGACAGAAACCAGAAAAGCTTTATACTGCAAGAGTTTTAGGACTTCTGCTTGAATACTACAAACAGAAACACTGCAAATTAGATGGCAAAGCTTGACTAAAGGTGACTTTTGGTTGAAGGATGCTGCAGGCCATGGTTGGTTAGCTTTGTTCTTGGGCCATGTTTGATGTTACTTGTCAAGTCTCAGACACAGAGAACTGTGGAGGGGAAGGAGACAGAGAGAGAAAGAGATAACTGCAATTAAAAATAGGTATTTTCTAAACTGCAGACTTTTATTTTTATAGCTGGTATATTCCTCAATTCAGAACTTTCCCTGGGTGAAAGAAGCTGATTATTTCTTATACCATTTAGCCTTTGTCAGGAGGGCTATTTTAACTGCAAAGAGAAATATGTGAAACTGTCAGCTGCAGACCTTTAATTCCCAGGCTTATTTTTGTAAACAATGATGCTATTTTTTTGCGGCACACTCCCTTTCACGGAGATACAAAGATCAAACGTGAATGTTTCATTTTCCATAACTCTTCCAGACAAACACAGCTCTTCCAGAAAAACAATAACAAAACCCCAAAGAAGTAAACAACGTTCACAGAGGGAATATAGCTTAAGTAATTCACACAGTATACAAACATGTAGTGGTACAAAACCTGCAACATGAGTTTTTTGTTACATTTTAACAGTGTTTCCTCAAATCTTCAAAGCTTGCTTGATGGTTTGCTGAAGTAATTGAACCACTCTTGAGTTGTTTTATATAGGACATCTTATCTTTCTTTCATTACCCAGTCCGTGGCTTCTTTTCTATTCCCATGAAATCCATGTACACACTTTAGAAGCCCTCCTGAACAAGCTTGCTTCTAACTTTCACAGAGCCCTTAGCACAATTTGAATACGAAAGAGATACTGAATAAAAAGCTTTAATCTCTTGTCTGCTATTCTTCTTTCTTGCTTCTTCATCTCCCCCCACCACCCCCACCACCACCACCACACCCCCCACCCTTCTTCCAAGAGCTTTTCTGTGTTAGTAAAGTGAACACTTTCTGTTTAAAGTATAATGCTCGAGAAGATGCACTGGGAGAGTGAAATCGAAAGCCTGGCCTGTGAAACCTCTCTGCCACTATTTAGCAATAATTGTGCTGCATTTATTTGCTCTTGAGCTTTTTGCAGGTAAAAGATTAGTAAAGAGCTCTCCTTAACAAAATCATTCAATCAGTAGCAAGCATAGGCAGTATCAAATGTGCCCTCTACCTCAAAAACTGTGGGGCTCTTTCTTCTGATACCTCTTCCCCCGGTTAACTGGAACTGCTTTGAAAGGGCTTTCTGTTCTCCGCTCTCTTGTCAATTTGAATGCCAGGAAATGAGCCCCCTTTGTGAGATTAATTAATAGCAGGAGCTGATCGGCCCAAGCCCAATTGCCATGCAACAGTGCTGTAATTGCTACTTTGTGGAAAGGAAAGAAAAAGTTTTGGTTGCAGTTTAAGAAGAGGGTTTAAGGAAAGTTCTTTGAACTAGAGGTCTCAGTGCACTGGGTTAAGGCAAGAAGCAAGGAGGCCTTTGAAGTTTGTTAAGAGGTTTTGGAGGAGAAAAAAGTTGGGTGGCAAATGGGAGCTGGCAACATCAAAAGCATTTAGCACCATTCCTCACCTGCTTGTATTCAGAGTAGGGACCACAGGCTGGAATCATCATTTTCTTGCAGTTTAAATGGTCATTTTGGGGCTCTATTTGTTTTGATCAGAAACTGCACCATGTATGTCAGTATGTATATAAGGGTTGCTACACCTGAACATACAAAAGCTACATATATCAGCACACGCACATACAGGTATACATGAGTTATACATGCAGGCTTTTCTAAATGACTCCAAGTATTATATACATACATACATACATATATATGGCAATTACTCAAAAGCTAAGGTCAATTTTCAGGCAAAATTTGACTTACAGAAAGCAAGCACAATTCCCTTGCAAATGCCTAGGCTGGCCACAAGCAGGTATGGCAGAAACTTTTGCATGAGCTGGTAATACCACCTGTGTGACAAATTAACATCCCTCCACCTTCTTAATATTCAATGACAAAGATGCAACTTTACAAGCAGAGCACAGCTCTGAGTCCAGCGGCACAAAGTTCCTGGGTTACTGCCCGAATGGAGCCTGGGGGATTACCTTGGAGCCAGGGGATGCCCAAGTGCTGCAGAGCCAATGATGATGTTCTGCTCCACACCCCACTGCAGGGTCCATGGCCACAGCATATGTGCTGGAAATCCCTTGGTGGCACAGAAACACCACACCTCAGAGGCTGTTACAAGCCAGTGGAGCTTAGAGCAGTCCTGAGGTGTTCTGAATTATACAGACAAGCTGCTGTCAGTCCTGAAATTCAGAGAGGGCAAAGGTTGGGGAAATCCACTTTCGTCCACTTCCCCAGCATCTGTCATTTACACCACCAAAGTCAATGGGTCAAATTCACATCTTGTGATCTGAATGTAGCCAGTCATTTCGGGATGAATTTGGCCTGGTGTCTACATCCTTTTAGTACCAGGACAGCACTACAAATTAAACGACAGATATCTTGTCACAAACTTTGTGATGTACTTTAAACCATTTCCTCTCAGAGGGTTGTGACTGTCTTTTTTGTTCTCTCTTTCTACAGAACCCAGTAAAAAGGACTTCTACCACAGTAGATTGTGCTTCTAGTCAAACATGCCATCCTCACAGTAAACAGGTCTCTGTATTGCTAATTTGGGTAGCAGGATGAGATTTCAGAGTGACAATAGTTGGAAAATCATGTAGATCTCAGGTACCTGGCTTACAGTTTAGGAATAATAAGAAAGAGGTGGGTTTTTTCTATTTCAAGAATTGCCAGGGTCTGTGCTTTTGTATATTTTCCCCTTTCCAATCTCATGTAAAAAAATAAAATAGAAAACAAAATGTGCCTTCAAAGAAATGTCAATAGGTATTTGAACTCTCTACACCTCTCAATCCAACCCTTCAAGATTGTATTAGGTCGGCAGCTTTTCTTCTTCTTCCCTCCAGTTTGTTGTATTTCTTAAAAAGGTACAATTAAAAGGAAATGTGAAATGAAGCCTTGCTGAAACAAATATCCACACACACAAAAAAAAAAATTTAGTGGTGCAGGCTTTAGTGAGATTGCAAATGAAACCTAAAAAAAAAAAAAAAAAAAAAAAAAAGGAAAGCAAGCCACTTTAGACAGGATTCATCTTACCAAAGACTTTGCCTTCTCCAGCCTCAGCTTGGCTCCCTCTGCCTCCAAAGCACAAATCTGCCCTCTAAGGCAGGTGGGATAGCTTGCCCTTTGGGCATGGCTGACCCTTCCCAGTGTCTACAGGGGGAGCCTGACCACCTAACTTAGAAAAGCACATTTTAAAGCAGTTAAGGCTGGGGAGAGGAACACTCTCCTACCAAGGTTAAGAGAGAGGGGTCCAAAACCTGCCAGATACACTGAGAAGAGGCATTCTGTGATTCCTGTTCATTAATGGCTGATATAAATGTTAGCTTATTCTTGTAACTGTTTAGAAGAACACGCTAGAGTCAGATACAGCATAAACAATATCACCAGAGAGAGCGCAGTAGAGCGTGTTCTTCATGTTGTAACCTCATGAATCAGTTTTCAATGCCATTGATAAGAGGTTCACATCAGCCCTCAGATCTATCTACCATTTTTTAAAATCAAAGCATTTCACAAAATAGGAAAGCTCTCTTAAACTCCTGGGTGCACCCAAAAGTATGTATGGTGGGTAGTTTGCTGGTTCTGCACCCTCTCTTTCTCCACTTGATCTTTTTCCTGTTCTAACATTGAACAGCCTCCCCACTGCCCTGCTGTCCTCTCCCCAGAGCAAGAAAGGAGTAATTGCAACCTTCAGCATCTCTAGAAGTTGATCTGCTTATATGTCATACCAGAAGAGTATCAAACCAGAAGAAGTTTCTCATACAATATCCAAGAAGCAAGCAAATATAAAAATTAAAGGAAAACACTATTCCCGAGGCTGACTGGATGAGCTGTACTAAGCATATATATTGCTTTGGAGAATGTTACGCCACTGACTTAGCTTTATCTACTTGGTTCATTTAGGCCACGTTTCATTTTTCAGCTTCTCATTTAGTAAAGGGTGACTGACTTGGAATCCAAGTCATGAAAAGAGTTTGCAATTTTGACTTTTCTAGGAGACCGTAGGGAAGCCAGATACAAAAGCAAGACTTCAAGAATCACTAGTTTTTCACCTTACCCTAACCTGAAGCTTAGGACATGTGAAATGCTCAGACTTCAATATCCCAAGGCCACATTACATGTCATAGTAAATTTTACTTACCTTAGGCACAACAGTGATGTAGATCTTTATTTAAACATACAAATTAATTCACAAAATGTCTACAAGATACCCAAGCCCATCCACATACCATTCTTTTTCATTGAGATTTCCTATAATTTCATCTGTTAACAAATGTAGCAAATTCATTTTAAAATTTAACTGGCAGTGCATGGAAGCAAAACAAGTTCGCTTTTATTATGTCAAACACCTTATTTTATGCCATGCATGTTAAGGTTTACCACTCCTTAAGGCTTGCAACTGCAACATTTTAACTGATATCTGGAGGCTTGTAATTGTATGTGTGCACATCAATTATGGATTGGATTCAGCATTTTCAGAGAACTTCACCAATCACAAAGAGCGCCCAGTGGTCTCCTGGCATTTTCAGAGCAGTTTGATTACAGGTGTAATACATACAGCCTTGTTAGCTCTCAGTGATGAGGGATTCCCTTCCCTGCTGGGTTCTAGCTGAGGCACTGACCATTGCTTTTCACTAACAATTTCTATCTGCTCCCAAGAGATGTTTTAATGAGCCCCTCCGACATGGCCAAAGGCAAGAAATGTTCTCTGGGCCAGTGAGGTGAAGAGCCAAAGCTTAGCCTACTAGGCAAGCAATAATTAATAAGGTATTTTTGATTCATCTCAATTCATTAACAAAGTTACTTTTTTTTTATTACTGCTAAGCAACACAACGTTAAGTCTGTCACATTACTCACAAGTATTGAATGAAAAGCTTGTGCCAAGGTACGCAAAAAAAAATTAATTTATGACAAAAATAAATGAATTTAGAATACTAATTGGGAGAAAGCAACTGACAGATACAGTGAAAGATTGATTTTAGGGGAAATGGAGAAATCTGTTTTCTGTTTATTTTAAGGACAAGGAACGAATACTGATTAGAAATGTATAGCCAGTTAGGTTAGTGCAGCATTTGGTTAGGTTAGTACAGAATGTTAGATTTGTCTAAAATTTTTCCCAGATTCGTGGCTATCTGCTACTCAGGCAGAGTGACAGTGGGGCTGTGGTCTGCTGGAATTGATGGCAATGGTCCCTTGACACCCTTTGACTGTATTGCCCTATGACAAGCAGTTTGTCAGATTACAAATGTTGCTTCTTTCCATAGGAAGTGATGCTGCTTATTATCAGCAATAACCAATTTATGGGGGGCCAAACTTCTGCTGCAGTAATCAAATAAACTACCTGGAGCTGATTAAGGGATCCTCCAAATTTTTGTTTTCATCAAGTCAGGATCTCGGGAGAGACAACCAGCTTTGATAAGTTGCTTGGCATTTTGTTTTCTTCCTCCTTTCCCCAAGCTGAGGATAAAGAGAAAGACGTCGCCCGGAAGAGGAGTAAAAAGAAATATTAGTTAAAAACAGAGTGCATCAAAACCGAAGCTCTTTAGAGATACGGAAGGGGCATCAATCACTTCTGTGGGCACATTAAGCTGTTACATATTATAGCCATCTCGGTTTAAGTGGTGTAAGGCTCATCTCATTTGCATTTGTTGTGTTACAATCTTGCTTCAGGCCTGTCTCCACAGTGAATAAGGTGGCTGTGCAAGGCAGCTTGTGGCTGGCATAAAGGATATGTCAGAGTCAAGCTGCTTCACTAATCAGCTTTGCTGGGGCAGATACATGATAGTCTATGTGAAGAAATTTAGATAATAGTATACAGCATCCACTGGAACTGTATATAGTGTATATAGGGCTTTAGACTAACTTCTAATCCTTCCTGGAAAATTTGTGAATACTGCAGCGATGTTCTAGTGACCTCTAAAGGCAGCTGGTTCGAGCTGTGTAGCCCTTTTTGTCAAACCTCCCGCTTTGTAAGACACATAACGCAAATGTTCCTAAGGGCTCCGCATGGGGAATTTTCCCCAAAATATGATCTTTCCATTAAACCTTCCATGTTTCATTGCCACGTTCCCACCTCCTCCCCATTGTCTGGAGCAGCTGCAGGTGAGCCCCGCAACCCAGCCCTCTGCCTGCCTGCCTGCCTGCCTGCCTGCGCCCCCTCCTCCCCCTGGCCCCTCTGCCTTCCTCTCCCCCTCCCCGCATTTGTCACGCCGCCCGCCTGCGCCAGGGGCCAAGCCAGGGCTGCGCGCCCAAGCTAACAACAGTCACAACTCGCATGACCCTCCCCTGGGGCTCGGCGGTGGTAGCCGGCATCTCGTGCTGTGGTCTTGCTCTCTGTTCCTCCTCTAAACAACTTGGCATTATCATCAACTTTCCTGCATCCAGCAGGCCAGGCCAGGGGCTTTATTAACATAGAATAACAGTACCTCGCCACAGGCCAGCCAGCATGGGTGCTGCTCCGAGTCGAGTTTGGCTGCAGTGTTAAGCTGGCTAAAAATGTAAGTTTTTACAGATGTTACTCTTCTGCTTCACATTTTCTTTTCCTTTCCTTTTCCCTTCTGTGATTTTAAAATGACGTTTATGAAAGAAAAGAAAGAAAAAAACAACAAAGGAACACGAAAAGAAGGCTAGAGTTGGGATTCAACTGCCCTCCCTCAACTCTTTCCGGCACAGCGTTTCCAACTCTCTGTAGCCCAGCATTTTCCCCACTGTCCTTCTCCTTCAAGCTCAGCCAGCAGGTCTACTGTGTCATTTTCTTGAGTGCCAATTTGCAAAGATGGCCAGATCAGAGTCAGAAACCTTCCCCTGACGGGGCAGGTTGCTCCTGTCATGCACCTCTCCTGCTTGTTCTTCTGCTCCGCTCAGCAGCTCTGACGGTGAGCACGAGATGCCGTGCTTTGTTTGCTTTAGTCATGATTAAACAATTAAGCTGGACATTTGGGTCCATTTGGACAACGGTGCGCGCACACACACAAATTAAATGTCAGGTGATAAGTAGAAGCTGCAGAGTGCTTTAAATGCAGGTGAATTCTACGGAATAATAGATCAGGAATGTCTTTTCTTACTCCCCTATTGAAGATAAGGGGAACGTTTTTTAAAACAACCTCCTCCTACCACCACCACCAACCCCATCCCCCCCACCCTCCCCACGATGAAGGATCTGTAAAGTTGAATGGTTGGGAGATAATAACTCTAACGGTAAAGGTCCCAGCATACGTATACCACCCTGCCTCTGGCAGTAATCCTGGCTTTGGGGATCTGAAATTTCCTAAAGATGTATTAGTGTCTTATACACATGTGCTCTTGTGCACTCATAATCCTTTTCACTAGCTTCTTAGCTGCATGCTTTGTATTTAAATTTTCCTTCTGACCAAGTAAATCCCTCTGGATGAAGTGACAGGAGCTTTTCAGCACCCATAGCTGGGTGACAGCTGGTGTAGAGGCTCTGAAAGACTGCAAAGTGTTCCTTACTAGCTTTCTTCAGGACCAGTGTCAGCCACCAGCTGAGCGATTTGTTAGCTCCCCTTTGGGCATCAGTCAGCTGAAGAGGCTCACATTAAAGGCTAAAGTAATACAATGGATATTAATATAAAAAAAAAACAATATCTGTGCTCCTGGCTTTACTGTGCTTTTAATTAGGTGCTTATTCATTATATGTGAACACAGTACATTTTCATTAATTCGGGAAACCCTTTATTAATACTGTATGAAGTATATATGCTGGCCTCAGAAACACACTGTTAAAACTTTGGCTTGAAAGATGTAATTGTCAGAAGCCTTTCTAGGAGCAGCAGCACAGCGCTTAAAGTAGTTTACTTACAGATCACAGAACAAGATGTTTGTATTTATTTTCCCTCAAGTAAAGTTTCCCTGCAAATGTCCAATGTGTAATATATTCTGTTATTTAATTCTAGATTTGAAGGTTTGCTTCTCAGGGGTTCTGGCAAGTTTTTGCTATTGGAATTAGTAATGAGGAGCACTGGAACTGGGGAAGTAAATCGTGCAATGTAATCAGGTTGTTAAAGGAAAAGTAATCCAAAAATGGGACTATTTCAGAAACAAACTAGGGCTGGATGTAATGTTGCAGGATGCTGCCTGCACAGGTTTTTCTGAGGGGGTGCAGGCACAAAGGCAGGGAGAAATTCTTCACCATTTCTCCAACAAGTAATGCAAAGATTAATTTAAAAGAAGTCGATTTTAAAACACGGTGGCTAGTATGATAAAATTTTTAATTATTTATTGAACTCTGAGGAGATTGAAGTACTGAGCTAGGTAAAACTCCCACAGCATTCAAGTTGTTTTGCTTGAGTAAGGACTGTTGGCTTAGACCAAAGACTTATGAGAATTGCTTTATAAAAATAGTAATTAACATTCAATACTTTGTTGGTGTGCCACCCACATATATTTGTGAAAGTATCTCAGCTTTTAAATAATAATCCAGACCTGTGAAAAGCAAAGATGTAAAAGTATTTTAATTGTATTATTTTATCTAAGACACGTTGTCATAAGAAAATTCTCATTTACAAATTGGGATTAATGGAATCATGAACTTTTTTTCTTTGTGCTGTTATGTTTTAATAAAGTTGGGATAATAGAGTTTTTCTGTGTTTCTTATTTTTCCTTGTTCTGGAAATGAATGAGGGATCCTAAAGGAATAAATCAAAATTCCAAAAAGACATATGAACTCCCTCAAAGCTTTGAAACATTATTATTCCTAAAAACAAATAGCTAAATTAAAACTACAGATATCTGAGGCAGTTCCCAATTCAAATTTTGCTCCTGATGACTAAAATCAAACCAACTTTGGGCCTTTGATTCATGTTCAGTAAAAAACTTTGAAAGTAATTTCTGTAAGAATGCTCATTTTCAAAGAAATATAACAGCTTTCAATATCATGCATTTCACTCAACGTTTCTTTCCGTTTTAATCAGATCTGGAGGTTTATTGTCTATTTTTTTTCACTGACAGTTGCTAATTGAATAAGATATATTTTGTAGAAATAATAAAATTTGCAAGGTGCTTCTTATCTGTGAGTAATAGATCATAGAAATGAGGAAGATTATTCAAATGAATTAAAATAAAGCATTGTTTTCTGTCTCTTCTTTTTACTTTGGAAACTTAACAAAACTAATTTACAAAGAAAAAGTGAGGTCTTTTTATTTTAAAACCTTTTTCATTCCTCTACAGAGAGAGTTTCATACATACCACGACAATGTAAAATGCAGTTTCAGAAAAGAGATAGCATTACCTTTCACAGACCAAATCAGACATGTATTTACAGTTCTCACTCCTCCTGCACCCTTTGAATGTGTTCTTGCTATTCAGTCTTACATCTGGATTTTGACCCTTCTTTGCATACATTTTTCCCACCTCCAAAATATGCTGCTTTTGAGCCAGAAAATAAACACTCACTAAAATCACAAATTAAGCCTCCCCCTGAATGGATTGCTGAGGGACCTGATCCTGTACTCGCTGAAGTCTGTAGAAGTTTTAATCACAAATCACACAAGCAAATGAGACAAGGGGGCTTATATTCATAATACCTGGGCAACCTTTTGAGCTGCAGAACTGAAGGCTTTCTTGTAAGGGTTGTAATTCTAGAAATCTGCTAATAATAAAAATGGAATTTGGGAGATTTTTAGTTTGAACTCAGGCATTTCAGATAGGTCATGATCCCAAGCACTTCTTCAGCATGTTTTTCCCTTATGAATTATTAATACGGGGCTTGTAATGGGCTCACAAGTGACTCTGGAGTCCTTATTAGTAAATCATGGTCATAATATCAAACTGAAAAATTCACAGGATGTATAGTAAAGATAATATCTAATGTCTGCAGGATGTTTTTGAGAGAGAAAATATATAATAGCAAAATATAAGGGAGTCGCTATTTCCTCTAAATCTTAATTAATATTTTCCCAATTTGGGTCAATCAAAGTTCTTAAATATTGCAAGCATTTTTCTTTTTTTTTAATTATTTTTTTATTCCCTGTTTTTAGGAACTTTTTCCTGATTTTTTTATAACGGCTCGATTTACAGTTCACTTATTCACTCTCTATACAAAACACTGTTGGTGCTTCTTTAGTATTATTTTTAAATATACAGCAACTTTTAAAAAAATATAGGGCATACCTGTATGTTTGCTGTCTGTTTACATTTTCTGTAATGTAGTCATTAAGCACACAACGTAGACTTAAAGGATGTCAAAACTGACAACCACACTATGATTGATGATGCTGTGCTAGACTAATTCTTACCAGGTGTGGTGTGATGTGAATTCAAATGCAGCTCAGGGTTCTTATTTGTATTAGTAAAGTTGTGCTTTGTCAAAGTTCTGTGACTTCTTAACCCACTAAATCCATCTTCTAATCCAAGTTTTTCTTTGCCTTATTGCTGTATACAATATTTTTCTTCCTTTCTCTCAATAAAGCAATCCTTACGTCTTTGTCTCCAGTCGGGGTTTCTTAAGACATCCAGTTCATGTAAATTCCAGAAAATACCAAGTCTGATGAGGTTATGTTAATTAAGTGTAAAATCTACATAAAGGCTTCCTAAGTGACTTGAGCTAGGGTAGGCGAAATTATGTAGGGTGAAATTCACTCCATCAGCATAAAGCATAAACAGGAGAGCTTTATGTGGATGAGAAATAAAATCCATGATCTTCAACCAGAAAAAGGGCTACAGCACAAACTTCTTTGGTCCCTGCATACATTGTCTCCACTGTCATCCCTTGCCACTTGCTGAGTGTAGAGGGTGTGGGGGGTGGGCAGCATCAAGTTATTATCCCTTGTTAAATGTCAGTGGTACATGCACTTTTGAACAACAGAGATATTTATATGGTAGCAGGGGGGTGCTCGAGCTAAACTTTTAGGCTTTTTTTTTCTCTCCCTCCCTCCTGCCCCCCCCCCCCCCCCCCCCCTTTCAATTCTGTCCTCACTGGTACATTGCCATCAGCTGGATCATTGGCAAGCCATATGTCCAGCATCTTTGACAACAAACCACGTTGGCCTGGGGTAGGCAATGGAGTCACGTTTGTTTGCTTCCTGTCAAAATGATCATTCGTGCTTGATTGTATTTATCTTGATTTCACTTATATTTTATTAACAAATACAATGATCTTGCAAAGTCTTGAGACACTAGGAAATATGTATAGCAAAATTCTTAAGAGTTCAATTTACTTCAACATCCAAACAAACAACCTAAAATAATATGATTCAATGAATCATAGCAAACCACATCCCATATTGTGCTGCTAATGTATGAAAGTACCTATTACCCCCCACAACTACCTCCTCCTTTCCCTCACCAAACCTTATTTCACTCAGGTCTAATTTTAAGTGAGTGCTTTTTCATGCAAATATCCATTGATTTGAATGAGATTTTGCAAGGGTAAAGACTGAGCAAAGACTTTGGGATGTGATCTTCAGAGAAAAGCCCAACGCCTCTTTTTTATGGATATGGAGAGTCACTATACAGGAGTTATTGTACAGATACTGCACAAAAGTAGTGAAAGAAGGGCCAGCATATAGGACAGTAACATGGACAATCAGTCTGCAAGGGACTGACAGGAACCAGTTGCAGAAACACTTGGGGGGAGGCACGGTTTTTGGGTATCATCTAGATTACTCAGCTATTTTCTGTCCATGATTACCCTGAAATACTCTCAAGACCTCTCTGCTGAAATCCAGAGTCAAGGGGGGGGGGGGGGGGGGCAAGTGGAGAGTACCAAATTTTAGTCCTACTGGTAAATCATGTAGTTGCCTCATACACCAAAACATCAGAGAAAAAAGATTATTTCCATTTGTCAAAGTCCTGATAACAAGCATTGAGGGTGGGATAGTAATTGTAATTTGGGGGGGGGGGGGGGGAAGCTTTTTTCTTACATTTAGATAATTTCACGTGTTGGTTGTTTGGATTTCAGATGTATTGAAGAGGTCTGAGGAAGTCAATATGGTATCCTCCAGAAAGAGCTCTGGAAAATAACATTATAACTATAAATACATAAAAAATAATTTTTATATATAAAACTACCTCTTTCTTAAAAAAAATTAAAATAATAAAAAAAAAATTGCTGCACCCTCCACATTTCCAATGTTTAGGAACCTGAAAGTGAACTTCAGCAAATTGGGGTAGGAATTTTGATAGAAGACGGGATAGGAAAACAGAGGGACAGAAGTTTATTGGAGCTGAGCTTAACATCTTTCTTTGCTGATACAGTCTGTGCTCACAAAACACAACCCAGTTTTTGCAGCAGAGCAACAGATGTGAGGAATGATAGCTAAACTTGCAGCCCTGGCCACAGGTCTTCCCCATGAACAGAAGTCTTGCTTTTCTGAACACTCATTGGAAAGTAAACACAGGTTATTGCATTTCTTTCTGAATCATTACAATCAGGAATTACAATTCCAACCCTGTGTCTGCTTTGAAAACTAGGTGACAAACAATAGAAAGACTGCTACTTTATAGCAAAGGTATTAAAGTAGACCAAGTGCATCAGCTACTAATTGACACTTGTTGTTAGCTTCATTTGCTACATTTAAAGTACTCCTGTACAAAAATAGTTGCCTAAAGGAGTGCTAATGTCACTATGAAGACGGTTATCACTTCCTTGAGATGAGATGGTGTCCTGTGCCAGACAGCACGCAGGCTGGATGACCTGGCATGTGGCAGCCACTGGAAGGAATGGAGTAATGTTTCTCCTTTATCATGAGCAGCCTCACACCTGGGTGGAGCTCAGGCAATTCTTGGAGGTCTTTCTAGTTTTCACAGATCAGTCAGTTCTTCATCTCAGTTTGCTCATTGGCATTGAGTTTGTTTCTTCCTGCTGGTGTCCTTGGCTTGCATTGCATTTTGGCTAGTTCACTCTTAGTGGGCTGGAAAAGAGTTTTTCTACAATATCAGTTGGTGTTAGTGGTGTCAGTGGTGGAAATCTGCTTTAAGCAGATTTTCCACGAGGCTTGGCTAGGTAGGATTATGTAGTAATACTGATAATTGTTTGTTGCATCTGTATTTCAGACTTAACAATATTAAACACTACTCTGCTTTATGGCCATTGTTTTGGCAGCTGTTGAGAGTATGTCCTGACAGATTTGTGAAGGGATGAACTACTTAGTTATTGCTTCCCCTAATTCTGTTGTTACAGCTATTAAAAATGCAGCCCTTGCTTTAACAGACCATCTATCTTGCTCATAGTTTTGGGGTTTTTTTCTGAACCAGTAAGATATCTCACTGATCAAACATGGCTTAGTAAAACAGAAATTAAAGCAGAACAAAAAAAAAAAAGAGAGAGAGAGAGAAAGGAGGGACATCTGTGCTAATGTATTCCCACTTGCAAGTCATTCGTGGTGCTCTCAGCAGTGCTCCTCACATTGTCCCCAAGTATATGTCATGTTACCCAGTATACGTCATGTTACCCGAACATGTGATTCAGACTTGTGGTCACTGTTTTTTAACAAACTATCTAGCTGAGTCATGGTAACATCATCTTTGAAACATAAGGAGAATGGGAAATAATGAAACTTAAGGTAACAAGTTTTTTCACTCGGGGCTGCCCTAGGACACATTTCCTCACCTTTGCTGAATGCTGAAAGAGCTCACAAAGAAACCGTGGTTGAGCTAGCACATAGTACCTCTTTTTGCCATGTAGTACCTTTGATCAAATGTCTGAGCCCTTAGTTGTATTTTTGTAATATATATATTTCTTTAATTTGTAGTATGATTTAATCTTTCTTGGTAAACAACTATGACATATTTTTGTTTGCTGCTGCTTCCATAGGAAGGAAAAAGGTAGAGGCAGGCTGTCCCAGACACTCTCATCCCCACAGGAGTGACAGAGGTGGAAGAAAGGCTGAATGCAGCAGAAAGGACATGAGTGGATTTCAGCAGAGAGCACGGAGGAGGAATTATCTCTGAACATAATGTGCTGGCCAACAAAGCACAACCGATAACTTCCAAGGCCATTGTGGACCTAAAATGCTAGCAGTGGTCAAAGCAAATTAAGACTTTTATTAAGGCACCCTTATGTATCATTTTACTGCAGCAGGATTACACTGCCAGCCCTGCAGAGGGAGATTTAGCTAGGTAATTCTCATTAAGGGGCAAACCTGTCTGACTTCTGCAGGTGCTTTGCCTGATTAAGTGCTGAAGAACCAGGCCCTAAGGTTGGCCCAGCTGAGCTCTAACCTATCTGCCTTTATGCAAGTGAAAGCTTCCTATATCAGCTCCAGCTCATGCAGAGGAGTCTTACCAGGCACTCTAATCCTAAGGGGAAACATTTCATTGCAGTGCACAGCAATTTGCATTCCTTCTCAAAACTCTGCTATTACATTATCCGTTTTTCTCTTGATTAAAAGAGATCAAGAAGTGCACACTCACACACCACACATGCAGACTTTCCATACAGGAGGCCTGGAATCCACATTCAAATTCAGGCTGGAGGAGATCTGGCAACTTCCAGCTCTTGATGGCTTTATGCTGTTCTAATAATAGTCACAATTTACTGATAACTATCAAGGAGGGAAGTTACTCTGTGTGTTTTTTGTTGTTGTTGAGTTTCTAAGATGTTCAAATGTTTTCAGAAGTATCCAATGCCAAAGAGCTCTTAAACACTAGAAGCCTTCCGAGCCTGTGCAGGTGATTTTCCTTTTACTTACTGAAGGTCAACCTATGGCATTAGTTACTGCCACAAGCAGACAGTGAACTGGAGCTATACTGGCAGGAGGGAAATTTCAGAAGGTAAGTATGAATTTCTCTAAGTGTTCAGGCCTCTAGATTACAGCTGAAATTACACAGTCCATTCCCACCACCTTCCTTCTGGGAATGCCCTGGGAAAATAACCAGGGATGTAATCCCAAAGGCAGGGATATAATCACAAAAGGCTCTTTCTGATCTGTGCAAAAGCATAGGCAGTCTTTGGGTCCTTTACCTTTGGGTAAGCACTAAAAGATTAGGGCACATGGAGTAAGAACCAATCCCTGCTCCGCCACTGACTTTTTTCAGGATTGGTATTTCCCTGTACCTCAATGTGCCACATATGAAATGTGGATGAGGGCACTTCTTTGCCTCAAAGGAAACAGAAAGATAAGCACATGTGTAAATGGTAACAATAGTGTAAATGGTTCTCAAACACTGCCTCAAGGGGACTATGTAAGGTACCTAGACCAGGTTGATTGTGTAGGATAACATTGATCTGACTAGCAAAATAGAAAACATTTGTTTAAGAAGCTGAATGTCTCAACTAATAGCCAGGTAAACAACCAACCCGATATTACCAACATGGGCTGTTTTGTAGAATAGATTACTCAAAAAACTTGCTTTTGGCTGAAAGTAATCTACTTCCTCAGGGATAAGTCTGGTTTCCTCTCTGAACATTACCATACTAGCTTTGGCTTGGGGGCTCCGAGTGGAAAATTTTATACATGAGCACATGAAGCAAGACATGGAAGAAAAAAAAGGGGGGTGGAGGGGGGAAGAAGAAATCTTAAATGAATTTAACATCTCTTGTTCTCCATTTTTCAACCAGTGAGGAGAAATAACAGTTTTGAGGCACTTACTCTAATGAGGTACTTAAATCAATGATACCTATTCACACAGGAATTAGTAAGCGAATATTTCTGGAGAGATTCTGGTTTGATACTAGTAGCTTCACCTGTTCAGATGAACTATTAAAGAAGTGGCTTTTGTACTTTTGTGATCTGGATTTTTTTTTCTTGTTATTGCCACTTCAGGAAAAACTAACAAGCCTTTTTGATCCAAAACTGGCTGTGCATCCAAATACAGCTAGTAGTTGTAGGAGGTGTGGTATTTTTTTAGGAGAACATCTAAGTAGGAATAAACTTCACTAAGTAGCTATTAATTACAATAGTGGAGAAACAAGAATCCACCTGTCTGATATGGTATTTCAGTAAAATGGTTCCTAAGGTCATTGTTACAGTCAATCCTTTAATTTAGGAATAGAAAATAAGTAATAGTGCACGGTATATAGCAGAATTAGAAAAAGGTAAAAGGATTTAGGACAGCACAGGAACCCAATTTTTCAAGAACTGAAAGACATCAGAACAAACCTCAGGCATACTAGCTCTTTGTAGTTGAGGAAAAGTTGCTGTGTGTTGAATCTTGCTTCCCCTTATGCCTGTGTAAGTGCTTCTACTTGGGCCACTGAACAGTGTGTTCAGTGAACTTACTGCTGTTAGTTGCAGAGCCCTCACTCTAGTCCCTCCTGGGTCAGGTGGAATTTTCTTTGAATTGTGATTCTTTCTAAAATTACAGGATAGAAGATTAACACAGTTATAAAACTCAGGCAACTGCTTCCCACACCCACAATGCTGTATGGCACTCTATGCTGTGTGACTGTTGGTGAAAATGGAAACAATTACTTCCAGCTGTACCTTGTACTTTAGCTGCAGGTCAGCAGGTTTGAATCATGGTAAATTTGCTACCTTAAAGTCATTTGCAAAGTTTAATATAAGCCACATCAACTCATAGCATAAACAAGTTGGATATGATAAGCAGTTTGTGATATCTCACTGAACAAAAAATATTAAGAAATAAATATTTTCTTGAAATGTTAATAGAATACATGATCTATGTTTTCAATCCTAATTTCAGCTTCTGATGAGATGCATCAGATATTCACATCCCAGCTGCTTCTGAATGTTCTAAGTGGAATTTCTTGGAGCAGCATGAGCAGGTGGTGTTCCCACACAGCTCCAAATAAAGTTTATATGTGCTGAGGATGCTGGCTGTCTTACATACAAACATGGATTCAGATAACTAGTTTTCTTTTAATGCACAGGTTTTGTCATTTTGGCATGAGGCTTTCAGAGCTTCCCAAGCACAAAGACACAGGTATAGAGACATCGCCTGGAGCTCTACCTTCTTCTAAGCCCAGGTTTCCTATACCTGAGCCATGGCTTGTATAAGCTGTGTGCATGCTGAGTGGACTGTTTCTAGCCTTTTGGCACTGATTTTTGTACTCTGTTGCCAAGAGTAGTGTATACAGGGTAGGATATGACATTATGGAGGATAGCTGAGGCTACCAGGCCTGTTGGGATTCATAAGAAAATCAGCCTTGTAGGATTGGGGTGGAGGGGCAAGCTAGGTTAGTCATAGCTCAAAAGTGGTTTCTGTATAAAGGTAAAACTCTGACGTGCACTAGCTTGTAGTCTGGTCCCATGTGTTCCTAGCTGGAAATCATTTTGCCTACTCCATATTGCCGCCAAAATTAAAACTAACTGTGATGCAGCACAAAAGGATAGGGATTCCACACCTAAAAGACACATTGCATGAAAGTGTTCCCAAAGCTTTCCCCTTTAGCAAAGTAACCCAACCTTTCCCCTTCCTAAGCTCCTCGTTGAGAACCCAATCTTCTGCAAAGAGATTCATAGCTACTCAAATACCTGCTCTGAACCGCACCTTATAGGACTCTGTCATCTCTGGCTACAGAGGAAATTTAAGAAGCTCAGCTTCACAAGGCTGGAGTCAGCTTTTGTGACTTTTCATTCCTCTGTGGTTCAATTTGATTTGGATTTTCATCTATTTTAAACTAGCTCACCAGCAGAGCATATATTTGTCATCCTGTATTGCAGGCACTTTTGGTTTTCTCTAGTCTGTTATTTCAAGACTGTTTAAGACTCTACCAGCTGGCTACCATCCTATGTTCATGGCATCACACAAGGGAGTACAAAAGGACAGTAGAAAATTAACTGTTGCCTTTTATATACAGTATTTTATATATATATATATATACACACACAGAGTGGAATACAGTATTCCTCTACGATGAGAACAGAGTGTAGCAATAGAAAATAAATTCACTTTGGGCTAGATAGGAAGTGTCAAAGTGGAGGAATTTTTCTATGGTGAGTTGTATCACCGTCCATTCCCTCTGCTTTGTGAAAGTGATGCGAAAAGCTTAGTAGCCAAGTCATATATGTGGCTTCTAATACCATGTGAAAATTCCATCTAATATAACTTTTAACCTTGCAAGTTGCTTCACTGGCCATGTGGATGAAGCAGCACGGCCAGTGTCAACACTTGATTTTTTAATAACAGTGATGCTGGACTGCCAAAGCCCAAAGGAGTTTCATCTCCTGAAGTCTCTTGTTCTGCCTTTTCTGTATAAGTTTTGCTACACTAGTGTTTGGCAGTGGGGCTAGGAGATTTATCACCTGAAGAAACAGAGCCAAATATTTGCTTTGAAATTACAACTAAGATGTCCTACCACAGCTGGAGTGCCTAGAACATTATGCACTCTTTGCTCATGAACACAGAACATATTTCAGTGAACACAAAATAGATTGTCCTGATAACAGTGAACTTAAAAAAAGAATTTATATTCACTAGGTTCTACCCTATATTTCTCTAAGAGGAATAGTAAGACACTTTTTTCTCATTTTTTTTCCTACTGCCATAACCCCTAGAAGCCTTTAAGCTTGCTCTCATTGTGCTAAACTTTCTTAGACAGTATCTGTTGATAGATCTCTAACATTGTAAAAATGCAAGTTATGGCTCTGTTTCTTACATTCATATATCTAAGCCAATATAGGATATTTGAAAATATGATCAAGGTGGGTATTCTCAGAGGAAGAAATAATGAATAATAAATAAGAATTTGAAAATAAAGAACTTCTCAGAAAGATAAAATATAGGGAAAGACTAAAATAGGATGGGGGAAATCTGTATTCTAGAACTATGTAATTAAAATTAATGTATAAGAACTTTAACATTCAACATCCAAAATACAGATCCAAGTCCTCAGAGGAAACACCTGGACAACTTAATAGAAAGACAAAAGTCCTCTCTACTGTTTTGCTCCCGGGCTATGTTATATATTCCTTAAAGTTTTCCTAGTTCTCCTAGAAAGACAGAGAAAAGAATATATTGTGGTTTGTTTCAAAGTCAAGATAATTAGAAAGAAGAGTATCTAAATATATATTTTTATACATAAATTTTCATCTGTGTGTATAGGTATCCATCTATTCACACATCTCTCCCAGAGGACGCTCACAACCACAAATGCATTGAAAAAAACATTATGCTCTCCAAAGAATTATTTTCTTAAAAGTGAAAGCTAATAGGAGCTCAGCATAAACCTATGTCATTTTTCTCCAGTGAGCAGTACCAGCTATCAGGACTGGATAACAACAGATGCTAGCTTGTCCTGATTTTATCAGAAGACTGAACCATTTGAGGTTAGTTTTATATCTCCTGATCCAGAGGTTACAGCTAGGGTTTTATTCATGTCACATCACTTGATTACTGCCATTTGAGGATACTGTCAATGTGACAAACTGAGCTTCATGCACAGAAAATCCTAACCCCCACATTTTCATGTGAGATTTGTTCTAAGACCTAATCAAATTCCATCAGACTAGTTCCTCAGGAGTCAACAATTGCAATAAAAAGAGTTATCTGTTGCAGCTTTTTAGTCCTTTTTTATTTCCCATGACAGGAGGGACTTCAATTTTTTGTTTTGTTCAATGTATAAGTTTGCTACCTCTCTGACCAAAGGAATCAAAAAACTGTTGGGACTGGCTTTACTGACTATTCACTGAATCTCAACACCAGCTGGAGCAGATACGTAGAGGCAACCGCATCAGCTCCCATAAAAAACATGTGAATATGATTGTGATATAGGAAAGAAATACCTATTCAAGACATCCAAGACACACAGAAGTGCCACAGAAGTAATAAAATTCATATCTGATGATTTTAGAAGAAAGAGATACTAATGAAAAAAGATTGGGTTTGACCAAGGATGCAAGAAAACAGTAGATTCATCATCCAACATGTGTTGCTGGTAACAGAGCAATTAAGCATGATCACAAAGGTCTACTCTTTTTTTTTTTTCTTCAGAAACTAGAAATATTTTCTTTCACTGGTGTCTAGAAGATCCAAAACACCTCTCTGCAGTCAGTATTCAGGAGACACACAACATATGGTTTCTGAAAACTGGCAACAGAACAGTTTCTCATTCTCTAGTCAGGCACTCATTGAAGATGCTCAGAGGACTATCAACACAGCAAATACTCCTTCTTGCTGATGCACTTTTTTACTGTAGTGACCTAGATAATCTTCTGATAAAAAAGGCATTTTAGTGACATACCTCATTTATTCAAAATCAAGTGTTCAATATGCTTTGGTTTAATTACTGCATGTAACAAAAACTGAGGAAGAGTCATATACTTGTAGGTATAAATTCTGCCTTCTTGTTTTTTTCAATCATTTTGTATAATTTTACTCCTAATACACACAGTGCATTTTTGCATCTTTAATTTCAGTCTAGTAGTTGAGGTCATTCTAGAAGTTCATATGATGCTACAGTCTTCAGGGGGAAAACGCCATTATTTCTAGCTCTACAAATTTAATTTTCACTCATATGTTTTTGAGCAAAATATATTTAGGGAAAAATATTACAAAACAAAAATCAGATGAGAGCATTAGCTACCTCTCTTACTTTCTGAATTTACCAGTCCCTGCCTGCCTTTCTTTCTCAGCCAAGGTAAGTAGATTAAGGCTTTTTACTCCTTCCTAACTTCCCTTTGTTCTGAGTATCTACATAGTTTCAACTTATGGCCCTGACTTTCTGTACTACATTCCAAATAGCCCCATTTTTCTGACAGTGTTCCAATAAAATGGCACTAGTACACCCTAAAAATGGGTTGGAATATCAGAAAGGCTTACTACAGACTTATTGCCACTGTCCTAAGCTTAAGGATGAGTAGTGATCTAGACAAGAATATGACCACATGAAAATTAGGCTACCCTTTTGCTGACATAAAAAGCAGGCAAATTACTGAGATTCTATCATCCTGGAATTATCTACAGCTTTTTGGAAATGGCTTATAACAGAGGTCTACTAGTACAGGACCAAGAAAAAAATTAGTAGGAAAAATACTCTGTTTCCATAGACTTGGTATCTTCAAAGAAGAGGCTGTCCTCAGCCCTCTAGCAGGCATGTCAAGAAGTGAGCCTAGAGACAGGCTATTCTGTGTACACCCTCAAGGAAGAGGCATTGGTGATCCATTAACTACCTTTCGGTTGACAGATTCATGAAGAACACACTGGGAATATCTCTACAGACATACCCAGGGAGGTTGTGGAGTCTCCCTCCTCGGACATACTCAAAAGCTGTCTGGACATAGTCCTGGGCAATGATGTCTATGTGGCCTTGCTTGAGCAGAGGGATTGGATCAGATGATCTCCAGAAGTGTCTGCCAACTTCAGCCACACTGTGATTAATGTGATTCTGTGATAGCTAAAGTCCTGAAATGTTTGGCATCCACAATCAATAGCTTTGGCTGTGGAAGTGTGTGAGGTAGTGTAATGTAGTGTAGTGCAGCGTAGTGTAGTATAGTAGGTTCAGTAGGCTCCTGTCAATAGTCTCAGCCACATGCCTATAAAGAAGGGGTGGAGAATTAGTTTGAATGGAGTTAATTATGAAGTCTTTATTGTGAGATAGTAATTAGGGCTGAGATCTTAAGGAACAGCTCTCCCAGCTCCCTCCTATTTTATAAATAGAGTGGAAGAGCTTCTAATGTGCTCAAAGGCAAATCTGACCCAGTGGAGTTTGCTTGTGAGTGTACACACTCAGATGGGAAGGAAGTGTTCATGTGGGATGATACAAGGCAGAGAGAAATAGCAAATTCTTCAGCCACCTCTCAGCCAAAACACAACACCTGACTTCAGCAATGCAAAGAGATTTAGCATTTCCTAACATACCAAGCATGAACACAAATCTGATGAGTTAGCAAGCATGACATCTACAAGTCTGGGATCATAATTTATTTTATGTAAGACTGCCTAGTGGTATAGATATACCTTTCTAGCAATCTTTCCCCCTTTAAAGCAGGGGAGTATTGTTCCCATTGAATCTTTGGCAGATACTTTTTCCTTTCAGTTCCTAAAATGAACCATCTTGTAGCATCTCAGAAACAGAAGGCTGAGCTTTTTATCAATGCTACAGAAAGATCAAACTTCAGAAAGACACCTTTCCTTAAGACTTTCAGCAGTGATCTTCCTTCCTACTTCTCTGTTCTGGAAAAATAACGGCTTTTCTGTCAAGAGTTTTGTGTAGTTCTGTGGATAAACTTATGCCTACTATGTTGTAGGACAGCAATAGCTGTGTACAATCATAAGCGTTACCTTGTGAACATATAGGGCAGAAAAAAATGTCAATGAAAGAAAAATAGAGGCAAAAAAGATAAGTCTACAGTAGGCTACCATGTCTCTCATAGGTGCACATTCAATTGCTTTGGAAATCAAAGCAAAGAGTAAATATACAGCACAAGACAAGCTATCAGATAATAATATTAAAATAACAGACAACAGGAAATTTTCAGTTCACAGATTTCAGAGACATCTGTTCTGAGCCTATTAATAGTCAATATTATTATTAATTTCTGGAATTATTGATTGTAAAATTAACAGAATATACAAAAATATATGTTACATGATAAGTGTACGGTAATGTAAGCAGTCACTTAAATTGGCATGCTGGGCAGAGGGTCCATTTGAACAACATAACGCAGTAACTTTGAACAGTCTGGCACAAGCCCTGCCTTTCAGAAACAAGGTGCCTACTCCACACTTGGAGTGAGGACTTCCATATGAATCACCAGTGGGAACCAGAGATTCTGAGAATGGTTTGAGCTCAGCCCTTTCACCTCCATTTCAAAAAAAGGTTGTTGTCAAAGTGACAAGGACTGGAAAAAGAAATTATGTGAGACCTGGAGAACCTACCTTAGGGTAAAACTGTTTCCTTTACATAAAAAGTTTAGGAAATGACATGGCAATAGTCTAAAATTGCCTGCATTATTTCTCGTAATCTAGGTCTTTAATCTAGTAGATAAAGGCATAGTAAGGAGGAGCTGAAACTACATAAATACAAACTGAAAATAATCTCTGATTTTTAAGAGAAAATTATCTATTAAAGTGGTTGCAGTTGTTTCAGTGGAAACTTTTAAAATCAAAAGATACTGTGATTAGTATCTTAAATCAAGACACTTATCTTGATTCATAATGTAAAGAAATTGTGGAATAATTTAAATTACATATTTTTAGGTAAAGACATTGGAATTTTTTAACTGTTAACATTGAAACAGAAGCTATGGACTATATGCAAAAAATTACTGGGAAGTGTCACTTTTTTGTGTGATACAACATGCCTACATTAATATCAGTACTAGTACCATCAGTTCAGACTGGAGTTCAATTTTATCTCAATACAGAGTTGAAAAAAAAAGAGACTGTCTTCTATGGCAAAGACAGCTATTTCGAACATTAGGGGCTATGTGTTAATCAAGACTCTTGTGTTCTGGTATGATTGTTTACATGGAAGTATATAGCAGCGCTTCAGCAGTTCCAGATTTTCTTTCTCTCTCGAGCTATGCTGGATCAATAACCAAGTAGCTGGGAAGAAATTCAAATAGTTTTGCTCAATACATTTGTATCCAAATGTGAAGAACTCTGTGTCTGACCTCTGCAGGTCCCTGAGATGCTCCAGGACTGTTAAGTCTACCGAGCAGTTATGTTCCCTTGGTGCCCTTAAATGCTCCCTCCTCAGCTTGGACTGAAAGCACATGGGAGGCCACCCAGTCAGATCCTGACAGCTGAGCTTCCAGGCTGCAGTCCTTGTTGATTTAGCCTGTCAGCTTGTCTCTTTACAGCCTTCTTCAACACAGGCATTACTCAATTTTCAGTAGCCCAAGATGCAATCTGAGCTCAACCAAATACTCTGGAAACCAAACAGATTTTATCAAACGCGGATGTTTGGCACGTCTGAAGGAAACTGACTGTTATATTGGTGGTAGAGCAGAAGAAAATACAAACTACAGAAGATGGGACAAAACAATTCTTAAGAGTTGTGCTACTGTCTTTTAAAGGTTTGATAAATATAAAAGAATATTTTCATTTTCTGAATGTTAGGGTGACATCTCAGACAGCCCAAATCCCATTACAAACACTGCTTCATCCTGCCCATTTGGAGTGCTGAGACAGTGAATAGATCTAACTGCTCATTTAGAAGTACTACATGCGTTGTATTGGAACAACTGATATAAAAACACGCTATCCCACGCTCCCACTTTTCCTGCTATTTGCCAATTCGTAATTACAGTATGTAAATACACAGCAGAATGGGTCTTTGGTTAATCAAATTGATTTAATTGCTGAATCCCCACAGATGAATGTGAACAGAGTCTTCTCTTTTCTCATTTTTTGTTGGCAAAACATAGCCACACAAATGATAAAAATTCCACCAGAAATAGGAATGGGATTTGAATAACTCTCTTACTGGAACACTGCTAGAACACCTGTAGTCGGATTCAAAGGACTCTAACAAGGTAATTCCTCATAATTTTAGAGCTGTAAATTATGGCATACCCTAGAGATACTGAATTAATTAGGCCTTTGTAGATTATCAATGTGTATATGTCTATTTTATATGGAAATCTGGCATTGTTTTTCATTTTCTGAATTATGTTATTAAAAAGGCAGATATAGTAACACAAAAAAAAGTTGCAAAGGGTTCACCAGATATGCTCATTAGTTTACAGTCTGAATATAAAGCTCTTGTAATAGTTATGAGTGCTGTTGTTAATATCACATTTAGCACTAGTCATTGGAACCACAACATTATCTTGATTGCTTTTGGCAGGTAACTGAAACATATAATCTAAAGAAAGAAAGCCTGAAGATGTCCTTGACAAAATAGTGGGTCATTAAAATCTGATGACTTCATGAGCTAGTAAAAATACATGTAACTTTCAGAGTTTTGGACCTGCATTGGATACATTCATGCTATGGGACCCAGGAGCTTGTCAGTTCCTCAGGCCAGGTCAAAACTTTTCCCAGGTCCAACCTCTGTATCAATGTAGGACACATTTCTGTGCAAGCCCTCGTTAATTCTTTCTGTGTGAAGAAGATGTGAGTGTGCACTCCTTCAGCGGTGGTAGCCTGAAGGATTTGGGTACCAGAATCCCAGAGCATGCCTTGCTATCCATCAGGAGCAAAGCTTCAATCTGACATCTGTGATAAGATAAACTAAAGCCATTTGTTAGAGACATTTTGTCAGCAGAGTCCCAGATGTACATGAAAATTCATTGTCCCCAGCAAAGGTTTTGGGGCTTAAATCCTCAGGGTCAAACAAGAAAGTTGATCCCAGTCCTTCCATATCCTGGATGAATGTTGTGACCGTTCTTGTACAGAGGGGAATAGCAATACTAGTAGTAGTAGTAGTAGCAATTATCTTGAACTGTTCTTTGAACAAAGTCAACTGTAACTGCATACTGGGTCCCATGCCAGAGGCATTCTGAGAGGGCTAGCTCATCAGAGGATGCTGAAGGAATATATCATCTTGATCAGGTTTTAGCACAGATAGGTTTTAGGCTTTTCTGCCCTGCTTAATTTACTAAGCTGCTTCTGAGAACCTTAAAAAATATTTGGGAAACAAGGCTAAGAAGTCCAATCTTAAAGACCTTAAAGGTCTGGTTCAGTTCCACATTCAGAGATCCGCATTTAGATGTCTAAAAGTATCTGTCTGCATGTGAGGTAGGAGACTGAATTCCCAATATATTAATTCAAGACCTAGTCAATATGGTCAGGTGAGTCTAGAGAGTTCTTTGGTACACCAAATGGGATGTTTCCTTTACACTGAGTGAACTGAGCTCTGCTGACTAACAGCTCAATTTATTTGCCTAGACATATGCTTTTGAGATGCCCTGATAGCCTCCCTGGCCAATTGCTAGTAGTGCAGTAGACCACAAGTCCTGTGTTAAATCTGCCAAGCCTGTGCAGATATCTTAGGTACTCTAGGATACCTAAACATCATTTGATGCCTGTGGTTGAACATCTGAGCTGGACCCTGGGATTCTACTGTAAAAGGGGCTTAGACATTAGCATACTCATAGACACTTTATCGCATTTAGATAAATTAACCTAGATTTCCGAGGCTGAAGGTGAATCCTATCCATGAAACTCAGGGGTTAGTTACCAGCTGAGACAGTGTTGTCAGAATTGGTTTTCAAGTTAGGCACTGATAAGTCCTATTCAGAGGCACCTATTGCCCTTATTCAGCTCTGTCCATAAATGCTTGGAGCAAGCTCAATCAATTCTAGACTACCTGAGCCTAGAAACAGATTTATAAAGGTCATTCATATTTCACAAATAGTGCCACTGCTAACTTTTGATCTCAGCAGTTCATGAGAATACTGATTTAAATGCTTACTATACGTTTCTTTAAGACTCAGGATAAAACTGCTACCAGATTTCAATTCTAAACAAAATAAAATTCTTACATTGCTTTTGTATTTGCTTTGTGTGATAACTACCTTTTCAACGTATTGCTAAACTCAATTAGAAATTCTTACTTGTGCTGCAGTATTTTGCTGAGACTAATGAACAAAGTTTCATAAAATCAGCTGTGACCATGTGATGACTATTAAAACTTATAAAACCCTTAACAATTATCATAAGGAAATCAGCATACTATGGCACTGTTATAGGGTGCATCGTGAACCAAAGTACTTCTAGCTCATCAGAGCTTCGCCTGTTCATGCTGGAGCACAGACCTGGTTTTAAGCAAACAGATGGAAATACAAACCTCTGATATTCCTATTCTACTTTGTGCAACAAAAATGCTTAGAAAAGAGGAATTACATTGACCTTGAAAGACTATTGCACTGTACCCTGCGCTCAAATTTCTTCCTTTCACAACTCCCTTTTCTATCATTTTCTATCAGTTCTTTTTTATACAAGCAAGTTTCTGATGTTTTTTAAACTAATCAAACAACTGTCACACACCTTTAAGACAGTTTTATTCCAGGTAAATTAGCAATTTTTAGAATTCTTTCATACCTTTCTTTCCTTGCACCTTACTTGTAACACTGTATACTATTATTTGCTGTCAGCCTGGATGTTAATTCTTTTCTTCAGTGTTTTCTGCCCTTACTATTTGTGTCTCTTCTGGCAACAACCAAAGCTGTCCCTTCATAATTGTCCTCCTCCTTCAGATTTTGGCTAGCAAACTGAGAGTGTTATAGTCAGGTTGGTAATTATTTCACAGTAGGACCTTCCATTGATATTCTGAGATGCTGAAACACTTGTTTTAGAGAACACCAGACATTTGACTTACACATGCTTTACTTTTCCAGCAGTCAGAAGCTTTCCTAACACTTAAATCTTTCTGCAGTTCTGGTTTTCCTACTGATCTCTTTTTTTTTTTTTTTTTTTTTTTTTTTTTAAATGCCTTATTCCCTCCATACCTATCTTCACAGCTTGCCTTCTTTGTGTGTTGTAGCAGAGAGCGGGGCTAGGATCCATCTTTGTTTAGGTATCTATATGTAGACATCTACATGTGAGCTATTCACACTAGGATCTTAGAGAAAACACATGTCCATTTTAGCTTGTGCTTCACATAGTCCTCAAAGAAGGTCAGATGAATTGCACCTTAAAACTACACATTAGCGTCCACTGGCTACAAGAGTTTATTTTAACTAACAGAAATATATACACATTTACATTTCAGGTGTCTGTACCTATATGGGAACTTGACCATAAAATTAATATAAACTATCTAGGATAAATCATGTTATCTTTAATAATAAATTTTGCATGCAAGTTGAACCCATAACAAAACTTAGAAATAAATCAGCAATTTTAGTGTGTATATTTATTCCTTTATACTGCTTTTCTTTTTCCATCCTGCCACAAAATGCCTTTATCTTCACTGATATTTAGTTTTTTCTGGGTTTGAGCTTTCATTGTCCACTGAATACTGCAACACTGAACGTATTGTACTTAACCTAACAGCAGTTCAATGAAGTAATCCAATAACATATTCTAGGTGCCTACAGAAACAGAAACATCCTGGCCATAAAAAATAATGCCCTTGAAAAGCTATTTGGAGAAACATTTAGTTCTCTTTAGTCTTTCAGAATGAAGATGTGTTGTATGAGGTATTTTATACATGCAAATGCTTCATTTTCTTTCTTTAAGTCTTTATAGTACTATTTGTTTTCAAATGAGTTTTGTGGTTGTTTCATACAAGGAATGCAAAACCCAGGGTACATTTCACCATTCTGTGGTTTGCCATCTATTTTTCTTCAATAAATCATCATTGAAGATGTGAACAAGTTTAATTTCACAATATAAATATTTCCCTTTTCAATTTGTGTGTTTGTACATGTGTGCCAAACCCAGTTTTTTTCTAAAAAGCAATAACCTAAGAAACCGCAAATTTGGCGCAGCATGAAGCTGTGCCAAATAATACTCCCATGGAAAAACTGCACATGATACAGATCATTTATATTTATGAATCCTGAGCTTGAAGAAATACCTATGTTTTTATTTAACTTTGTTTGGAAGCCATATTCAGTGATTTCTGACTTGTTGGTAACATAATAGTATAGATCATAAATGTTCCTCCTGCTGTTTGCCTGTCCAACAGACCTTGGCATAAATAAACAATCTCAAACATAACTAAAGTACTGGTATATTCCGAACTTGAATAAAATTTTGAAAACATGAACACTAGAGAGAATATCAGTTACATAGAATCATAGGATCATTTAGGTTGGAAAGAACCTTTAAGATCATTAAGTCCAACCATTGCTGCCAAGTCCACTAAACCATGCCCCTAAGTTCCACATCTACACATCCTTTAAATACATGCAGTGAGGTATTTAAAACACATGCAGAATAATAATTACTGGGCTTAAAACTGTTTTCTCTATCTAATCTACTTTCTCGTGCAAGAACATGGCATAGTGACTTGAAAGTGGAAAAGCTAGTGGAGCCCACTGCCATCCACCTTTTGATCACAGCTCTACCATCTTTTAAGCCAGGTTAAAGCCACTGGAGCCAGCAATAAAAAGGGAGAAGGGTGTTTGTCAGACATGTTGTGGAGGAATGTTTGGAAAAGACAGGCTCCAGCAACATGGATATCTGCGATGCCTCATCTTCCTCTCAGGTAAATTAGAAGTGCCTCTACATAGTGCTTCTCTCTTACAGTGGCAGGAAGCTACAGGTTTTTTGCAACTGCTTTTCCCTGCTCATTGGGTTAATTGGACCCCTAATAGAGCACGAAATAGGAGGATTCTGTTTGTGCCTACTAATCCAGCAAGGAATCAGAGACTTCTGATTCAAGAAAGTAGAGTCTTACTTGGGTGATGAATTTTATTGTTAAAGACGTTATGATGACACATAAAAAAGACTTAGCTTATTGTTACTGAGTTTCTATGTGTTGTGACTGAAACCATTTGATCTGATATTAACAGGATTTATGTCTCAGTTACTTGATAGAACAAAAATTCTTTGGCATAAATAGCCTTCCAACGTTCTAGAAAAAATGGATTAGAAAATACAAATCTACTTTCTGGAAGGGTCAATGCTACAAAAAAAAATTCTTCAATCCTGCTTGCTTGTTTTATGTTCTGGAAACCAAGTTTAGACTTGAACTAGGATATACATCTCAGTCACAGGAGTAATTAGGCTGACTAATGTAGCCTTTGACAGGATCTGTACAGCTGCAACTCCTGTTCTTCTACTGCGTCAAGTAACTTCCTTTATAGCTAAGAGTGTCTTTACACTACCCTGACATAGTATCTCTACTACTTCTGTGAGACCAATAAAGACATTTTCTGGAAGGAATACAGTTGACATGCCATCACTGTGTTCCAGTTACCATGTCCTTTCAGCCAGTACAATGGAACAGCTAAATAAAGGCTGAGGTGCAACCATTTTCCAGTATCATGCATCCCAAGTTCCTCAGGAGTAGCATTTGAGGTTCAGTCCATTCTATTAGTTGACTCTCAGTTCAGCTAGATCTAAGCAGCCTGGATGCCTTAATCTTCAGAGCTCACTGTCTTAAATGAGATTTCTGTCACAGAGCTTCTTAGAAAAAGACCTCACACCCTTTCCCCCAAAATTCCAGGCAAAGCTGGTGTCCAAATAAAACCTAAGGAAAAGAAATTATTTTGCCAGTTGGCCAATAAAAACTCCTTGAAGTTTTAAGATAATATATCAGGGAGATTTCACATTTGCATTCTCTCAGTGAGATTTCTTTACTCTTGCTCCTCTCAGTTTGTTATGTTTGGCCACATTGCTGGGTCTGCTCTAATTCAGTTCTTTTGGACTCCAGGAGATCTATAATTATTATTTAAGAACCAGAGTTTTGTCAAAGCAATACAGCCCAATTAATCTTGTTTCTTGTAATAAATATAACAAAAAGTGGGGTTTGGAAAATGTATTCATGTTGTGAACAGTAGAAACAAACCACTGAGGCAGACTTAAAAGTCCATGGACTGGTTAAAGCTTTTTAATGACCTAATTTGCCCTAGAGCAAACAGTCACCACCATTTTGAATGTTGTGATTTCCAGATCTAGTAGCCACAGAAAAGGAGTGTTCCAAGAACAACATGACTGTGGGGACACTGATGTTTAGATGATCGGCTCTAACCATCAGACTGCATGATTATGCTCAGGACTTATACCACAGTTACTTACATGTTGTTTTTATTAAACAGAAGACTTCCAGGAGTAAGTTAATAACTAGGTTTGGGATGATTCTCTGTTCTTAAAAGCATTTTCATTATGAGACAATCAACTAGCAAGTTATTTGCATTAGCTCTACATGTATATCCAGATCTTCCCATGACATGTTCATGCATAGTCCTCGCCAGAGGTCAGGGGTACTCCTTGCCAGAGCAACATTTACTAATGACAGTAAGGCACCACAGGCCAGGACTCAGCCATACACCTCTGAATTCCTGCCCTGAACAGGTCAGGACATATTGTACATGTATTTTACTGAATGGAATTCCATTAAAATATGTACCTCAGAGTCTGGCTCCTCTTGATAGAAATATAATGAACCAACTAAATTCACTGGTGCTTTGTCCAAATAAAAAGTGCAGTACTGGGAGGCTGTTCAACAGAAACAAATAGCCCTATGTCCTCTTTACCAGGCAGATATCTGCCTATCAGAAATGCATTGCGATTAGAGGTAAGGAAAGATTCTTGGCAAGTATAAATACCCTTCAACAGGAAGTCTTTTAGCCTCTTCGAAGAGAAATTTCAGCACTGACAAAACCAAGACCACAAGAGCATCCACAAAGATTCTTGAAATTAATCCTTCCTGATTTAAAGTGGAAGACAGCAAAATTTTTATTGAATCGTCCTACTGCTCTCAAATTATAATGTGCTCTACTAGATTGCAGGTCAGTCACACCAATCTGGAGGATATTATTTTTTTTCCTTTTTCCCCCCACTTATTCTTTTCATTCCGACAGCACTATTGATGAAGACCTCAGGAAAAAAATACCAGCGCCCAAGACACTTTGATGGCCTTTCCACTGTGTAATTATACTTACTCTTGATAACACTAAAGACATGCCTTATTGGTAGTGGCACAGGCTGCTTTCCTTTTCACAGAGAGATGGATTGTTTCTGCAGGCCTTGATGGCCTTCAAATTATCTGAGCACAGAAAAGAGAGCAGAGTGAATTTTATTTTAACTCATTTTATTTCTAAATTTATTTCCCAGTAGCTAGAAGGTGATGACTGCCCCAGCAGTCAAGTCAATTGTTATCTGTGGGACTTGATTATGTTTAGACCCAGTCTCTCATTTTGAGCAAGACACAGTTAATGAGGAGAGAAATGAAAAGTGCATTGAGTCACAGTGTGTTTGTGGTAATTTGTGACACATTCACTCTACTCAGTTCTTTGTTTATTCCTTCCCCCCTCCATGCAGGTCCTGTAGAAAAAGGAACAGATAAGCGAATTCAGTGGTAGACAGTTAAGGGTGTTGAAAGTAATGAATCTATATCTCTCTATCTCTTTCCCCATTGTTGGCAGTAATTGGAGCAGTGTTCATCTATACAGTAAAATGCCAGTGAAGCCCATCTTAACGAAACATCTTTTTTTCCATTATTTTGCAACACATTTTTCATTGACACTGCTAGTTTTTATTTTCACTATGTGCCTTTTTTTTTTTTGCAAGCTCTTTGCCACTCTTCTAAATAATAGTCCATTAAACAGTTCACAGTGTGTGTTCTGTAGAAATGTAAAAAAGTGATTGGATGATACTAATTAAGGAGAGATTTTGTTTCCACTTACTGCAGATCAATGGTGGGTTACATTAAAGCTGCGTTTTTGTGATGAGTTTAAACACAAAAGAACAGCTGTGCTAAATACATATTTCAAGGCTTACAGGTAGGTGAAATAAATCTTTCTTTCTTTGTCTATTTTAAAACTATAGCAAACTGTATGTGTAGAATAGTAGTAAAATAAAAAGGCAAATTTCTCACTGCAGATTTTTTTTTTTTCACTTGTGGTAGCAGAAACTGTTAAATCAGGAATGCCAATTGCAATGCATTGAGATCCTGTTGGCTTTTAATTTACTCTATAGCCTACTATGCATTAATTTTAATGAGACTTTTTTCTTCTGTTTTCTACAGTTGCCACTCTAAGGTACCCCCTCTCTGATTTATGGCAATTTAGATACAGGAAAAAAATGTCTTAGTGAGAAACCTCTTCCTGTATTTGAACCCACATTTCTTCCTTTAATCCTAAATTATTCTGAGCATAAAATTTAACCGAAATCTCCATACAGAGATATGTTCATATGCAAAGAAAAGTGGCAGCTCATTCCAGTCAGATCAATTAAAATAAAAATTCACTATTCGTTGGCATTCCTTGATCAGCACAAACAACGTTCAGAGGAAATTCACCTGGTTGCCTCCAAGTAACATAATGAATCCTGAACACATATGACAAGGAACTAACAGAGAAAATGCTTTTCAGGCACTTGCTCTAAATATTAAAACCAGTTCACTCTGACTATTTTAGAAATGTATTTTATTTAATATAGGGTCTTATATAAGAGAACTATAGGGACCCTGCTTTTATCCAGATCATTTCAATATCAAAAGTAGACACGAATTGCTGTTCGGAATTTCCTTGCGTTACAACGGTCTAGATCCCAATTCCAAACCACTATTAGCAGAGTAGAATAACATGAGATAGGCTTTATATATCATGGGCTAAGGAGGCTGCCTGTTATCTTTGATTTTGTAGAAAACAAGGTTATTGTTTCTAGTTTGTCACAAATTACCACATTGAGATCTAGTAATATCCAACCAAAGTTTGTATGGGAATAGACAAATAGGTTTAATTTGGGTCCATCTTTACTATTTTCAATTTAAACTATGAATTCAATACTATATGCCTTCTATCAAGTCAGCTTGAAGTAAGAATTAATTTATAATTCATAAGATCTTTGTTCCATGTTGAAATCTGCGTGGTCTCAAGCTTCTGAAAGGAATTGGGTATGCTTAAAATGTACCCACTGAACTCTGGATTTACTCACTTTTCAAAGAGGTGTATTTGTGATAACTTTAAGAAATTCTTACTTGTGTGTACTGTTTTTGACACTAGTACTGCTGTCGGGCCTCCTGCAGAAAGACAAGAACACCCATGGCTAGCATGAAGGGCCTGCTGCAAGTCTGAGGACTACTTGCGTATCAACACATGGATGATAGCACCTGAGCTCCATGCCTTGCTCCACAATAGGTCAACTAGCTGGCTTTTCCACAAGTATGTAAAGCTAATGCTTTCCTTAACACAATTACTAAAATGCCTTTTTTCTTTACATACCTTGAAATACAAAAAATGCCATACTGCTGCACATTTTTGTCATGAAGGATGCTCTGCTTAGCCTGTGCATCAGCTGATTAATAGATTGATACCTTCCCATGCAAGAAAAAAATATTCAGTCACAAAGTCCAAAGGCACGCAGGGTGGGTTACAGAATTTAAAAGCTGTAGTGAGCCCAGGTGAAGTTCAGCAAAGGCCTGTTTTCAAAAATGACATCCACTCTCAAACTGAAAACAAAGATGGTTGGAAAGCATTCTGCTAGTTACAGGACACACTTCCAGTGAATAGAATGGTCTTTAAAACCTGCAGTACTGTGCACCCCACGCTGGTTTTACTGCTGTTATGAACTGGATAGCTTAGGGTGAGTAGCACCATTTGTCATTAAACGTTGCTCAGTGTCTGTATAGTTGTAGAACCCACACTACCTTTATTCAGGCATGGGTTATCACCAGTGTTCTCACAGCAATTTATACAAGGAAACTTTTCCTGATATAATTCATTAAAAATTAATCAACCCATTTCTGTGCAAATCTCTGTGACATGTGTTCTTTGATGCAGTGAGTGCTGAATAGTCTTTTCTTTATTATGAAATGACACAAGTGGAACTTTCTAATTGGCTGTCAGTGATGTCATACCCAAGTAAATGCACAAGTCTGCTTATTTCCCTTATTATGAACATACTCCATGACAGACTGTGAGTTTCTGGAGAGCTCCTGCCCCTCTTTGGTAGTTAACATCGCTTTGCTGGAAGGATTACAGTTATGCTTCTAGGATAGGACAGAAACTCGCTAGTGTGTTTTACTGTCTTTGTTTGCATGCGGGTCATATTTTTTCCTTCTTTTACTATGCTCCCTTACTGCCGAGTTTCTGTCTTTTCCCACAGGAGCAATGTGGAACTTATTGAGTGAAATTAGCGACTTTCTCAGGCATCCTTTCAGGGGTCTCTTTTTGGGTGGTTTCACGGGTTGTGTCAAAATCAACAAGAAATGTGGTCACATTCATATTTAACTCATAGTTAACAGACTTCATATAATATGCAGAAGTTTCAGCAGTGCAGCCACCAAAGGGATGTAGCCAAGAGACATATGGAAACAGTGAGATTTTGTTCTTGTGGTTTTCAGCTTATTTATGTATTTGGTTAACAGCTCCTCCTTAATGCAGAAAGATTGCCACATCTCCAGCCTTGCCAGGAGGGTCCATTTTTACTGCAGGAGGATGTGCTCACCAAAAAACGTGCTTTGCCAGGAACAGTGCTGCTTACATTTGTTTTCACTGTTACTCGTGTTATGTGCTTACAGAACTTGGATAAAGGGCAAATATTTTGCTTCTAGAAACCACATTCCAAAATCATATGGCAAGGTGCCACATCCTGTAGCCACACTCCATACAGCTCTCCAAACCAAGATTACAAACCCATGACTTCTTTACTACCTCAGTTCTTAACTGCTTTCGTCCTACTTTGTAAGCTGCTCTCCTCCCACGTACAACCTTCAGTTTACGCCCAGCTTCAAGATCCCCAGTCCCCAGACCTCTGCAGTCTGGCAGCACAGCCAGGACCACCCTCAAGCACGCCACAGCCCCTCTTTCACTCTCTCATCTCACATGTTTTCTCATCAAATCTTTCTGATCAGTCCCAACAAGGTTTGCCAAGGAAGAGAGGTATTGCAGACCTGTGCTGTTGCTGGGGCAAGCATAGGTGTAGGCATCCTCTAGGGTAGTCTACTGAAGGCCATAATCTAAACTTCAGCAACATGCCAGACTCCCCTCACCTCATGGCCCTTATATTACCTAGTGGTGTGTTTAAGGCATGTGAAGTAACGAAAGGTAAATACACCTGGAGACTCCAGCTCTTTAGGTGATTTGCTTACAGGATGCTCTCCCAGATGCCCATGATTACTACTAATCACATACACAATGACAATTCAGCTGTGGTAATTCTTATCCCCAGTGCCTTGAAGAAAGTGTCAGAATGTAAAGTACAGTAACCGTGGCTGATGGAACTAGCACGGTGCTACTGCAAGTGGGGCTAGAGTTTAGCAATCAGAGTTTGTCACTGCTTAATCAAATCATTACAAGCAGTGAATACAAAACTTAGCTTGAGAGAGAGGTGTAAGGGATTTATACTAGAATCAGGTTGTCCCATCTTCCACTGTTTGAATATTCCTTGTTTTGTTTTGTCTTGTTTTAAGAAAAATAAAAGAGAGGCTTCTTTCTCTTTTTACTCTGCTTTTCTTCCCTGGTTTGTTTTTTTTTCTCTTCTTTTTTTTCTGACAGACAATGGCTTAATCTAAAGAATAAAGACACCATATGTTTATATAATTTTCTAATCCAATTACAGATCTTTGATATGGCCCCTTATCTTTTCTGTTCATGCAGTGATATACAGATCATATGGTTCTTTAAACTCGAAAATATCTTTACTTTTCAGTTCATGCCTTTACCTTTTCCTTTGCATTTCACTAAAACACAAATGTGTAATATTTAATTATTTGATTCCTATCTTATGAAAGGAAGATTAATAGAGACATTAATGAATACAGTAATGTAATCACCAGTTAACTTTCCTAGAATAATTTGATTGGGATTTCATTTTAGAGTATCGGGTGAAATCCTGGCTTCAGTAAAATTACAGTATTCCCATAAGATTTAATAAGACCACAATCTCATTCTTTACTTTCCAATGACCAGCAAATTTCCAGTATTTGTCTCTGCGGTCATTTGACACCAGTCAGACTGCATTCTTGCTTTAATGTATGTTAAACTTGAAAGGAACATTCTCCCAGTTGATCTGCTTGTTAATAAGGAGCTGGAAAGAGGAAAAGTCTGTCCCACAGCCTAGAACTGGAGCAAGGTACCCAGCTAGGCAGCCACTGTTGCAACAGCGTATATAGAAGCAGCCATACCTGCCATTAGGGCTGCTAAATGAACTTCCATCACTCCTTGAAACCTGCCCATGAGCAGATAAAATTTCAGTCAGTGCAGAACTAGCTGTATGTACAACTGAATGTTACATGCTGACACCATGTACAAAATGCATAGTGGTGACAAAAATAGTATTAATCACATGTAATTTTTTGTGTTTTAAGCATATGCTTGTTCATCTACTCTGCATATGCTTGTTCATCTACTCTGCCTTCCTACAGAAGTATGAGATTGTCCTGCAGGTTAAATTTAAAAGTTTAACTCTTAAGTATCATTCAGTATTTATGGACACAGCAAGATCCTTTATGTGATACATTGGACACAAAAATATTTTGTGATCCTTTGTTTAGACTTTTATATTTGCATTAGTTTATTATTTGCCCAGCTATCTTGATGTTAGCAGTGTCTGAAAGTCTAGTATAAATATTCCATTTTCTTTTTTCTTTTTTTTCTTTTTTTTTCCCCAGATATTGTTTTATCATTCTTCCCCTACTCTACTGGAACAAGGCAGCAGCCTTTTCATGGTATAGAAAGCTAAAGCAGTTGCACTCACACCCAGCCCTCTGCAGCTGGGGTGGGTTATCAGAAGGGTAGAGGTGTTCCTCCCATCCATCTTAGTAAGAAAAGAAAGCCACACGTGAGCAGTGGAACTATGGTACTGGCCCTTCCAAAACTGGTTGCTGAAGTTCTTGTTGGTTTAGTAAAGAAAGTAACAGTCCACTCTAGTTCCTTTTGTTCTTGTCATGAAGAGAACAAGAATTAAGGATCATGATCAAAATAAGAATTAATGATCACAGATACACCACAGCTGGACTTCCAGCTATACTAGGAGGTGTTAAAATTTGTGTCTTGGCATGAGGACTGATTAAAGGGACTGAATGGCCAGCAAGGCTGTGAGAAAGAGCAGCCAGGAGAGGACAGCAGGTCAGTAGTCATCAGTGACAAGATGATTCTGAGCAGTTTGCTGTGCCATGGCTGCCTTCCTCCCCTATCTTGGCGTACTTCCTTTCCCAGTTAATCAGTATTCAGTGAAGCAGTATACACAGTGGCAGCTTACACGCTTTTTAGCTGGGGTAGGATCAGATACAATTTTGTAGTAGACTTGTGTGTGCATGCGTACACAAATGTAAAATAATGGGCATTTAGAACAATACGAAATAAACCCAAGAACCGTGAAGTTTATTTGTTATGAAGACAACAAAAATATGAGAATGTTATGTTGTTATACATTGAAAATGCAAAATATACGGTCATTGCTTTGTAAAGAAGGTTTTGAGTTTCTTCTGTGCTCCCCTTTTACAACCTCAGACCAAGTTGCTGTATGCTATCTCTGCGAGCTTGGGGATCGCCAGCAAAAGCCCCACTGATGGCTACTGTACAGGCAAATGAATGCATGGGAGCTTTGTAACACAATTAAATCCTAGTAAAATAGAAAAATATCCCTGGAAACTTTGCAAGTATTTTGATATAATGTTTCAGAGTAAAACCTGTTACACGTTGGGGATTTCACTGAATACACTCCAGCTGTTTTTGTTTTGTGTGATATCTTTCTTTTCAACCTCTGGTTTGTATCCCTGTTGCATGCCACTATTAAGACTGATCTACAATAAAAGGATTTTAGTGACATTTATAAACCTCTGTTGCAGATGGACTCCCCTGTCTCAAAGGTGCTCCTGAGTATAAAATAATTTATGACATCAGAGCTGTTTTCTTTTTATTTAGCATGAACTCTTCCCTGTAGGCCCCATGTAATAACATGGTCACGTACTCCTCTCTTGCACTCTTCTCCCATCTCTATGAGGAAAAGCCTTCTCCTAGAGAAGAAGGATCTGGATGAAACACCCACTGCCTTGGGCATAACTAGCAGAGTGTGGGTAGCAGGGAGCTGCAGGGTGTCTTCTGTGGGAAGTAGCCAGGAACTGCCCTGTGACAGTCACAGCCAGGTCCAGTCAGCTCTGAAACCAGTGAGTAGCCCATCAGGTGCCAAAACATCAGCCTTTCAGGGGAGCACCCCACACCCCAGCTCTGACTTATTTATAAAAAAGCTGAAGCTGTGAGGTGCAGGAAAAATACAGAGATGCCCTTGGGGACATGTGACTGGAGACATGCAGGGGGAGAGGCTGCTGCAGAGAAATGCTGAGGACATGGCTGGAGATACACTCTTGGAAGGAGGCACTCCATGATGGAGAGGGTACCTTCTAGATAATGTGGTCATGAGTGATCCACCCCAGGGAAAAGACACCCCTGAGGTACTACAGTTGTGGGCAACCCACAATGGGGGCAGGAACTCCCTCGAGGGACTGTGGCAGTGGGTGACTCATATCAGAGTGAATTCGCCCTTCACAATCTGGATACCCTTAAGGGATTGCAACCATGGGCGACCCATGACAGGGCAGAGGAAAACCCGTAAGGAGCAAAGAGTAGTGGACAGAAACCATTAAGCGCACAACCCAGAATCTTCTGTGCCACACATCTTCTCACTGAAGGAACTGGGATGGTCTGAATTAACCCACAGTAAGAATACAGGAAACTGAGCTCTGAAAGGGAGGGAAGAGAGTTTTGGCTTAATGTGAACCCAGAGAAATGAGGATTCCCTTTACTTTTTTGTAGTTATTTACCTAAGAGTTTGCTCACTTTTTGATGGGTTTTTTTCTCAATAACCAAATCACTGATTACAAGTTTGCATAAACGAAATAAAGTAAAAAATTCCCTAGGTATAGATTGTTTACCCACTACAGGCATTGTGATGCTTGTCATGAAAGCTGTATCAGTTTAGAGACCTTTTTTGCCTGTTTCCCTGGCTAATTTTCATTCCACATTTCAGCTGATGCTTCATCAAAAATATAGCTTTTCTTATGGAATAAACTGCGTTTGAGCCTCTCTGCTTCAAGTTCAGTTTAGCAATGTTGTGTTTTTCTCTAAAAGTGGTTTCACACACACATGCAAATGGAACAAAATTCTGAGATCTGCTATTTAAAATCGTTAATCTAGTATTACTAGTACATAGGAGAAGATGGAAGATGGTACAGACTTGCAATTTTCTCTTGACCAAAACCCACAGTATTTCTGTAACATGGTAGAAGAGCCACAGTAAACTGGTTTACCTTGTAGACAACTCTTTTGCTGTTAATGAAAGGATTTCAGTGTACCTTGAAGTACTTGCCAGCTTCCATGAACATAAAATGTCTGAAAACTTAATATCTTTATAGAAAAATTAACTTCAAATATATAAATCATGACCAGTTTCCCTAACTGGCAAAATTAGGTCCCAGCTTTGAAATTCCTTCACGGTCGACATTCAGGAAATCATCTTTACTTATGGTAGTAGGAGTCAAACATCAGTTTACAGTTAAGCACCTGCTTAAGTGCTTTTTTGGGTTATGTTCAAAAATGAAATGTGTTCAAGCCCGTCATGTGTAGATAAGGGTCAGATATAAAATTAGACAATAAATTTAGATTCCAGTCACCTTCTCTTTAATTAGTGAGTACTCAGATCAGAACTTCTATATGGGACCATCTGGGCAGCGACATTTTTAATACAGTCATTTATTTTCCTGTTTCATCACTGGATCTCTTGAGTTACAGGTCTGTGTTTTTAAATAGTAACAAATCAAAGATGACAAGGTTCTTCATTTACTGACTAAAGTCAGAAATTATCACTGAGGAAGCGCTGAATGAACTGCATTTACTATTTTGAATATTACTTGCTCACAACATTTTGGTTCTCAAAAAATACCAGGAAAGTATTTTTTACTGCTACAAATATTCTAACAAATTATTTACTTAAAACAACTTTTTTTCATTGTATTATTTTATTAGGGTATGTGCCTTCAGTATAACACACACACTAACCGAAATACATTTTTCTGTACATTCATAGGTGGTTTTTTAATGGTATGAGGGTCCTTTTAAATATCAGTGCTTCAGTTACCAGAGAGATGGACAGAATATATGAATTTAAACAGAAAATCTGCTTTAAAGTACATATGCTGTAATTTATGAGCATTTCAGGATCACAGAACTGTTGCCAAAGAGACTCCAGTAGCTCCATAAAGATTTTAGCAAAAAAAAATAAAAAATACTGCAGCTGAGAATAAAATTACAGGTGTGCTGTTATTTATGTTAAGAGACTGAACAAAGTGCCCTAAAGCAAACATTATAAAAACCAAAGTGTTAGGTGTTTTGGGGAGACGGGATGGTTATAAATAGCTCATTCAACAGAAAGTGTTGTCTAATAGAAGAAAAAATAGAAAGATGAACTTTTAAACTGATTTCTGCAAAATTAATAAACACAGCCTCTCCTCTCTTGCCAATTACTGGATGGTGAAATGCTCTTGTAAAGTTTTAGAGCTGAACGAGGAAGTGTCACAACAGTATGGATTGACATCTGCCTCTGTCAGGTTTTTACAGCTTACACAAAGGAGGATGAATGCACACTACCACATAGGGAAACCTACCATTTGACAGAAAAGAGCATTTTCTGACCTGACCAACAGTGCTGGGACTTAAGTGAAGGCTCCCCAGAGTGGATGGTCTAAAACATTGATTCATTAGTCTGTTTAATCTTTGTGGCTGCTAAGGGAGAGATCCTCCTTGATTTACAATCTGACAGACTGGCATCTCAAGAGGTCCCTGATCACTGTCCCTCCACCAAACTGATAAAAAACTCCAAAAAACTACTACCCATGTTGTGTAGAATTAGCATAAGCTTCAAGTGGAGGCTGGAAATAAAAAATCACAAAGTGCTGAATTCAGCATAGGGAGAAGTGGCTGTCAGGGAGCTGCTCATAACCCCGTACTCAGGGAATAGATCTGCCATTTTCCAGGCTCCAAGAATGTCGTGCAGCCTCAAGGTGCCGAGAGAATGGAGATGCAGTGTAGGAGAGCCCACAGACCCTCTACATACTTCCTGCTCACCCTTGTACCAGCAATACAGCACTGAGTCATTTTGTATCCCAATGTATATTGCTGATACAGGCCAGGTAAATAAAGTATGGTCACCTATTGCCACTGAAGATGAAGGCAGCCTAAAATGACTTACCAAGATGGAGACCACTACTTTGTAGGTGCAGAAAGTTAAAAAGGATAAATCTCATTCTATATGTATGCCCATATTTGGCCATAAATAACTCCTGACTGTACTGTGGTGTGTACAAATGGGAAGACATGAATAAAAACAAAATTAATGTGGTTATATTCACTGGGGGTGAGGACGAGCTATGTCTGGGGGCAGTGAGGGCCAGCTGCTCCATGCAAACTGGGAAACCGGGAGCCAGGGAGACCCCAGGGTGAGGCCAGAACATCAGCCCACAGCTGGGGTCAGGATCAGGATCAGTGAGGGGAACTGGGGTCAGACACAGCCCAGGATGGACAGGCGGAGACATGGGGAGGGGGTCAGGCCAAGGCTGGGCCAAGATGTGGGTCCACAGCGGGGCCTGGCTCAGCCTGTGGCCAGGCAGGGCAGGGCTGCAGGGAGCTGGAGACAGGCCCTGATGCAGTGTCACTTGGGCATGGCCTGACTGCCCAGGGGGTGACAGGGAGTCCTGGGCCCTGGGCAGGGTGGAGGGAGCCCCGGGGTGGTGGGCAGGACCAGGAAAGGCTGGTCATCCCCTCAGAGCCCTGACAAGCTGCACCAACACCATTACACACAAGTAAGCCTGCTGTGAAGGTAAGGTAGGACAGGTGGAAGACTGAAAAAGCCCTAATGCATAGAGAGATGTCCACATGAGAAGAACAAGGTGAGGGCTTCTAAGAGGCTAAAAGTTCATTCAGCAGAAAGGAGCAGCCAGGCGTACAGTGTCACCAGGCAGAGAAGCCTTAGGATGGTTTCCCAAGCAGCCCAGGACTGATCCTTGCTGAAATTGCCCCAGAGCAACAAGATGTGAAGACAACAGTGTAAAGCCTGCCTTTCCCAAGGACAGATCTTCATAAACAGCTCTTCCACATGCTGGCAAATCATCCAGAAAAAGAATGACATAAATGCTCAGAAAAAATCAACTCACTCACATTTTGCATAACATTTCTTGTTGTTCTTTGTAAGTGTCCTCTGTACCATCAGGGAATGAGGTATTCTGGCACTGTAACAATCAACAAGAATTTAAATCATATAAAGACAATCTGAACATCCAGACTATATTAATATTCTTCATTTCATGTTAAACCTTGGTGCTTTATTTGCATTTATCTCTCTGACTATTTCTGACTCTCAGGTTCCATAGCCTATATTAACAGTCACTTTGGGTTTAACATCATTAAACGTTCACTGTCAAGTCCCCACAAATCCCACATTCCCCTTGTCTCTCAGGCTTAAAAAACTCATTTAACACTAAGGGCTAATTAATTAACTGGATTTTTCTATATTTAATGGAGACTACCCTAAACCATAGAACCAAACCCCACTGAAATTTAGTTCACTGAGGCAACCTATAATTATACACAACCGGATTTAAGCACTATTCCAATTTGTATTTATTATTACAGTAGTAGTCTGCGTTGTTATTATTATTACTACCAAAAATAGGAGTATGCTTATATGACATAGTGCACAATCTACAGTATATGAGTATATTGTATCATGAATGTACTCTTGCAGGAAGAAATCCAGGAGCAGTTTGTTACATGGGCATCAGAACTAGCTTTCACTATGAATTAAACAGTATGAAGAATTCTGGGTGAAAAAGGAAGAAAAATGCAATATTTAACAAACTTATAAACTCAGGGGAAAAGATCATGCCCAATTTTTATACCACACACAAAATATTTTGCAAACTTGCAGACGGTTGATTAACTTTTTTTTTTTTTTTTTGTCAGCAAACTGGTTTTCTTTATCTGCATTGTCCTTATTGGCTTCTGTAAATTTATTTTTTTTGTTCATTGTCCTTTATTTATAGGTGTTTGCAAAATAAGTCTACAAGTTCAAAAAGGAAATCAAAGAGGTGTGTGGCTGTTACTTGATGTAGGGTGTGTTAGAAGAGAAAGATGACTGTGTTGAATTAGCAATGAGACACACTGGGCACATACCACTGTATGGTTATGAACATCGGGTGCATTGGTAGGTCACAAAGATCCAGCATCTGCTCCCCCTAAATTCAATGGGAGCTCTTCTACTGTCATAAATAGAAATCAATTTGGAACTCCACACAGATATAGCAAAAAACATCCTGATCATAGAAAGCTCACTCTTTTAGAGACTGACACTTTTGTGGTTTTACAAAATTAGTCCAATATTATTTGCACGTTTTAAAATTTTTCCAAGGAGAAAAAACAACCAAACAAAAAGTCTCCCCAGCCTTTACACTCTGAAACTGTTTCCCTTATAACAGTGAAGCATTTCAGTATGGTTCATAACGCCCAGCTTCCCCAGGTATTCCTGTATTATGAGATACTGTGTCATGTAGAAATATAAATAAACTCATTCCATGAGCTGCTATGTCTTCATATCCTGTAGAGGACTATGCAGATATACTGATGTAGATCTTTGGAGAACTCTAGCTGTATAGTTCATGATGTATACCTGTGTGTTATAGTACTTCAGATGTGGCACCCATCTCCAGTAGCCTTCCACAGCCCAACCTTGCACCGGTGAAAGGACACTTTCAGTGGTGTAGTAAGCCAGTGCATCTGAAATACAGATATAAATTTGATCGCTAACACTACTGATTGAGAAGGCAACCTTAACAAGGTAGACTCAAAGACACCCACAAAAACAGTCTGTTACCAATTGGTACATAATTTGACACAATGCTCTACAAGAAGCAGTCTTCTGACTGGTCTTAGCATTGTGAGATTGCAGTAATTATGCCCATCAGACTAGTAATACTGATCATTTTCCACTTGTGCTCTACAGTGGAGAAATTAGTAAATATTGTATGCATTTCTGCATTTCTGCATGTCACATTGCGAGTGTGTTCAGTTTTGTTCAGGGCAAGGAAAAAAATGTCTTTTGGAGCACACTTAAATATTTGAGCCCATTAGGAAAAGCCGAGGTTGGGGCATTCAGAGCCCATTGGCTGGCAGGCAGGTGCATGGAGTTAGCACTGTATATCTGATAAAAACCAAACAAACAGTGGGGTTTAGAACACGCAATAAGCTAGCAAATAGGCAAACACAGACTTAAATTCCAATATGGGGTAACCAAAAACTATGGAAATGTTAATGAACTGCATTCAGCAGAGGTAAAGTCAGCAAGGAGGAAAACACCAGTACCTGGCTGTGACTTAATTGTGTCTTTACAAGTGTTTATCTGCTCTATGTCTAATGAATGCGGATTGGGAGTCCAGGACTCAATTAAAAATACTATAAACAAAATAGAGAAGTACAAAGGCAAGGAGACAGCATGAAAAACTCACATACTATGGCATTGTGATTGTGAAAACATTGCACCATATATAAATATGACTCTAAGTCTAAAAGAGTAATAATGAAACTTCAAAGTATCCAGGAGTAAAGTTGATGGAGTCTATGAAACAAGGAGAAACTGTAGCTGAGAAGGTAAGAAGAGGAGAACCCATATCTCAAAGGCCAAAGTCCCTTCTACTCAACAGAAATTTGGCATTGCTAGCAATATATATTTAGTGTTTCAAAGTATTTACTTCAAAAGTGTATCCAGAGTGTGCTCCAGAGAATGTAAGGATTCCTTCAGAGCTGTATTTTTTTCCCTTTTGTCTCTATTCAGGGTTTATTTGGCAGCAAGCTGTAGTACTCCATGTTAGGGCCTTAGCAGATTGAGGGATGAGAAGAAGAGAGGGTATTATCTGAACATCAATACCCAAAAGAAGATGTGGACCAAAGGACATCAGCTTCTAACAGGCAATGCCTAAATTCTCTCTATGCTTCAAATAACACACACATAAACACACTCACAAATCAAGTCAAATCATCAGAAACACAAAGTGAGCAATAACGACTTGTGGCAGAAACACAAACCAATTAATTACACCCCCCTCCTTGAATTCCCCAGTTAGAATTTAGGTACTGTCAAATTAGGTGTCATAAACTCTGGCGACAAAGCAGTGTTGCTGATTCTTTAGAGCCCCACAATCATCACAAGAGTGGTGTTTCAGGAATTGTATTAGTCGAGTAGGACAGAGCTACCAACCACCTGCAACTCAATACCCTTAGCAACTGAGTTATTGTCACTTTTGATTCTGACTGTTAGCAATATCACTGGTTTTATCTCACAAGGAAGCCACTTGGCGTCATTAATAAAGCTATTATGATTAGGATAATCAGTTGTTACTTTTGTTTAGAATTAGCTGCAGGAAAACAAAACTTATGGTTGATAGAGATGTCAACTTTCTTAACATGGTCAAAATTGAGATGCAGATACAGAACCAGAGACATCTGAGAAGACTGAAGTCCTTGCAGGGTTCAGGGACCTCTAGATGAACAGGGAGCTGCAGCTTTATGAATAAGGACTGTATTCATCTTCAGGCTTTTATGTCTTTGTGTTTATCTTGGTCTGCTTTTATGGCTGACAGTTCTGTCTCCAAGGTACAACTTTTGCCTATAGGACTACCTTCTGATCACATGGCCAGTGTTCTCAAAGGAAGAAAAATTCCATTTTTGAAAACATTTGTGCATGGACTCAGAAAAACACTTATCTCTCACCCAAACCTGTGTCAGCAATCTCTGCTGTGGGATGTCCTCTTGTGGTGAGCTCACACGTACCATTAATACCAAGCAGGCAAGGTGACCCTTGTTAAGAAAGGCCATACTGTCATCAGGCACAGAGCAGATGAGTGCTGTAGTCAAACTGAGTTCAAAGAGTTTTCCAGCTGTCAGCGAGGACAATATCGATGCTGGGTACTCGTGCTGAGATACCCAGTAAGATTAATAATAACTGTTTCATTATTATGTTTGGTTTAAACCTATTCTCTCATTTTTCTTAATGTTTGTGTTGCGCATGTGGAAAACTCTATAAAAAGAAGCTGTCCATTATTATTTATTTCAGTCTGGATTTATTACAATGCATGCAGAATCTGTTCAGAGATGCCACACAATGATACTGATACATCACCCACAGACCCTTATATTCTTGTATTTTACAACCTGCAATTGCATAGAATCACTTATTGCCAAGTGGTCATTTTCTCACATTTGTTATGACAACAAGATAAATGCCAACGTTTGTCAACATCTTGTAAATGATGAGTCTTAATGAGGCAATCTAGTGTTTCACCCCTCTAAGGAATCTCATAATAGGATGAGCAAAATATCAGGTTAAAGGAAGTGGGAGGTAATCCCAGGGGACAAATCTTTTCTTGTACAATATATTCCTCAAGGTTTTGCTTGGAGTACATTCTAGGATGCAGGCCAATTTGGCGTACCCCCCTGTACAACATTTTAATTGTATTTTTATCAAATCCAGCAGAAATGCAGTCTGCATGTTGAATCTGTCAGTAAGCAGTGCCGTATGAGAAAATAACAGTCTAAGCTTTGAGAACTTCCACCTGATACACGAACTTAAAGTTATTCTTCCTAAGCTGAAGAACGTACCTAATGTGCCTGCTCATGATCTATCCTGTATCTTTTTACTTTGATTTTTTAAAATATATTTCAGCCTTTGTGCTTGCTAATCTATTTCAGCAGGTTTCTCTAAAACAAAAAAGCAAAGCACATTCCAGTCCAGCATTTTTGGATGGAGCTCTGTTGCTGGATCCTTTTAATGATAAACCAAAAGTGAAGAGAGTTCTTGCATTGCCTCTGAGATTTTTAATGAGTTGCTTGCTTTTAGTATATATGTATACCATCCTGCATGCCAGAATACTAAGCCTTAAAAAACTTGAGTAAATAAAGTGTGTGAGAGAGCCCTACAAATGTAATACTTAATTAGTACAAGACTTTTTTTTAGATACAAGTACTATCACATCATCGCTCTATAAATGATACTATAGATAATCAAGAGATATTGTGTTTTGATAACAAGAAACATATATGATTTAGGATTCAGCCAACTGTCTAGCAGGCTTACAGTTCATTATAAATTTGTTTCTGTGTCTTGCAGCTTTTTTATTTATTTGGGTCAAAATGAAACCTCAATGAATGTCACAGACTTTATAAATTTGGGCAATTGAAAAATAAGCAAACATTATATTACAGCAATGTTTTTGTTTTATTGTTTTTTAAAAAAAAATCCACTGGGAAATGATGACTCAATCAAGTCAACGTGCTCTAGTAGAATGTATTGATTTCATTTAAATATTTCATCCAAATTTAAGGAAACATTTAATTTCATTAAGGTCATGTAACTTCATTTCAGCATCTGACATATAAGGTAGCAAAATGGCAAGGCTAATAATGAAACTCTCCTATAAATGTATTTTCATATTTTTTGGAACAGAGGTGGCTGTGGGTGTGTGCTGAAAAATTAATTTCTTGAAAACCTCATAAATTTCAATTCTTTGTTCTTACTCTGGTTGAAAAGAAATTTTGTAATTTCAAAATTTGTTCTGCAACAAGCATTTCAGGTGTTACCACATAAATGGTGTGAGAGCCATGTTAATTCCCCAAGATATCTTAGCTTCACAGCACCCCTCTGACTCTGTGTTCTTTTTTCCCACCCTATCTCCTTTCTTCCTCATAGTGCCTTCTGCATCTCTCAGGACGAGGTTTTTAGTGTCTTAGGGAAGGTAATGTAGTGATATGTTCTGATTTGCACTTTTGCTGTTCATCTGCATACAGGAGACGTGGTTTAATTGGATTGGATTGGCCATGGCTGTGCCTTCTCCTGCCAACAGAACTGATGTTGTAGTCTCTTCCTACTAATTGTTTGTATAACAACTGTTAATGTTAATCAGAACAACTGCAACTGGCTCTAGTTTGTATCTGTTTTGTTTTAATCGTCATTTAAGTGTTAACTTACAGTCCAAGACAGGCAGGGAGACCTGTATCGTTACACTTGTGCATTGCTAACAAGCACCTAGAGCTGCATACTATTTTGAACCTTATTAACCACTGAATTCTAAGCAGACTAAATTGTCAGTGTTTATATTTGTAGGATACTTCACTGGGATTGTTTATATAAATATAAGTGAGAGGAAAAGACAGACAATGCATTGTGCAAGGACAGTGAAGGACAGGGAGAGGTCAGTCCAACCATGAACCTAAGTGGAATAGAGTTTTCTAATTTAAACAAACCTTGTGAGGAGACCCAGACTTTGGAACTGTCCTTGTCACAGAACAAATTTGTTGACCTGCAAAAATTATCTGCTGAAACGACACTAAGAAAGGGCAGATAAGCCTGGTACGTGGGGCTTTTGCAGGGGAATGGTGAGGAGTCGAAACAATGCTACTGCTGATGCTACAGAAAGCATTCATGAAGTAGCCAACAACCTAAAGTGGCCTTCACAGGAAATAAAATAAGCCATTGGTTCCTCACTTAACACCGTGTGGTTCAGTGGTGACTACACACGAAAAGGCCTGTTTCTTGAGACTGAAATCTAAATTTCAGATGACAGTAAAGAGTTCTGAGATGGATGAAAGCATGACACTGCAGAACATACTATCTAAAGGCAAGCCACGCCCTTTGCTCCCACTGTAGCAAGAATTCAGGAGTAATTTACAAAGGATGACCTAGAAGGACTTGGTCTTATGGATGTCCTCCTCAATCTCTTCATAAGCAAAAAAGACAAAATATTTTTGGAAGAGGAGCAGTATTGACTGCCAGTAACAGGCCACACAGCCTTCATGGTACCCACACTTTCTCTTGCTTAGATATCCATAAAAAATATTTAATTAGATAATTGTGATGTATACCCATAAAATAAGCATTTATTTTAACAAAGATTTGGGTGGAGGGAGTAATAGCAGCTGGGATCTCAATTGATCCTATCATAACTGTTACTTTCACTTTAGTAAAAGAAAATAAAAAACAAATATTCAGTCATTCTTACATGCTATCACATGATATTTTCTTTTAAACTAAGGCAGGATGGAGAATGAAAAGACATTCTCCAGATTATAGCAGACTAAAGCCACTTACATTTATACCTGTATACGTTATTTATTTCCCAATAGTCCTGAATTGTTTTTTCTCTTTTCCTCCTCTTCATTTGATTTCTTCTCTTGCATTAAAACAGGTTGCAAATGAAACAATTCTTAAACATACTTTTAAGGAATGTCTT